>NC_091471.1:146302334-146902334 GCF_036971445.1 Narcine bancroftii | reverse complement strand
GCGCTCCTATGTTTCTGGCTCTAGACTTTCAATGCCAAATGAAAAGTATCATATTGGTATTTAACAGCCCCTTGCCATCGAACACTGTCTCGTCAAAGAAGTTTTTTGATTTGTCAACACTAAAAATTAAACCCCCTCGTCTCTTCAATAATTTGACCTCGGATTGTAAACCTATAGCTACAAAAAGTAGGCGCTACAGTAAAGAAGACAGACTCTTCTTTAAAGACGAGGTTAAGAACTTGTTAAAGGAAAACGTCATCAAGCCCAGCATGAGTCCTTGGTGCCCTCAAGTAGTGGTTAGAAATGGCGTGAAACCTAGAATGGTCGTGGATTACAGCCAAACCATAAACAGATACACTCAACTAGATGCATACCCCCTGCCTCGCATTTCAGACATGGTCACTCGAATTGCTCTACTATTGATCTGAAATCAGCTTACCACCAGGTTCCCATCCATAAGGATGAAAGGAAGTTTACTGCTTTTGAGGCAGATGGCAAACTATTCCAGTTTAAGAGAATTCCTTTTGGCGTCACTAACGGAGCATCAGTTTTTCAAAGAGAAATTGATAAGTTAGTGAAGACCTATAAGTTGCAGGCCACTTTTCCTTATCTGGACAATGTTACCGTCTGTGGCAAAGACATGAATGATTACGATCGAAATTTGCAACGGTTCCTACAAGTAGCCAAATCCTTGCAATTAACTCTAAATAATGACAACTTTGTGTACCGCACAAAGAAACTGCCAATATTAGGCTACGTAGTAAGTCAGGGAGAAATTAGTCCAGACCCTGAAAGAATGTGACCACTCATGGAGCTGCCCCCTCCAACAACGCAAAAGGCCCTCAAGCGTGGCTTAGGATTTTTCTCCTATTACGCTCAGTGGGTAGCACATTGTTGCTGACAAAGCACGACCACTTTTTAAAACCACCAATTTATACTGAGTAAACAGTAACTTAATCACAACTAATGAGTATATACACATGAACCTGGTCTTCAGCATCATCCATAGCTCAGAATCGAGGATGGGGCCCATTGCAGTCAGCCCTCCACTGCTGACAGTGGCCCCAGCCTGGAGCTCAACAATGAAATTGAAAGAGCACCAAAGAAAGAGAGCTGCTCCACATGTCCTCCAAGGATGAATCGGACATCAGCCTCACCTGTGGGCAGATCTAACCCTTGATTGGTAGGTGAGGTACCTACTGCACATCTCTTGCCTGGTGGAGAGGACATGTGGCCCTCCACATAATATTCCATCTCTCAGAGGTCACCACACCATGCCAATCCATTTACAGGCTAGTATCCAGCAGACATATTTACATTAAGCACAGACTATACACACTGATGGTCCACCAAATTTCCCCAGCCCCCAGGTCCAACATCTTCCTCATGGGGTGTTGCGTTCAAGGAATTGGACCCTGACCCATTTAATTTATTCACTGACTCTCATATGTGTAAAGTGAATGGTGTTCCCCGACTGGTGCAGAATGCAAATGCAATGCTTTTTACCGACAACAGAACTCGTACCACCTCCGTCTACATACAGGTAGTCCAAAGTCATCCATCTCCAACTTATGCAAAAATTGCACAGCCATCTCAATGCTCAGTGTCTCCATCAGGCTGGCCATTCACCTGGGTGCTCCTTCAAATTTACGAGGTTCAGTCTAGCACACATCCAGCATGTACCATTTTGTGCCTTGCGAGCAACCACCTATGCTGGGCTGTCAGTTATGGCCCCTCTCAAGCCTGGATACTGTTCCTGCTCTGGATTGATCAGACAAGTGCTGGTTATACCATCTGCACAAACATTTATAGAACCATAGAACACTACAGCATAGAAACAGACCCCTTCGGCACTTCTAGTTGGTGCTGAACCATTTTTATTTGTCTAGTCCCACTGACCTGCACCCAATACATACCCCTCCATACCTCTCCCATCCATGACGAGCTCTGTGGTCTGCCCTGCCTGAGCACAGGTGTGATATTTTCCCTGACAAGCAATGCCACTCTTCCCCCTTTTATTCACCCCTCCTTCCACAGTTTTATCATGTCTAAGGCAACAGAAGCCTTGAACATTGAGCTGTCAGTCCTGCTCCTCCTAAAACCAAGTTTCACTAATGGTCACAATGTCATAATTCCACATGCTAATCCATGCTCTAACCTCATCTGCCTTTCCTACAATACTCCTTGCATTGAAATAGATGCACTTTTGAAAATTTCCACCATGTATGACCAGTGGAATTCTAACAGTACATGCAATTTTTGCATAACCTTTACCCTCCTCCACTCCTCTATTTGGTCCGACACTCTGGTTCCCCTCCCCCTGCAAATCTAGTTTAAATCCTCTGGAGCAGTACAAGCATACCTTCCCACAAGGATATTAGCCCCCTTCTGTTCAGGTGCAAGCCATCCTGATGGAAAAGTCCCAATTTCCCTGGAAGAGAGCCCAATAATCAAGAAACCTGAGGCCCTCCTTTCTGCACCATAACTTTAGCCACATGTTAAGCTGCATTATCCTCCTATTTTTAACCTCACTAACAAATGGCATGGGTAGAAATACTGAGATCACAACCCTGGAGGTCCTGTCCTTCAACCCACGTCATTGGTCCTTATATGGACCATGACAACTGGCCGTTCACCCTCCCTCCTGGTAATGCTGTTTACTCAATCTGAGATATCTCGGACTCTGGCACCAGGGAGGCAACATACCATCCAGGATACGATCTTTTCCACAGAACTTCTTACATGTTCCTCTAACTATGGAATCCCTACAGCTCACCTCTTCTCCTTCTTAGCCTCAGGACCAGACCTGTTCACCGATTGGGGCCTGAGTCTGAGAGTCAGGAATTTGTATTGGCAGATTGTGCACAGGAAAAGACCCACCCTGAGCTATATATGGTCAGCAATCATTATCTCCAGGCCTCCTCCAACACAGCAATATCAAAGTTAAGGCATTATCAGTTCCCCCCAGAGACTTGATTTTCAGTGTTGGCAGGTATCAGTGTTCACAGCAGTCCTTCAGCAGCATTCAAGTTGTTGGCTCAACCCACTGTTCAGTGCCACCATCACCACAAGAAGAGAAACTCACTCTCTCTAGGTGGGTGGAGGTGGGGTTTGTGTGTGCATATGTGTGTGTGGGTGTGCACGCACGTGCATGAGATTCATTCCTGTTTCCCTCATAGCGCCACCCATTGTATTTCTCCCAGTCTGCACACTACAAGCCTTTTCCATTCTTGGTGACCCTTTCCGACCAAAAGACCTGTTGTTCCTCCTGGGCACAGGCTACTCCATGTCTCAGCAAGGGCACACCACAGGATTTACAGACACAACAGGAAACCCACACACACACATACACACACACACACACACACACACACACACACACACACACACACACACACACACACACACACACACACACACACACACACACACACACACACACACACACACATACACACACACACACACACGAAGGTTATTGCGCAAAAATAACTTGACCACACAGGTCCATTTGAGTCTCTTTGAACCCTGCTCCGCAATGTCATTTGTTATGAACAGAATAGGTTTGACGGGTTCAAAGCAAATCAAGGATATACATGTGTTAATATTCAACTACGCACAGGGGAATTCACAAAGGACACACATTGAAATAACATATAACATAACATAACAATTACAGCACAGAAACAGGCCATTAGGCCCTTCTAGTCTGCACCGAACCAAACACTCCTCTCTAGTCCCACCTACCTGCACAATGACATAACCTTCCACCTTCTTCTCATCCATATACCTGTCCAGCTTTTTCTTAAATAATAAAATTGACTCTGCCGCCACTCTTTCTCCCGGAAGCTCGTTCCACACCGCTACCACTCTCTGAGTAAAGAAGGTCCCCCTCATGTTACCTCTAAACCTCTGCCCCTTAACTCTTAACTTGTGTCCTCTTGTTTCAATCTCTCCTACTCTTAACGGAAATAGTCTATCCACATCCACTCTGTCTATCCCTTTCATAATCTTAAATACCTCTATCAAATCCCCTCTCAACCTTCTACGCTCCAAAGAATAAAGACCTAATCTGCCCAATCTCTCTCTGTACTCTAGATGCTTAAACCCAGGTAACATTCTGGTAAATCTTCTCTGCACTCTCTCCACTCTGTTTATATCCTTCCTATAATTAGGCGACCAGAACTTCACACAGAACTCTAAATTAGGCCGCACCAATGCCTTATACAATCTCAACATCACTTCCCAACTCCTATATTCCATGCAATGATTGATAAAGCCCAGCATACTAAAAGCCTTCTTCACCACCCTATTCACATGAGTTTCTACCTTCAGGGAACGATGTACCGTTACTCCTAAATCCTTCTGCTCTTCTGTATTCATCAATGCTCTCCCATTTACTACGTATGTCCTGTCCTGATTCTTTTTACCAAAATGAAGCACCTCACACTTATCAGCATTAAATTCCAAAATACTTAGTAAGTGTACATAGTATAGAAAGCAAACACAAGACTTAAAGACTGATCAACAGGCTTTATTCCACTTGAAGTCCCTGCTGCAGTTAGCTGTGGTTAGCTGTGCTGGCTCCGAGGGTCCGGATGTGGCTTATATGCCGGCGGATAATTGGCAGCCAATCAGGTGGGACTTGGTCCATTCAGGTCGGTTGATTGACAGCCGGCCAGGTGTTGTCTTGTCCTCCAGTGCTCTTCCTGCAGATACACAGGTTGCTCCCTGCAGTAGGCTAGTGGTGTATCACCACATTCACCCACTTCTTTAAAATTGTCCCAGGAGGGAGGTTACGTCCAATGTTCCACAAGCCCCAAACATATGTACATATTTACAAACTTAGACAGTCCGGTGACTGTCACAGGGTTGGCTCCTGGTCAAGGGTCGGCGAGGGTAAATGGGGACTTGATGGGGGAGCTGGGACGGGGGCTGGAGCAGCTGGCGTGATGCAGCATGGTGGGGTGGGTAGGGTGGCCAGGGTTGGAGCATGTGTGAGGCATTGGATGAGTGGGGGAGTGGGGTCATCCCCCATGGTTTAAGTGTGTCTGGGGTGCCCAGGGTAGGGAAAGCATGGCAGGTCAATGTGGTCCTGGGTGCCCCACAGCTATCCGGGGCAGGGGAGATGCATCGGGCAAGCATGGTCCCGGGGCGATGAAGGCTGTTGTGCTGCGGTAGGTGCTCCCTCTGGTGCCAGGTCCCTGGTTAAGACAGTGTCCTCTCTGCCTCTAGGGTACCTAAAGTAGGCGTAATTGTGATTGGAGTGTAGGAGGAACACCTGCTCGACCAGGGAGGTTGGTGTTGAGCGCCCACACATGTCTGTGCAAGAGCACCAGTTCCAGGGATATGAGCCATGCTGGGAGTGAAATTCCAGTTGCCAATTTCCTGGGGAACAAAAACAGGTGTTCATGAGGGGTCTCATTAGTCACCATGAACTGGAGAGACCTGATGGCATGGAGTGCTTCGGGGCGGGCGTCCTGCCAGTATTCTGCGGACCACTCCTTAGAGTTAAGGGCCAGGAGGACTGCCTTCCAGATTGCCCCATTTTCGTGCTCTACCTGCCCTTAACCTCTTGGGTTGCAACTAGTCGCACGACTAGTTGCAATGCCCCTTGCAGTCAGGTACTTACGCACCTCTTCACTCATGATGCTGGACCCCCAGTCGCTGTGGATGAATGCGGGGTAGCCGAATGTGGTGAAAATTTACGTCAGCGCTCTGATGACAGTGGCCGTGGAGGTGTCTGGGCACGGGATAGTGAAGGGGAAGCAGGAGTACTTGTCTATGACCATGATGAAATACACATTCCAATTTGTGGAAGGCAGGGGGCCCTTGAAGTCTTTGCTGAGGCGTTTGAAGGGCCGGGTGGCCTTTACGACGTGGACCTGGTGTGGGTGGAAGAAGTGGGGCTTGCAGAACTGACACGCCTCAGTCATGGTCCTGATGTCCCTGACGGTGTATGGGAGGTTCTGGGACTTGATAAAATGATATAGGATAGTGACGCCCAGGTGTCAGAGGGACTCGTGCAGGGCCTGCAGCTGGTCATCAAGGAGCGACACGCAGGTCCGGGAGAGGGTGTCGGGGGTGTCGATAAACTTCCACGGTCGATACTAGATGTCGTAGCTGTACATTGCTAGCTCAACTCTCTTATCTTTCTTGATTTTGCCTTTGTGGATGATGCTAAACATGAACGCCACTGAACACCAGCTGCTGAGGAGGGTAAATCTCCTGCCAGCCAGGTAGTGGCGCCAGTGGTGGACCACTTCCATGATCGCCTGTGCCTCCTTTACAATGGCGGAGTGCCCTAGATGGAAACTGTGGAGGGTTCAGGAGAAGAAGGTGACAAGGTGCTCCTTCTGGTTAAGGGTAGTGATGAGGGCCAGATCTGGAAGGGGGAGTCCTCATTCATGGCACATGTCTATGATATCCTGCCTGATGTGCATGAAGGCTGCCTGCGCCTCATGTGGGAGGGGAATGGTGGTGGCCTGGGCCAGTGGGGGGACTTGTCCGAGGAGCGTGAAACCCACTGCGAGTAATAAGAGAAAAGGCCAAGGCACCTGTGGAGGGCCTTGAGCATGTGTGGGGGTAGGTCCATTAATGGGACCATCCGTTCTGGATCCGGGCCGATGACACCATGTGCCACGATGTACCCCAGGATGGTGAGGAGGGTGATGCTGAACACGTACTTCTCTTTATTGTACGTGAGGTTCAGCTCCTCGACCGTCCAGAGAAATCTCTCCAGGTTGGCACAATCTGGTGGTGGTCACAGATTATCCAGGTACGGGAAGGTCACATTTAATTTGTGCCGGTCTACCATGCAATCCATCTCCCTCTAGAAGATGGAGACCCCGTTAGTGACCCCAAATGGAACTCGGCGGAACTGTTAGAGGCGCCTGTCTGCCTCGAATGCAGTGTAGAGATTGTCCCGCGGGTGGATGGGGAGTTGGTGATAGGCTGACTTTGGGTCAATCGTGGAGAAGACCTGGTAGTGGGCTATCTCGCTGACCATGTTGTCTATCCTCGGTAAGGGGAAGGCATCCAGCTGGGTCTACTGGTTGATGGTCTGATTGTAATCTATGACCATCCTCAGCTTACTGTCCCCTTTGACCACCAAGTCTTGGGCTCTCCATGGGCTGTTGCTGGGTTCTATGACACCTTCCGCCAGAAGCCGCTGCATCTCTGCCTTGATACAGTCTCTATGTGCTGCGCTATAACACCTAATTCTGGCGGCTATCAGCTTTCAGTCTGGCGTGAGGTGTGAGAAGAGGACGGGAGGGGCGATGCGCAGCATGGACAGGCCGCAGGTTGGCCGTGGATGGTTGGATGGCGTGCTGTGGAGTGTGAGTAGAGGTAGGGGCCCCCCGAAGGTGAGGGTGATGTTCTGCAGGTGACATTGAAAGTCTAAGCTCAGGAGGACTGGGGCGCAGAGTTTAGGTATGACAAGGAGCCTGAACCCGGTGTACATCTCCCCCTCCCACAATTGCAATTGCACGTGGCCAGGAAAAGGTGGGAGGGAGGTTGGCCGTAGAGAGCTGCAGAGCTTCCAGCGGGCCTTGCCGCATTTTGAGCAGAAATGATTCTTGGCCTGGCAGTTTCATCATGACCATCAAACAGACCCACATCGGGACCCAAAGTACTTACAAAGACATGGGACTCCCGTGGCAGTGATTCTCTCATCCACCAGCTGGTTTTGGGCCACAGCTGCGGTCTGTGCTGTCCACGAGGAGACCTGGGGGAGTCTGGAGTCGAAGATTTTGGTGAGTAGGACTGCTGCCTCCAGGGCTTGGTCTACCTCCACAGTTTTGGCCAGGGAGTAAATATTGTCCTCCAGCAGCTTCAGCCTGATGGCTCTTGAGCACAGACCTTGGATGCAGGCATCCCTGATCAACCTTTCGACCTCCTTTTTGGTCACCCCAGGTTCTGCCATGCACTGTCGGGCCAACTCATGCAGGGCTCCTAGGTAGGACTCGGCGGGCTTTCCGGGCTGCTGGGCACAAATACTTAAAAGGTACATGGCGAAGAGCACGATCTTTGGAGTTTATACATGGTTTCCAGAGTGTTCATTGCCTCCGAATACTCAGTGCAGTCCTTGAGGGCCTGGAAAGCTCGGGGACCCAACTTCGATTGGAGCAGGACGAGCTTTTTCCTATCAATGTCTAGGTCATAGGTGTCTGCCTCGATGATTGCATCGACCGTGTGTGTCTCCAGATTTTGAAGCTTCCTTGCGCTTCCGGGTGATGAGGGTCGACTTCGAGGCTCCCTGCGCTTAGGATTTTCTCCATAGCAGCTTAAATCTTGAATGGAATGAATTTTGGTGCACTGTCGTACAGAAAGCAGACACAAGACGCAAAGACTGATCAACAGGCTTCATTCCACTTAAAGGCCCTGCTGCAGTTAGCTGTGGTTAACTGTGCTGGCTCTGTGTGACTGACCTCAAGGGTCTGGATGTGGCTTACATCCTGGCAGATGATTGGCAGTCGACCGGGTGGGGCTTGATCCATTTAGGTCGGCTGATGGACAGCCGGCCAGATGTTGTCTTGTCCTCCAGTGCTCTTCCTGCACGTACACAGGTCACCCCCTGCAGTAGGCTAATGGTGTATTACCACACATAGCAAGTGTTGTAAGTAGATAATGAATGGACAAAGGAAGAAAGGATAAAGTTAAGGCAAAAGGAAATAAAATCCATGGGATGAAGACATGCTGAAACAATGGGTCTACCAGGGCAATCCTTCTTGTTGAACTTGCGGAAGGAATAGGATTAACCTGTGAAGGTTTTGGGAAAGTTTCTTTTCAAGGTTGTTCTCTAAGATCAAAAATTATCTCCATTCACTCTGATCTTATCTATTCTGAGTTAGCTAATGAGGCCAATCTAGAGACTGCAGAAGCATCCACAAAAGATGCAGTATGTGACTGATAGGGTGTGTGGCTGGATAATTGGTGAGGTGGTATACTCCTTCCACAAGGCTTCTGTGTGCTCCTAATTTAAGTGAAGGAAAGGAATGGGGTGGGAAGCTAAAGGAATGGGGAGGGAAGCTAAAGGAAGGGAGGCAGAGGGATAGTTAAAGAGAAAGACCAGGAGAAGGTTTTAACAGAAATTGGAAAAGTTGATATTGATGCCATATGGTTGGAGACTGAAAAGATGGAATATAGGTCCTGTTCCTCCAATTTGTCAGTACATGAGGTTATGGACAGACACATCAGTACAACAATAGCACAATCTACAAATTTGCCAACGATAACATGGTAGTGGGTTGAATAAAGAAAGGTGATGAGTCAGCATAGAGGATGGAGATTGAAAAATTCACTGAATGTTGCACAACAACAACATCATACTCAAAGTCAACCAAACTAAGGAGATGATAGTTGACTCCAGTAAGGGAAAAATAGAGGCATATGATCCAGTGATCATTGGGGGATCTGAAGTGCAAAGGTTACAAATTTAAGTTCTTGGGAGCCACTATCTCAGAGAATGTTTCCTTGACCCAACACACTAATGATATAATGAAAAAAGCATGTCAGGGCCTCTACTTCATCAGCATTTTGAGGAGGTTTGGTATGACATCTGGCAAATTTCTACAGATGTATGGAGGAAAGTGTGTTGACCGACTGCTATGGGAACACCAATGCCCCAGAGCATAAAGCCCAGCAGAAAGTAGTGGACGCAGCCCAGGATATCACAGCAAAATCCCCCCCCTCCCCCCACCATTGAGAACATCTACAGGGAATGCTCTCATCGGAGAGCAGCAGCAATCATGAAAGATCAACCCAGCACATGCTCTGTTCTCGCTGTTACCATCAGCAAAGAGGTATAGGTGCAGAATACTCACACCACCAGGTTCAGAAACAGCTGCTACCCCTCCACCATCAGACTCAATAAACTCAATCAGGGACTCATTTAAGGACTGGTGCACTTTATTGATTTTTCATTCCCTCTGTACTGCAGTCGGTTTGTTTCCATTTCTTTATTTATTTACATGTGTATATTGTGTACAGTTTTTTTATGCACTATCAATAAGTAGAAATTCTGCTCACCCACAGGGAAAGAATCTTAGGGTTGTATGTGATGTCCTCGATGTTCTCAGACAATAAATCTGAAATTTGAAGTTGAACACAGTGGAGTCCATGTCAAATTAAGAAGCAATCCTTTTTTAAGACACTGTTTTCAATTTGTACACTGAGAAAGGAGTAAGCTAATATAGCTTTTATTGAAATTCATAGTACTCGTGAGATTTTTTGGTGGGTCGGCAACAATAGCTTCTATATTATATGCAGATTATTTGCATGACAGTGAGATAAATGGTTGGAGACAGGCAGTCCTGAAATCAGGCTTATTTATTTGCTATAAACCAATAAAATAATCCTTGATTTCCCTTTTACGGTGGAAAGCACCTTGGAATATCTTTACCTCCCACTCTGTGTTAATGGACAGGACTCTTTGGTGCAATGATTTGACAATTTTGAGTGGGTGAACTTCTTACCCTGGTGAAGAAATTCATCTGATTTTCTGCCTATTAAAATGGATTGCTGTTCTTTGGTCCCCTCTATGACTGGCTGCATCACAGTCTGGTATGTGGACTCCAATCCTCTGAGCGTAAAGCCCTGCAAAAGGAGGATATACAGGTACTACCTCCCCACCATTGAGAATATCTACAGGGAACATTGCCATCTGTGACCAGGATCCTCAGTGCCCAGCAGATGTCCCAGACTGGCCTTAATTATAATTTCATGTGTAACCCATCCTCCAAAGCTTCAGCCAAAATGAACAACAACAAACAGATATCAGCAGTGATCTCTTTTATTGTGAACAATATAATACGTAATCACTGTTTCTGTATCAAGTCCGTTGCATTTACACTTCTTTATCATTCTTTATCATTATTAGCCTTTAGTTCATTCCAGTGATACAACGTTTGTACAATACTTAATTATGGTGAATCAGACCTGAAAAAGGCATGAATGGACCTCTAGTCAATCATGATATTTACTGCTAAGTAGTGTATAAATGCTTGAAATTGAAAATTACCTCCAACAAAAGAACATAAGAATTGGGATCAGAAAGATTCGGTTCCTGGCATCATCAATCCTGCTCCTAAATTCACAAATATCTTGGCTGTTCCACTTCTCCTGCACAATCCCCATTTCACTTGGTTCTCTGAATAACTTCAATTTCCACCATCGGGACTGAACACTGATGTCAGGTAAAGACAAAGGCGGTGGTGTTTGCTTCATCATTAATTAATCGTGGAGCACAAACGTAACAGATAAATCTCAGTCCTGCTCCCTGGCCTGGAACATTTGGTGAACAAGTGTTTTCCATTCTTTCTACCAAGGAAGTTTTCTGCCATAATCCTGGTCACTGTCCTTCAAGCCCCAGCTAAATCAGGCTGACACTGGAGAGTTGAGCAAGAGAAAGCACACACCGGTCGGTGCCTTCCCAATCATTGTAGGGGACTTCGACCAGACCAGCCTAAAGAAGTCACTGACGAACTGCCATCAACATATCGCGGAAAGACCATAACCTGGCCAGGTAATTAGCAGAATACCGAGCACTATCACGCCGAGCACAGCACAACTCAGGGTTCTGTACTCAGCCCGCTCCTGCTCATGCTATTGACCCGCAACTGGATCGCCAGATCCAGCTCCAACAGTGGCATCAAGTTTGCAGATCACACAACAGTAGTTGTGGCCTCATCAGCAACAACGATGAGTTGCACTAACAGGAAGGGGTGGAAAATCTTGTGAAATGGTGTGAGAGTTACATCGTGGACAAGTTAAAATAAATAACCATGGGCTTCGCGAGGACCAGGAACAATTACTCTCCCCTACACATCAATAACTGTAGTAGAGAGAGTGGAGGGTGCCAAATTCCTTGGCGTTCACTTAACTAGTGACCTATTGTGGACACTCAACATTTCCTCACTTGTTAGGAAGGCATAACTGTGACTGCACTTCCTGCGAAGACTGAAGTGGGCAAGGCTACCGGCCACCATTATATAAACCTTCTATAAGGGCTCTATTGAGAGTGTCCTGGCCAGCTGCATCGTAGTGTGGCACACTTTCTGCAGAGAGATGGATCGGAGGTTAGTCCACAGGAGGACAAGCGTGGCGGAGAGAATCACAGGAGTTTCCCTCCCTCCATTGATGTGATCTACTAGGATCATTGTCCGAAGAGAGCATGCACAATCATTGAGGACCTCTTCCACTCTGCACACAGCATCTTTCAGCTGCTCTCATTGGGGAAGATATACAGGAATATCCGAGCCAGGCTGAGGAACAGTTGGTTCCTACAAGCTGTGACAATACTGAATGACCAAAGGAATTGCTTAAACTAAACATCCGTGACTTTCTTTTGTACAAAGCAATGTTTATTTATTTATTTTTATAGATTAAAATATTGATCCTGCCTATGTATTTTTTGCCTGTATGTGTGATATGTCGGTTGTGTGTTTGCATGTTTTGCACCAAGGTCCGGAGAATACTATTTCATTGGGTAGTACTTGTACAATCTGATGACAATAAAATTGACTTGAAATACTTGAAATATCTGCACCACCAGAGGATCCAACATACTTGACCACTGTTGCACCACCATCAAGGATGCCTAGCATGCTATCCCATGCCTGCATTTTGGTAAGTCTGATCACCTGGCTGTACTTCTACTCCCAGTGTACAAGTGGTTGGTCATAGCTAGAATTAACTTGAACTTAAGGAAAAATATAGACCCACTATATTGTAGCCTTCCACCTCAATCGTTCCACAGCAGATACAATCTCATTGGCTCTCCACTCAGCCCTGGATCACCTGGACAACATTAGGCTGCTTTTTATCGATTACAACACCATCATCCCCTCAGTACTGGTCAGCAATTGGATCCTTGACTCCCTCATCGGAAGACCACATTCAGTGTGAATCAGTAACAATTTCTCCTTCTCACTGACAATCAACACAGACATTCCTCAAAAATGTGTGTTTAGTCCACTGTTCTACTCTCTCTAACCCATGACTGTGTTGCTTGGAAAAAATTGCCAATGACACCATGGTTGTTAGTAGAATTACAGACAGCAATGAACAAGCATACCGAAGTTAGATAAATAAGCTAGTTGAGTGATGTCACAACAGCAACCTTGCACTCAATGTTAGCAAAACAAAGGAATTGATTGTGGATGTCAGGATGAGGAAACCAGGAGAACATAAATGATCAATGGGGTCAGCAATGGAACTTCAAATTCCTGGGTGTCCACATCTCTGAAGATCTATCCTGGGGTCATCATGTCGATGTAGTTATGAAGAAGGCTATATTTCATTAGGAGTTTGATGACATTTGGTACGTCACCAAAGACTCGCAAATTTCTGACAGGTTGCATCACTCTCTGGTATGGAGTTGCCAATGCATAGGAAAGAAAAATGATACAGAGGGTTGTAAGCTCGGTCAGCACCACCATGGGGATTGGTCTTCATTCCATTAAGTACTTCTTTAAGAGGCAGTATCTCAAGAAAGCAGTTTCTATCTTTTCCAGGCCACCTTTTCTCACTTCCATCAGGAAGGAAATGCAAGAGCCTAAAGATACACACTGAACATTACAAAAACAGCTTCTTCCCCTCCTCCATCAGATTTCTGAATGGATAATAAACCTATGGAGTAAAGCACAAAAGTTTGCTAAAGCTGTGATTATAGTAAAAACACAGAAATGCTGGAGGAACTTAAAAACATAGAAATGAACCTATGGACACTACCTCACCTTTTCTCTTTTTTGCATTAAATATATATTTGTTTTTAAATCTTGTATTTAGGGAATTGTAATTTATAGAAAATTTACACCTGTAATGCATAATACTGCTCTCACAAAGCAACAATTTTTTGACACATGCTCATGATAATCAACCTGAGTCTGACCTTGATTTTAATTCTAACTTAAAATCTACTGATCTCTGATTTGAGTTAAGAAATGACTGAGCACTTACAGCTCATTCTAAATTAAAATATTTCACCTAATGTCAGTCTGAAGTAGCCTTTCTTCTGAGACTGTGTCCCCTTGTCCTCAAGTCTTCAGCCTGTGGAAACATCCTCCATGTGTCTAGCCAGTCAAACACTAAAAGAATATATGTGGCAATGAGATTGTTACTCATTTTTTCTAAACTCAAGAGAATACTACTCAATCAGTCATCATATGTAAATCTGTCATCCATTAATCCAGACCAGTGAATCTTCACGACGCTCCTCAGTGATATAAATAGAGATTCGGTAACTAGTAAGTTTACATTGTGTGATGCATTTAGGGTATTTCTGAGAGGACAGATTATTAGCTATACAGTTAGATTGAAAAAACTGTATTTAGCTGAATCAGAAAGGTTGGAACAGAAAATTGGAGTCTTAGGAAAAAGAGTTACAAAAGGAGAAATTTCCTAAGGAGAAGAAGAGCAAACGATGCTTTAAAATTGGAATGTAGTACATTACAAACTTATAGAGTTGACAGATTAATACAACAATCTAATCAGAAAAATTATGAGCTAGGAGATTAAACACTTAAGGTATTGGCATGGCAGTTGAAATCCGAACAGATATCAAGAAGAATAAAGGCAGTAAGGAAAAAAAAAGCAGGGGTACATTATAGATTGCAAGATATTAATGAACAGTTTAAGGAATTTTATATGAAATTATATACCTCTGATATAAGACAGGATAAGGGTAAAATAGAGGATTTTTTAAGTGAACTAAAGCTATCAAAGTTGAATGACTGGACTAGAGATCAGTTGGAAAGACCAATTGGCTTGAGAGATCTTAGATCGGTCTTGAACTCAATGCCAAATGGTAAATCTCCAGGGGAGGATGGATTTATGGTACAATTTTATTTAAAAATCTAAAACTTCGTTTTTCCGGTATTTGAGGAAGTTCTTCAACAGGTATTGGAAATGCAGTTGGTACCAGAATAATTTTCTCAAGCAATTATTACAGTGATTCTTAAAAAATTAAAAGATCCATTAATCCCAGGATCTTATAGGCCAATTTCATTATTGAATGTGGACTATAAGATTTTAACTAAGGTTTTAGTAAACAGATAAGCACAGTATTTACTGAATTTGATTCATGTTGATCAAACTGGTTTTATAAATATATTCAGCAGATAATGTGGTTAAATTGATTCGTTTGATTAATATTTCTAGGGAGGAAATCCATTTACCTTTGGTCTTGTCGTTGGATGCAGAAAAAGTTTTTGATAGGGTAGAATGGGGATTTTTATTTAGGATATTGTAAAAATTTCAGTTTGGAATGATGTTTGTTAATTGGATTAAGGCTATATATAAACAACCTAAGGTGCGAGTAATAACCAATGGAGTTTTATCAGAGTCTTTTGAATTAGAATGATCTACTAGACAAGGGTGTCCTCTGTCTCTGGCATTGTTTGTATTGGTGATTGAAACTTTAGCACAAGCAATGAGGCAAGAAGATAGAATAAAGGGAATTGTGCCAGATTCAAAGGAATATAAAATAAGTTTATTTGCAGATGATGTATTGGTATATTTGACTGACCCAAAAGAATCTTTGAAGGTATTACAGGAAAGATTGTTACAGTATTAAGGTATCTGGTTATAAAGTCATTGAAATAAGAGTGAACTTGTGCCATTGTCGGACTCAGATTATTCAGAATGTAAATGTGTAGTAGGATTTAAATGGTCAAATTGTATTAATATCTAGGTATTAAAGTGAGTAAAAATATAAATCAATTAGTATATTTGAATTACTTATCATTATTATCTGCAATAAAATAGGATTTGAATAAGTGGAAGGATTTGCCACTAACTTTAGTAGGAAGAGTGAATTGTATAAAAATGAATGTATTTCCTAGAATACAATATTTTTTTCAGAATATACCCCGAATAGATTTTTTAAGGATTTAAATGTTTTGGTGAGGAATTTTTTTTGAAGGAAAAGATGACATGTGTTTCAATGCATAAATTAACTTAGAAATATGACTTAGGTGGTATGCAGTTACCAAATTTTGAGAATTATTATAAGGCAACTCAATTGAAAGTTATTTTAATAGAATGTTTGATTTAGATAGTTCTGTTACTTCGTTAGATATTGAATTGAAGAGAATTTGAGTGGTTAGAAGAGATCATTATATTTATAAGTGGACAAGTAAAACTATTAATATTTGTAAATCTCTGGTTTTGTTTCATTTGATAAGTATATGGGAGGAGGTCAGTAAAACTATAGGACTGTCAGGTGGATTATCTAGACATACTCTTTTGCTGCAGATTAAGAGTTTACCTTTTACGATGGATAATAACCTCCTTAAAATTTGGAACCAGAAAGAAATTAGAATGATAAATGACTGTTTTGAGGTGAGTAGGTTGAAGGAAAAATATCAAATTTCTAATAATACTCTTTTTTGTTATTATCAACTTAAATCAATGTTGTATGATTGTTTAGGGAGACATTTGGATTTACCTAAAGAATCGTTATTTGAAGTACTAATTCAAGATGGATGAAGGAAAGGGTTTATTTCGGAAATGTATAAATTACTACAATGGAAATTGCCTAGAGCTGATTTGCATAAATCACAACTGATAGTTGGAGGAAGATTAATAGGGACACTATGACAAAATTAGTTAATGTTAGGTATAGGTTGGTGACTTATAATTTTATACATCAATTATATTTAACTCCAGAACATTTGAAACAATATAAACTGAGTGCTTCGGATTTGTGTTTTCATTGTAATGAGTAGAAGTGTACAATTTGCACTCAGTTTGGTCTTGTGATAAAGTTAAAGGTTTTTGGGCTAGATTAAGAGACTGGTGCAAGAAATCCTGAAAATACAATTTTCTCTAGACCCAAAGATCTTTTTAATTGGGGAACTTACTGAAATGGCTTTGTTAAATAAATTAGATAAATTTCAAATGGCAGTTTTGCGATTGGCTTCATCAGTAGTAAGAATATGTATAGCTGTTTCATGGAAAGATCAGATGGAGCTTAGTTTACAGAGATAGCATTCAGAAATGAGGTCATGTATACCAATGGAGAAGATAACATTATTTAAGAGATCAATATTATAGATTTAAAAAGATTTGGAGCCCATATTTGGATTATTCTAATTTGAAAATTTGAAACTGGTTGTGTGCGGCTGGATCTCCGCACTGTATAGAGAATGAATGATTGAAGTTATTTACCTTATTTATTCTCTTTTTTTTTTCTTTTTGCAGTGAGTAGGGGGATAGAATTAGGTTAAGGGGAGGGGTAGATGGGGGGTGGTGTGGTTAGGTTTATTTTTAGGATTCTTTGTAGTTCCTGTAGATATTTCTTCTATGTAGCCATGAAAATTTCTTTTTGATAATTTGTTAATATTTTAATTTTGTAATTGTGATTATTACTTTGTTTGCTAATAAATAAAATATATATTTTTAAAATCTTATTTCCTCCTGCATTCAAATAATTTTGTAATAAAGCCAGTACATCATTTGTCACCTTAATCACCTGTAACTTCACAAACTTGTGCACAAGCACACGAAGGGCAACACTATCCCAATGTTTCATCATTTAAGAAATAGACCTCTTTTCTGTTATCAGTCCTAAATTTTTCCATATATCTAACTTATAGTTTGCCCACACACAGAGGTTGTCCATAACCCTTGAAACTTTTCTATTCCACCCCCGCCGCCGCACCCCCCCCCCCACACACAATGCATGTATAATCTCAACCTAATTTAGTATCATCTACAATCCTTTAATCAATTGCTGACACAAGCCTTGAAAAGCTGGGACCAAGCAGAGATCATTCAGGTTCTTCACTAATCAGAACCTGCTAACAAGAGAATGATCTGCTTTATACCACATTTTGCTTTCTGCCTATTAAGCAATAATCAATCCATGTCAGTATATTATACTGATGTCATGTACTTTAATTTTGTTAACCAAATCTCTGTGCTGGTCTATTGAAAAAATTCCAAATGTCCAAAAACACTCTGACAACTGTTGTGATTTATGTGCAACAACTGGTTCCCCTTTTTCTGTTCTCCTAGTTTCATCATCAAGAAGAAAAAAACACCTGCTGTTACATAATATCCCTTTTATAAATCCATGTTAGTCCTCCTCAAACCTATTATTCTTCTCAAGATGTTCTTTTATTGCATCCTTCATTCTCCATATATCTTCATATGAAGAGAGAAATTCCAGAGAAGTGGAAAGTAGTTGATCTTGTATCCTCATTCAAGAAGGGTAAAAAGATAATAGGTCAGTAAACCTCACATGAGAGGTAAAGGAACTATTGGAAAGGAAACCTAGGGATATGATTATGCAGATTTGTAAAATTATGGTCAGATTAAGGGGGCAGGAAGGGGGAAGGTGGTGTTTTTACAATTTAATTGAGTTTTTGAGGAGATGACAGTGGTGATCAAAGAAGGTAGGGCAGTGGATGGAATTTGACAAGAGACATCGTGGTAGTCTGATTCAGAAGGTGCAGATACATAGAACCCATGGTGAGTTGATAGTTTGGATATGAAATTGGCTGGCCCACAGAAGACAGAGGGTAATAGTGGGAGGCTGTTATTCGGGCAAGAAGCCTCTGACCAGTGGGGTATATAAATAACTGAGATGAAAAAATAGGAGGATAGGTTAAAATGTTTGCTAAATGATGTTTCTAAATGTTAAATGCCCTGAGAATATTTAGTTTCCATTTTTTTAATTAATCTCAGCCACATATCTATAATGACAATCAAACTATAGCATTTTCCTTCTATTTGCAGTGCTATTTCTAGTTACAAGTGATGTGAGCATTCAGATATAGTGCCTTAATCCTGTAATGCTTATCATTTTTTTTTCTCTCCTTGCATCTTTTGGCTTGTTGACTTTAAGGTTGCCATCTATGTACTTTGCTACTTTGCCTTTACTCTGTTTCTCCATTTCCAGAATTCATTTTCACTCATCTCAATCTATCCCTAATTTGGAAAGTGATAATCATTAACAAGTGTAGAACAGTTTTAATGAAAAATGTCACCGTGAACTTCTGGTAAAATAATGAACTCTACATGAAGTTCTTCAGTTGATTACATTAGAAGCAGACGTAGAAAAATCCTTGCTTCCTTCACAAAGACTGCCAAGCTCTCTCCATAAATAAGAGCAGTTGCACTCAATCCCTTAAAGAGGGTAAATGACAATGATTAAAACATTAAAGAAAAAGCTATTTAGAAAAACTCCCTGGTTCTCTCACTAAATAAAATAAGTGTATATTTTATAAATTTAACATCACAAAGCATCAATAAACGTAAAGCTGTAGCCACAGAAGTTATTCAATGGTGCTCATTGATACAACATTCTTTTCTGTTGCAATTCTTTTTTTTAATGCAAATAAGATGGACTTCAACAGCATTGGGGCCAGTATCTAATCCGGAGGTTTTAAAACTTTTTTTCTGCAATCACATGCCACCATAAATAATTCCTTACTAACTACAGATTAGCTAGGGCATAGGATGCCTTAGATGCTCTGTGGTTAGTAAGGGATTACTTAAGGCAGTATGTGAGTGGAAAAAGAATTAAGAACCACTGCCTTAAATGATATTCAGGCTTTTTCGGTTACAATTGACATCTCTAATGCCTTGGAAACTATGATTCGACTCCTTGGGAAAAGACAATATTTGGTGTGTGATCAAATAAGTTATGTTGTTGGTTGAGTGACCAGATAATTATTGATCAGGGTGGTTGAGTTTGAATACTACTGCATGGAAGAATTAAAATATAAATAATTAAACAAATCTCTGAAAGTAATCACAGTAGACCACGTGGTATGCCATTTTTCTTCAGGGAACCTATTTTGTCTAGTACTTATGTGAACCCAGACAGAAATATGGCCAATTCTTAACTGTATTCTATTGTAACCAGAAAAGACCATTAGTTAAAGGGCCATTAAGGATGTATAGGAAATAATGGACTTGCTATTAATATGTGCGGGTGCACGCACACACACACACACACACACACACACACACACACACACACACACACACACACTCACACACACACACACACACACACACACACACACACACACACACACACACTCACACACACACACACACACACACACACACTCACACACACACACACACACACACACACACACACACACACACACACAGTGGTTGACTAAATGAAAATTAGTTTCTATTTCAAACTGAGCAATGTGTAATTTATCATTAAATCACAATAACAACAGTGTGAAGATTGAAATTCCACCACTTGAACTGATGTTCTTTCATCAAAACACCCACTCTTTCATCAAGTGAAAAAAATTACCCCCAAAGAAAACATGAAACTTGTGCCTGATGGTAACCATGGGAACATGACCACACGGATGTGTTCCAGTTACATTTTAGAAAGTGAAATAGCAGCTGGAAAGCATTTTGTGGATTTAAGGCCATGTCTCTCTGAAAATAATAAACAGGCTCAAAGGAATGGATAAATCCATTAAATTCCTGGTTCACACAAGTCAGGCCACTAATGAGAAACATTAAAGCAAATCATGACAGAAAAGGGAAGAAATAGTAATGGAAGAGTCATGATTAAGGAATTCAAAAAGAGTTCCAAGCTCATCTAAAGATATGAAGAGAAACCAAATGTACATGGATATCAGAGGCAAAATGCAAAGTCAAGCATCTCAGGAACATCTGAGATGGTTGGAGCATGGGTTCAACTGTAGGAAGAGACAGGTTTTCACTTTGATTTGATGTTCCAGTTCAATTTTCCCACATGTTCTTGATTCTCTTGAAAGAATCCTGAAAGGGTAATAGATCAACAATGGTGGCATCTGCTTTAGATTATGCTCTTGGGGCTTTACTTGCTTTTTACTCAAGTTGCTCAAAGGTTTGTTGAAATGTGTCTCTTCATCTCTGTCTACAATTAATCTCTGAAATTGTCCAGAGCTTCCAATCTGAGTTGACTTAATTTTTTTAGGAGAAACATTGCAACTTTACTACACTATCACATAAAGCAGAAAAGCCACAAAGAGTTACTGAAGCATTCATGTCTATTCATGAAGCAAATAACTTAACTATTCAGGAAACAACAGAATTTTCTTCATTCAAATTTCCCAAAAACTTTGGGCTTGAAACCAAACTTTGTGAGCATCAAACAGTACAGCACAGGAAAAAGCCCTGTGGCACATGTGTTTATATCAATCACAATGTCAATATCAAACTAAAACCCTGCTGCTTGCATCCCTGTCATAGTCAGATGTTGATCTAGAATCTTCATCATTTCCACTAGATTTTGTTTGGTAATCACTTTCTACTGTACTCACTGGAATATAGATAAGAGTTGTGCAACCTCACAAGATGCATGACTTTGAACATGAGAATTTTTCTCTTATAAGTGACAGCTGAAAGGATTTCAGGTCTTGGGATTCATGTAGAGGGCCAGTTCTCAGGTGGAGTCCAAATCACCACATGAACACAACCTAATGGAAAAAGAAACTGAGTCCATTTTTGTTGAGTGAAAAGCATTAGTGACCTCTAATCTGTGAAAAATGATGTCGATCAGCCAGTGCTACCTGAAATGATCTGAAAACTAGGACATTCATGATGACATTGGTATCATAATATTGTTATGACACAGAAGGAAGCCATTTACTTTACCGAGACTATAGTGATTCCTTGTAGTGCAATTCCTTTCACTGCCCATTTCTCTATTTCATTTGAAACCCATGTTGATTTTGTTTCCACTACTCGTATAGGAAGGCAATTACAAATCATAATCACACACTGAGTAAAGTAATTTATTTCCTCATACCCACTCTGCACGATGAAATATTGTGGCATGCAGTTGTGCAGAGGGACCCGTGAATACTTATGCATGAATTGCAAAAAGCTAGTTGCATGTGCAGAGGACAATCAAGAAGACAAATGGAAGGTTGACATTTGCTGCTGGAGGGATTGAATTTAAGTGCAAAATCTGCTGCAAGTGTACAGGGTGCTGGCGAGGCCACACCTGGAGTATAACATATAGCTCTGGTGTCCTTAATTGAGGAAGGAAATACTGGCTTTAGATGCAGTGCAGTGGTTGTTTACCAGATTGATTCCAGAAATTAGGGAGTTAATTTGTAAGAGATAATCTGGCACTATATTCATTTGAGTTGAGCAGTACAAGGAGGTGTCTTTTAGAAAAATATAAAATTAAGCAAGGAATAGATAAGACAGAAGCAGGGAGGTTGTTTTCACTGGCAGATGAGACCAGAATGAGGGGATATTGCCTTAAGGTTCAGGAGAGTAGATTTAAGACAGAGATGAGGAGGAAATGTTTCTCCCTGAGAATATGGAATCCTTTGAATTCCCTAGCCAAGGTAGCAGAAGAGGCTGCCTCATTAAATGTATATAAGACACAGAAATATATTTTTTTGAATAGAATGGGGAAGAACAGATACATGAAATTAGTCCATGGCCAGATCGACCATCTTATTGAATAGTGAAGCAGAATCATCAGGACAGATGGCTCACTCCTGCTTTGATTTCTCATTTACTTTTGCATCTTTTGACTAATAATTTAAATCATTACCATTTGTCCTTGAACCATTTACTGATGGGAACAGCTTCCTTGCCTTTTTCAGAAACTAAACTAGTTATGTTCTTGTCCACGTCAATCCAAATCTATTCTGGGTAGAGAGGACCAGACCCATGTGACCTCTTAAGGCCACAGATCTCTGTCACCACTGACTTAGAAAACATGCTCCAGGTGGATTGTTACTCAGAGAGCTGGAACTAAGAAGTGGCTTCCTTAAAACTCTTAGACAAAAATTTGTAGACGAGCCCATTATTCATTCCTTCTAAGAGTTTCCAGGCAAGCATACCAGTGTTGTTCTTGTAATTCCATCCAATGCAATACATCCAGCAAGACTACAGATTCCTCTGTCAACTCTGTATACACTTCTGTCTGCCTCAGGAAAGCAGTAAGCACATTAAAAGATCCAAATCACCCCAATCACACTCTCCCTTCCCCCTTCCTGTCAGGCAGAAGATAGATGAGTTTGAAAACTGATGTGCTATCAATAACATCAAAGACTAGAAGTTACCTGACTGATAGGGTTTTATTACCATAAACAGAAGGAACGTTTCATGTCGATGACCCAAGACCCAAACTTATTCTGGGGGAGGGGTTATGGCATTGCCACCTTTATTAGGGGAGGTGCTACAATGCCCTAAACAGAGCAACCCCACCTTCGCCAGGAGTGGGTGTCACTGGTTCTATGGATTTGAGCCATCAATCAACTAATCTAGTCACATCTCTGTGAGATGGCTCACGAGAGTTGCCTCGGGACCAAGGGCATTGTAAATACTATAATTAGTTCTCTAATTGTAAATAAAAGTGTCCATTCTTTGGATTTGGGAAAACGCTGGTGTCTATAATTTCTCTTCAGGTCTAATGAGGTGGAAACTTGTATTCCACACAACGTGCGCACAGCACAGACATTCAACACATTTACAACAATTTGGCAAAGAAGTGATAATGATAGTCACAATGGAATAGCTACAGATTGTCCTCAAGCAGCAGCAGAAAAACTTTGAAGAAATACAAGTGAGGTTAATTGACCAGGTGGCAAAGAAAATGTCCATTGGGACTCCAGCCATTGTAGAAGGTGAGCCTGATGTTAATTCAAATTCAGCAGATGCTTTAATGAGCTCTATCACTGAGTTCTCATTTGACTCAGAGTCAAGCACATTTGAAACATGGTTCAAAAAGTAGGAAGACTTATTTGCAGTCAACTTTTGCCGAGTTCAATGATATGTGGAAAATTAGGCTGTTGTTTTGGAAGGAAGGCACTCGAGAACATGAGCGCTATACAAATTTCATTCTGCCAAATCTTCTCTGTGAGCTCAACTTCAGGGAAACACTTAACGACTTGGCAGAGAAAATTGGTGAGTAAATATCACTGTTCAACATTCGGTATCAGTGGTTCCAAAAGACAAAGAAAGATACCGAAGATTTTGTGGCATATGTGGGTACGATGAATTGACAGTGTGAGTTTTTTAAACTCTCTAAACTGACTGGAACACTTTAAATGTCTAGTCTTTGTAGCAGGAACGCAAACACACCAAAATGCTGACCCTAGAACGCGTTTGCTAGCCAAAGATTAACAGCCGAATACAAATGCTTAATTAATCTGAAACAAGACAGCAAAATGGTGGAAGTGGCACACCTATCAGAAACAGTTGTGTCGAGATAGTCAAGTCAGTAGACCCCTCTAGACAAAACAAAAGTGTGACCCATCCAGCCAAAATGTCCAGCACCCTGTTGGAACTGCAATGAGTGGCACTACACTTGTGACTGCCCTTACAGACATCAATGCTGCAGAAATTGTAAGCGCCTGGAGCGTAAAGCAGAATGCTGTTGAACTGGAATGCAAAAAACACCTGATAAGTTCACTTCACTCTCAAAAGTGAAACCTATCACAGTAACTTTCAAGGTAGCTAACGCCAAATGCAAGAAATATGTGAAAGTGCATATTAATAGCATCCCAGTGAGGCTTCAAATTGATACAGGGTCTGACATTACCCTGATATCAAATAAAATATGGAGACTGATTGGTCAGCCAGAGGTGACTCCAATCAAAAACACAGCATGGAATATTTCCGAGGGGCCCTGGACTTGTTAGGTTCAGTTGACTTCCTTCAGTTAAAGAGTGCAGAAGAAAATGGAATGTGTTATCTGGTGAAATGTCCTAACCTCGATCTCATGGATCTTGAGTGAACCTTCTGGACTGGACACTCAACAATATTTGCCACTGAACTGGCCACTCAACAATATTTGCCACAAGTTGCAAGTGGCACATACCCTACAAGTGGCAGATACCCCACAAAGTTGCTGGTACAGCTAAAGCAACACCATTCAATAGTATTTTCCAAAGATCTCAGATGGTGCACTGAAACAAAGGCAACACTCTGTCTTCTGTCAAATGTGAAACTGACTTTCAAGCTAAAACAACTTGTCCCATACACAGCACTTTAAGAAGTGGTGCATTAATTGGAACAACTGCAATGTGCAAGGGTAATTGAATAAGCCAATTATTCATCATGGGCTGCACCAATCATGATGGTGAAAAAATCGAATGGCTGCATACATCTGTGTGCTGACTGAATGCAGCATTGGACTCACATCAACACCCACTGTCATTGCCTGATGACTTCTTCACTAAGCTGAATAGTGGCAAATGCTTTGAGAAGATCGACTGAGCAGAGGTTTATCTACAGGTGGAGGGTGATGACGAATCCAAGGAATTGCTAGCCATCAACACACACCGTGGACTGTTCAGATACAGACATCTACCATTCAGAGTGAAGATTGCTCCAGCTATTTTTCAACAGATCATAGACACAATGCTGAATGGTGTTCCAAGAATTGCAGTGTACATAGATGACATCCTGGTAATGGGTGCACAAGCTCGAGAATGGTTTAAATGTCTTGATTGCATTCTGTCCTGCATCAAAGACTATGGTTTTTAAGTATGTTCAGAAAAATGTATATTTTTTTCATGAAGTCAGAGAAATGTCTTGGTTTCATCATTGACAAACATGGACGACGGCCAGATCCACAAAACACTGATGCTATCAAGTGCACACCTGCAACCACAGATGTGATCACACTACATTCATTCCTGGCTCTGCCACAGATGCATAAACTTCGTGATCCACTTAACAAGCTCCGTACAATGGGTAGTAAATGGAAATGGACATAACAATGTCAAGAGTCATTCAATCAATTTCTTTGGCTTGGCTTCGCGGACGAAGATTTATGGAGGGGGTAAAAAGTCCACGTCAGCTGCAGGCTCGTTTGTGGCTGACAAGTCCGATGCGGGACAGGCAGACACGATTGCAGCGGTTGCAGGGGAAAATTGGTGGGTTGGGGTTGGGTGTTGGGTTTTTCCTCCTTTGCCTTTTGTCAGTGAGGTAGGCTCTGCGGTCTTCTTCAAAGGAGGTTGCTGCGTCCCAGCTTGCTTGGCCACGGCACACGAACCATGGGTGTAAAGGGTGGGGCCAGTACTGCGCGCACTGCACTCCACCTAAAAGCTCCTTTGCGCAGGCCCGAGAACAGGTCCACGTCCTCCCCCTCCACGTCCTCCCCCTCCACGTCCTCCCCCTCCACGTCCTCCCCCTCCACGTCCTCCCCCTCCACGTCCTCCCCCTCCACGTCCTTCCCCTCCACGTCCTCTCCCTCCACGCCTTCCCCCTCAAAAGATGCTCACAAACTCAAGCTAGCATGCTGGAACATCAGAACCATGCTAGACAAGGCTGACAGCCACCGACCTGAACGTCGGTCTGCCCTCATTGCACATGAACTCCTCAGACTTGACATCGACATAGCCGCTCTCAGTGAAGTCCGCCTGGCAGATGTAGGCAGCCTCCAAGAACGCGGCGCGGGCTACACACTCTACTGGTCTGGCAAGCCTTCGGATGAACGACGCCTATCTGGTGTAGGCTTCATGGTCAAGAGCTTCATTGCCTCCAAACTCGAAAACCTTCCGACAGGCCTCTCGGACCGAATCATGTCCATGCGACTCCCCCTTCAGAACAAGCGTCACATCACGCTCATCAGTGTCTATGCTCCAACCCTCCAGGCGGAACCAGCAGAAAAGAACAAGTTCTACACCGACCTGCGCAACCTCATCCAACGCACCCCTACAGCCGACAAGGTTGTCATCCTGGGCGACTTCAACGCTCGTGTCGGCAAAGACTCAGAAACCTGGCCAGGAATCCTGGGCAAGCATGGCGTTGGCAAGTGCAACGACAATGGGCGCCTCCTGTTGGAGCTCTGCGCAGAACAGCGGCTTGTCATTACAAACACCCTTTTTCAGCAGAGGGACAGCCTTAAGACCACCTGGATGCATCCCCGATCCAAACACTGGCACCTCCTGGACTACATCCTGGTGCGAGAAAGTGACAAACGAGATGTGCTCCACACCAGGGTCATGCCTAGCGCGGAATGCCACACTGACCACCGGCTGGTTCGCTGCAAGCTCAACCTTCACTTCAAACCAAAGCCCAGGAACAATAAAGCCCCCAGAAAGAGGTTCAATGTTGGAAACCTGCAGTCAGACGAAGCGAGAGGAAACTTCCAGGCAAACCTCAAAGCAAAGCTCGACGATGCAACCCGCCTCACGGACCCGTCCCCTGAAACCCTCTGGGATCAGTTGAAGACTACCATACTGCAATCCACTGAAGAGGTACTGGGCTTCTCCTCCAGGAAAAACAAGGACTGGTTTGACGAAAACAGCCAGGAAATCCAGGAGCTGCTGGCAAAGAAGCGAGCTGCCCACCAGGCTCACCTTACAAAGCCGTCCTGTCCAGAGAAGAAACAAGCCTTCCGTCGCGCATGCAGCCATCTTCAGCGCAAACTCCGGGAGATCCAAAATGAGTGGTGGATTAGCCTCGCCAAACGAACCCAGCTCAGCGCGGACATTGGCGACTTCAGGGGTTTCTACGAGGCTCTAAAGGCTGTGTACGGCCCCTCACCCCAAGTCCAAAGCCCGCTGCGCAGCTCAGACGGCAAAGTCCTCCTCAGCGACAAGATCTCCATCCTCAACCGATGGTCAGAACACTTCCAATCTCTTTTCAGTGCCAACCGCTGAGTCCAAGATTCCGCCCTGCTCCAGCTCCCTCAACAGCCCCTAAGGCTAGAGCTGGATGAGGTTACCACCCTGGATGAGACATATAAGGCAATCGAACAACTGAAAAGTGGCAAAGCAGCAGGTATGGATGGAATCCCCCCAGAAGTCTGGAAGGCTGGCGGCAAAACTCTGCATGCCAAACTGCATGAGTTTTTCAAGCTTTGTTGGGACCAAGGTAAACTGCCTCAGGATCTTCGTGATGCCACCATCATCACCCTGTACAAAAACAAAGGCGAGAAATCAGACTGCTCAAACTACAGGGGAATCACGTTGCTCTCCATTGCAGGCAAAATCTTCGCTAGGATTCTACTAAATAGAATAATACCTAGTGTCGCCGAGAATATTCTCCCAGAATCACAGTGCGGCTTTCGCGCAAACAGAGGAACTACTGACATGGTCTTTGCCCTCAGACAGCTCCAAGAAAAATGCAGAGAACAAAACAAAGGACTCTACATCACCTTTGTTGACCTCACCAAAGCCTTTGACACCGTGAGCAGGAAAGGGCTTTGGCAAATACTAGAGCGCATCGGATGTCCCCCAAAGTTCCTCAACATGATTATCCAACTGCACGAAAACCAACAAGGTCGGGTCAGATACAGCAATGAGCTCTCTGAACCCTTCTCCATTAACAATGGCGTGAAGCAAGGCTGTGTTCTGGCACCAACCCTCTTTTCAATCTTCTTCAGCATGATGCTGAACCAAGCCTTGAAAGACCCCAACAATGAAGACGCTGTTTACATCCGGTACCGCACGGATGGCAGTCTCTTCAATCTGAGGCGCCTGCAAGCTCACACCAAGACACAAGAGAAACTTGTCCGTGAACTACTCTTTGCAGACGATGCCGCTTTAGTTGCCCATTCAGAGCCAGCTCTTCAGCGCTTGACGTCCTGCTTTGCGGAAACTGCCAAAATGTTTGGCCTGGAAGTCAGCCTGAAGAAAACTGAGGTCCTCCATCAGCCAGCTCCCCACCATGATTACCAGCCCCCCCACATCTCCATCGGGCACACAAAACTCAAAACGGTCAACCAGTTTACCTATCTCGGCTGCACCATTTCATCAGATGCAAGGATCGACAATGAGATAGACAACAGACTCGCCAAGGCAAATAGCGCCTTTGGAAGACTACACAAAAGAGTCTGGAAAAACAACCAACTGAAAAACCTCACAAAGATAAGCGTATACAGAGCCGTTGTCATACCCACGCATTCAATCAATTTAAGTCGATGCTAAACTCGTACTTTCTTTTGATGCACTAAATTTAAACTTGGAGATTGTCATAGCTTCAGATGCATCACCATCTGGGGTGGGTGCAGTCATTTCTCACATATTCCCAGATGGGAATCAAAAGGCCATACCACAAACAGCATGCTCTCTAACAGCAGCAGATTGTAATTATAGACAAATTGAAGAGGAAGCTCTAGCGATCATTTTTGCGGTGAAGAAATTTCATAAAATGCTGAATGGATGGCAATTCACTCTTCTGACAGATCACAAGTCGCTCCTCGCAGTATTTGGTTCAAAGAAAGGAATTCCAATTTACACAGCAAACCGTCTGCAAAAATGGGCAAGCATGTTACTTGGTTATAACTTCAAAATTAAATATATACCAATCACAAGGATCAGGTAAGCTGATGCATTTTCACGACTCATTAGCAAGCAGGAAACAGAGCCGGAATATATTCTTGTCATGGAACTCTCTATAGAGGCAGAGGTCAACCAGGTAGTCAAAGATGTTGTTAACTCATTATCGGTCACAGCAGGAAGAATCAGACAAGCAATGAGTGAAGACGACTTCCTACAAGAGATAATGCATTATTGTCGTTCAAGGTGGCCAAAAACATGTCCACGAATGGAAATCCAGCCATTCCTCATAAGACGAGAATTATTGGCAATCACTAATGGGTGTCTTCTGTTTGCAGAAAAGATTGTGATTCCCAAAACTCTGCAGACTACAATCCTCAGTTTCACAGTGGATATCCTGGAATGAATTGAGGGAAAGCACTTATACAAAGCTATGTTTATTGGCCTCTGATGTATCATCAGATTGAACAACTGACACGCTCATATATCCCTTGTGCTTTGGCTGCAACATACCCTGATAAGGTGAATCAACATTACTGGCCAAGCAGGCCATGGAATCATCTTCATATTGACTATGCTGGACCAATTAATGGGGACTATCACCTAATTGTAGTGGATGCATACTCCAAATGGCCTGAGATCATTGAAGTAGCCGACCAACTGTATTGGTTGCAATCATGGAACTCAAGTTCATATTCAACCATTTTGGTTTACCTGATTTCTTTTTTTGCAAGCAATACGGCATCACGCATATTTGTTCTGTTACGACCCCAAAGGACCCCAAAACCCAGCAGCAATAGACATTCACCAAGACAAGTGGTTACTTAAACAAAATTTGTTTTTAATTATATTTAAACATGAAAACAGAATCAAACTTTAACATCTCTATTAACTTACCTAATCTTAACTCCCTTCTAATTCGAAGTGCATGTGTATGTAATGTGTGTTTAAATTTAAGAAAAGTTATTTGATTCACAGTTCAATCTCACTTCTCCTTCTTCCAAGTTCTCTGGTTGCAGGCAATTCTTATACTGTGCACAGAACTTAACATGTATAAAGTTCACCAGGGTTTGGGGCTTAAAAGGTAAATGTTTACTGCTCAGGAAGGTTCTTGTAGGGTTTGCAGAGAGAGATATTTGTTGTTCCAGAATGTCCACAACTGAGGTACCACCATTAGTCACCTCAATGCCCTATCAGGGTTCTCCTCTTTCTTTCAGGCTATCACAGGATAGCATTTTCAGCCATCCGTCACTCTTGAGCTTTCTGTTTCCAACCAGTTTCTCCTGTTCAGCTGCTTTCAGTGTCACATACACTGGCACAAACATTTGTCAAAGGTACGACCAGCAAGGGGAGGACCAGCCATACACATACAAACAGTGTGAACAGTGGATCCACTGTCTTCACTCCCTCTTTAAAAAGAAGTCCGGCAGGGTGAAGTGGGTTCCATGTCCATCACAAATCCATTAAAATTCAGTCTGTCTGGTGATCTTGTTCACCATCTCGACCATTGTAGTATCAGCTGCAGCTCAGCTGTCGTTGTCAGTGGGTGTGGTGTCTGGCGAATGAATTGAGACAGAAGGGGTGGGGGCTGGAGTAGAGTGACATGTTATGTAGTGGATGATCAAGGTGGGTGGATGTACTGGTTGATCGGCTGGAGTCCTAGGGTCTCCCGCGCGTGCCAGGTCCGGGATGGACCCACTGTCCTCCCGCCTATCCAGATATGCACAGGCATATTGGGGGGTGGTGTGGAGGAGGTGGACCCTCTCCACCAGTGGGTTGGACATAGCTTATCACATCATTCTGGAGCAGGACTGGCCCTGGGGACATCAACCAGGATGGCAGCGTGGACCCCAATGCGGACTTCCTGGGGAAGGGAAACAACCTTTCATGTGGGGTGGCATTGGTTGTGGTGCTCTGATTGCATGGAGCACTTTGGGGAGTACCTCTTGCCAGTGAGAGACAGACAGGCCTTTTGACCTCAGGGCTAGGAGGATGGCCTTCCAGATGGTGGCAATCTCTTTTTTCACCAGGCCATTCCATCGAGGGTTGTAGCTGGTGATCCTGCTCTTGGCGATACCTCTAACTAGCAGATATTGTACAACTCATTACTCATGAAGGAGGATCCCTGGTCATTATGAATATGGAAGGGGTATCCAAACAGGGTGAAGAGGTTGTGTAAGGCTTTAAAGACAGTGGCAGCGGTTGTGTCCAGGCATGGGATGGCAAAGAGGAAACATGTACTCATTAATGATGTTGAGGAAGTTTGAAGAGGGCAGGGGCATCTTGAAATCCATGTTCAGGAGCTCAAAGGGAGGTGAGACCTGTCCGGCTGGGAGAAGCGTGGTTTGTACTCCGCACAGACCTGCCAGTTTCTGGTCATTGTCCTGATGTCCTCAAACAAATAGGGGAGGTTACAGGCTTTGATGAAATTGAAAAACCTGATGATCCCAGGGTGGCAGAGGTAATTGTGGAGGGCTTGTAAATGGTCTATCTGTGCACTGGTGCAAATCCCTGAGGGCAAGACATCCGAAGGTTCATTGAGCCTTCCAAGCCAGTACAAGATATCATTGTTGTAGGTAGAGAATTTGATTCCACCCCAGACATATGTAATTCTTGATTTTACCCTGCTGTTTGTTATTGAACATGAAAGTAACTGCATATTGGTCAGTCAGTAGGGTAAATCGTTTGCTGGAAAGATAACGAAGGCTTGGGCCTCCTTCTTGATGGAGGAGTGCTGGATCTCGGGGCCTTGGAGGGTGCGGGAGAAAAATGCTACGGGTCTATCTGCCTGGTTAAGTGTGGCAGCCAGGGAAAAGTTGGACACATCTCTCTCCAACTGTAACGGGATGGATTTGTCCACAGTGTCCATCGCAGCCTTGACAATATCACCTTTCATGAAGTCCTCATGAGGCTCTGCCAACAGGGAAAGGAGATGACTTTTAAGAGGGGGGTGGGCCTTATCTCCATAGTTGAGGACCCACTGGGCATAATAGGAGAAAAACCCCAGGCACCTTTTCAAGGCCTTGATGCTTTTGGGAAATGGAAGCTCTAACAGGGGGCGCATGCAGTTAGGATTGGGGCCAATAACTCCATTCTCCATGACGCAGCCAAGTATAGCCAGGCGTGATGTATGGAATACACATTTATCTTTCTTGTAGGTAAGATTGAGGCTTTTGGCTGTCTGGAGGAATTTCCAGAGGTTGGCGTCATGGTCCTGCACATCGTGGCCAGTTAGTGACATTGTCAAGGTAGGGGAATGTGGCCAGCAGGCTGTACTCATTAGGTCTCTCTCCCTCTGGAAGGCGGAGACTCAGTTGGTGACCCTGAAATGGACCCTCAGAATGTGGTAGAGGCTGCTATCCGCCTTGAACGCGGTATACTGGCGGTCATCCGGTCAGATAGGTATTCCGACTTTAAGTCAATGGTGGAAAATACTCAATATTGAGCAATTTAGTTTACCATGTCAACTATGCTGGGAAGGGGGTTATGTGTTCAGTTGCGATAACCATTTAATGCTTTTCCCCACTCTAAACCACCTGAGCTCTCCAAGGGCTGGTGCTGGGTTCGATGATCCCCTCGGTCAGGAGCCATCTCACCTCTAATTTGATAAAGGCACTGTCCCCAGCGCAGTATCACCTACCCTTGGTGGCGACAAGCTTGCAGGCTGGGTGGGGTTGGCAAACACAGGTGGGGGGGAAATCCAGAGGTCGGAGAGCCCACAGGTCACAAGAATTGTGCGGACTGTGGGTTGCTGGTTGCACACCCTCAGAGTAGAGGGCGGACAGTTTAAAAAGTGTTGATTGAAGACTGTGGGTGGGGGGGGGGGGCTAGAGGGGTTCATCATATTCCATGGTGATGGTCTTAGGTGGCACTGAAAGTCCAACACCAGTAGACTGGCCACAAAGAGCCGTGGCATCACAATGAGTTTAAAAACTTTGTACTTTGCGCCATGCACGATGGGAGGGGGAAAATGTAAGAAGCTTCCCAAGTAACACAGAGACATAACATGGTGGCTGAAGTATAAGAGAACAAGAATAAAGCCATACATTTGATTGTAAGTCATTGAAATATGAAGGGGAAGAAGTGAAAAACCATTACTGAATAAAATGGCTGGAGCAACAGCAGTTCACCCAGTGAAGGACTGGGAGGCTGAAGACATTGTTGAATCATTTAAAAAGTTTCAGTAGAAGTGCAATTTATCATTCAAAAGCTATTTTAAAAATGAAACAGCAGAGGAGAAGGTCAACTATATACTCCTCTGGACAGGGGAGAGAGGGCTTGACTAATTTAATAGCTGGGAGTTTACAGAGGTGGAGAAAAATGATCCAGAGCAGATATTTGCAAATTTGCTTCTCACTTTGAACCCAATCTAATCATAGAATTAAACACCGATGCAACTGTTGAAACTTCCTCACTAGACTAAAAACTGTTGCTGCAAAATGCAGATTTAAGTATATAGAGGAAAGATTAGTTGATCAACTGATATGGGGGATGCCGAAGTGCAAAAGTCTCTTATAGGGAGGGATAGCTTGAAGCTGCCTGAAGCTATAGACACAACCAGAGCCTTTGAAGCCAGTAGGACGCAAATGAAATCCCTATCTATGGAGACCCACCCACACCAAAGAGAAGGAAGAGTTGATGCTATAAAGAACACAATCAGGAAAGTGCAAACCCCCAAGAGCTGCATGAAGTAAAGCAGACAACATCCCTTTTATGACTGAAATAAATGCCCTGTATACAGTTCTGAATGTAGACCCTATAGTAAAGCAAACCATTGGGCGAAGACGTGCTTGTCTGGTATGAAGAAAACAGTAATATCAGAGAATAAAAATGACAAGAAAATCTACCACATCCAACACCCAGATACTGGACTTAGAATCCATACACCTTTACAAGATGTCAGGTGAGATGAAACAAGGAAGTAAGTTGCACACAAGATTCAAATAACAGATTTTACTTACTGATGTCTTCCACCATCTCCGGAAATTGTTCACTCACATTCATATACATATGCCCCACAGTGATGCACAACAGTTATTAGAGTGAGAAGGGTGTATTCTTACGCAGTTATAAGATAGTTCACATTATTCTGACTATATAACACCCCTCCTTCTCAAGACAAAGAACATTTTTTTTTTCTTCTGTCACAGACAGAGAGTATGACTGACACAGACAGAGAGTATAGCTGAAGATTCTCAATATAAGTTGAACCATATCTTGCCACTTGTGGCCTATCTCACTGCAGACCAGACTGAAGAGCTTTGTAATCACAGCCAGCCACTCGAACATCTTCTAAACTGCATTAAATGTACTTAAATTAACAGAATTAACAGTTTTCACTCCAGTATTTAGCTGTTGAGATATTTAGACCACAGGCATATTAGTAATGATAACCCTGGTGGCAAGCTACCTGTGCAGTCATCATTATGGCAACGAGAGGACACGCTAGATATTAGCAAAGAGCCTTCTCATTCGGACTTCAGAGACATTGCACTCAGGCAGTCATGACAAATATATGAGACATATCAAAAGAATTTCTTAACCCATGCCCTCCTGCTTGGAAGAGTTCTCTTAAAGTCAAAGACACAATGATTCTGAACATATTCATCACCATTTTCTTTCAAGAATGTACAGAAGATCTCCACCCTATCTCCCAATGTGTGGTTCAGTGGTGCATCAAAGAGGTCAATTTGGCAAGTATCCATGATGAGAATATCTCATCTAATTTGATTTCAGAGGACCGATCTGGACATTGCAGATTTCATATGAGTGCAGGCCATCACTGGCTCCATTTCTTTGTGGACATGGGTTCCCCAGAACATGGAGTTCCTTATTAATCCAAAAGATTTCCAATCCTTCAGCGTACAGCTTGTTTGTTTTTGGTTTTGAAAATTTTATTTAAAAGTTTTTCATATATGTTCTTTATCTGCCATTGTAAGAGTTGTGAGTTAATATTTGTAGATGTATTTGGGAGATAAATTGGTAAAATTAGAGTAGGTTACATTCATACACACATTTTAAAACAGATCTTATTTGAAATACTGAAGAATTCATATTCAGTGGCTTGACAGAAACTATGGAGAATGCACAAGTAGGTGCTAATTGAAATGATGTCATGAAATGAATGGACTGGAGACAGTTCGTCTGTGTTGAACATTTTTACAAGACTTCTGATCTTTCTGCAAAGTGCTCACTCAAAAGTCACTCCTGGGTTCTTGTTTACCTAAAAACAACAGATGGGAACAGAAGACTAACTTCTATTGTTTGCTGGAGGAGGTCAGGGGTTTTGGCAAGTGAGAGAGAGAGAAGGACATGTGGCTGGAAGTTGGAATCTAAGAATCTGAAACAAGCATGAGAAGCTTATTGGAACTGAATCAGAAACTCCAGAGTGGCAGATGGCTGGAAGTGCTATCTGCCTGGTGTTTCTCTTGGAATAGTGGAACAGAAAGGAATTCTATGATAGCCTAAAAGAAAGAGGTTACCATCTGGAGAACCTTGATGGGGCAAGTTTCATCAGTGAGATATTGAGTGGTACCTCAGTTGTGGACATCCTAGAACAACAAATCTCTCTCTCTGCAAACCCTACAAGAACCTTCCTGAGCAGTAAACATTTACTTTTCGAGCACCAAAGCCTGGTGAACTTTATACATGTTAAATTCTGTACAGAGTATAACAATTGCCTACAACCAAAGAACTTGGAAGAATTAGAAGTGAGATTTAACAGTGAACCAAATAACTTTTATTAAATTTACACACACATTACATACACGTGCACTTAGAATAAGAAGGGGGTTAAGTTGGGTTAGTTAAGTTAATGGAGATAAGTTAAAGTTTGATTATTTTTTCATGTTTAAAGATCATTAAAAGCAACTTTTGTTTAAGTAACTACTTGTCTTTGTTAATGTCTGTTGCTGCTGAGTTTTGGGGTCATTTGGGCTCATAACAGAGTCATCAGCAATGGTGAATGATCAGTAGAAGTTTTGCTTTATAATCAGCTTGATTAATTCTATCTTGAAGATGTGTTGACATTAAAAATAAAATAGGGATCGTGTCTATTTGAATAAAAAGAATGATCTATATCCCATGGATGAATTCTTCTCTATATATCTATTAAGTTTAAATCTTTCATTAGTCTCTACTGCTTTTGCTCTTACTCCTGTTCTGGATGACCTATCTAAAAATGGATCTAGACAAAAATTAAAATCCCCAGCTACTAAAATATTCTGAAGTGCTTCTGCTAAATTGAGAAATGTTTCTTGTATAAAATTTTTATCACTCACAGTTGGTGCGTACATCTTCAAAAAAGTCCAAAACTCTGAAAAAAACTTTGACAATGTACTGCAGGGTCAACACTACAATTTATATTGTGACTGGAAGTGTCTTTTTTCAATCAAAATTTCTACTCCCCTTTCCTTTGAATCAAATGAAGAGGCCGAATATATCCCACCCAATCGCTTTTTTAATTTCTTATCTTCTGTTTCAGTTAAATGTGTCTCTTGTAAGAAAGTTAAATCTACATTCATTTTTTAAATGTATCAATATTCTTTTCCTCTTCACATGTCCCTTCAGCCCGTTAACATTAAAACAATAAATTACCCTCATTCACATTCACCTTAGTCCAAGGCCAACAACCTTCCACTATTCACTGTATACACATGCAATCCAGGTAAAAAAGAAAAAAATAAATTTAGACATAAACAAATTAATATTGTAATCAGTGGAATATTCAAAAATAAAAGAGAAAAACATTTAAAAATAAAAAAGACATATAATGTTATTTAATAATATATATTACCCCTGTCCATTTTATGGGTAACGGCTACGGCCACAAATACACATGTGAGTTGATAGCAGTCAGTCCATTAAACTTCCAACTCCCCAGATGTAACCATCATTAATGTCACCTATACATACTAAAAGTTAAACCACTTTATATTAAACAGAACATTTTTAAACATCTTGGTGCCTAACTGGTAGAGTTTCAACAAATTCTTCTGCACGAATGTGATCTGTAAAAAACCTACTCTGTCCTCCTTGTAAGAATATTTAAGAGTAGCTAGATGGAACATAATAAACCATAAGGCGTGCTTCACAGTATTAAATGCTTTCCTCCACTTCAGCAAATCTAAACTTATCTCAGGATAGAAGAATATCTTAATTCCATGAAATTCCAATGGACCTTCTGCCGCTAAAGTCAATTCTTTTTTCTATCTTGATGTCTAAGTCATTTTATAAATACAGATCTTGGATTCTGATCCGAAGAAGGTCGTGGTCTCAGGGCTCTATGTGCACTTTCAATTACAACAACATTTTCAAATTTATCAGGTCCCAGGACCTCCAGAATCCAGTGCTGAAAAAAAAAATTGCGTCATCATCATCTTTATCTTCTTTAAGGCCAACAATTTTAATATTATTTCTTCTTCTAAAGCATGAAGCTTGTTGAAGAATTTTCTCATGGTGAAGGTAATGTTTCTAGACAGCACACACACCTCTTTCATCCTGAGCTAAACCACAGCTGGACATTTTCAGCAGCCAGTGATATATTACATGATGCTCCTAGGGGACAGAAGCTCTCCCTACTTGGCTGGCTCGTCTCAGTGCACTTTCCCACCAGTGCAAATAGGAGCAGATAAAACAAGAATTATGTAATAGTGCAACATGCCATTGATCATCTTGAGATTAGATCTCCTTGCTGAATCAGTTCAGAAGTGTCTTGCAATACGTGCCTGTTAGTTGCAGGGACTCTTTCGCTGTGCGCTGAATGCTGAACAATCTGGTGTACCATGCCAATAGAAGAGCAGCAAAGAGACTCAGAGCCTGATGGTCTTGAGGAGAAACCCAATAACAGCTTCAACAAGAGGACCAGGAAGGTGAATACCACCAGGGAGGTGTTCCTGTTCAACATCCGCAGCCTCAGCTCTGAGGTGAGTGGAGGTAAAATGCACAGTCAGCATGGGAAGGAACTTCCTCAGAGATGCTTTTCCAAAACAGTGTACAAAATCATCATTCTTACTGCAAACCATGACCCCCCCCCCCCCCCCTCTCCACTCCAATCACTACCACAAACATACTCTATCAATAATCAGGCAGGGAAGCCCAGTTGATTAATAAAAATCCCTTACATCCTGCTGTGCAGATCTATATGCACTGACTAGAACCAATAAATAAAAAGAAACATAACTCCAACTTAAGACTTGTTACATTTCCTAATGGATGGCTGCTTGCTTCAAGAATGCCGACTTCTGCATAAAAATCATTTTGTAGTGAAATTCTCGACCCTTCAGATGCAATCAATCCATCAACCTGACAAGTATTATGGAAATATGAAATTTCTTCCCGCATTGCTCTATTTTCTGGGAATTTTCACTCCTGAAAGAGACCACTTTGACTCCCTAAGGCTCTAGACACAATCTTCTGAGCCTGTTCATCTGTTGCTTTTACTCCACAGCTCTTACTCCACAGCATCAGTCTAATTAATACCTACTTGTGAAGTCTCCATAGGCAGTCTTCAAATTTTTGCATAATCACTGGTGCCTCAATGTCTCACTTTCAGCAAAAGGCTCTTGCATTTTAAATCAGATGTGTTTTTGAAGTGTTTGTTTATTTCTGACCTACACTAAACCCCACAATCTATCTCCTTTAAAAACAAACCTATATAAAACATATAATATTTGATATTTGTGCAATAACCAATCATAGTCTTTCTTTGGCTTGGCTTCGCGGACGAAGATTTATGGAGGGGGTAAAAAGTCCACGTCAGCTGCAGGCTCGTTTGTGGCTGACCAGTCCGATGTGGGACAGGCAGACACGATTGCAGCGGTTGCAAGGGAAAATTGGTTGGTTGGGGTTGGGTGTTGGGTTTTTCCTCCTTTGCCTTTTGTCAGTGAGGTGGGCTCTGCGGTCTTCTTCAAAGGAGGCTGCTGCCCGCCAAACTGTGAGGCGCCAAGATGCACGGTTTGAGGCGTTATCAGCCCACTGGCGGTGGTCAATGTGGCAGGCACCAAGAGATTTCTTTAGGCAGTCCTTGTACCTTTTCTTTGGTGCACCTCTGTCACGGTGGCCAGTGGAGAGCTCGCCATATAATACGATCTTGGGAAGGCGATGGTCCTCCATTCTGGAGACGTGACCCATCCAGCGCAGCTGGATCTTCAGCAGCGTGGACTCGATGCTGTCGACCTCTGCCATCTCGAGTACCTCGACGTTAGGGGTGTGAGCGCTCCAATGGATGTTGAGGATGGAGCGGAGACAACGCTGGTGGAAGCGTTCTAGGAGCCGTAGGTGGTGCCGGTAGAGGACCCATGATTCGGAGCCGAACAGGAGTGTGGGTATGACAACGGCTCTGTATACGCTTATCTTTGTGAGGTTTTTCAGTTGGTTGTTTTTCCAGACTCTTTTGTGTAGTCTTCCAAAGGCGCTATTTGCCTTGGCGAGTCTGTTGTCTATCTCATTGTCGATCCTTGCATCTGATGAAATGGTGCAGCCGAGATAGGTAAACTGGTTGACCGTTTTGAGTTTTGTGTGCCCGATGGAGATGTGGGGGGGCTGGTAGTCATGGTGGGGAGCTGGCTGATGGAGGACCTCAGTTTTCTTCAGGCTGACTTCCAGGCCAAACATTTTGGCAGTTTCCGCAAAGCAGGACGTCAAGCGCTGAAGAGCTGGCTCTGAATGGGCAACTAAAGCGGCATCATCTGCAAAGAGTAGTTCACGGACAAGTTTCTCTTGTGTCTTGGTGTGACCAATCATAGTACAGTTCATCTAAAATAGGTGAAGCCCAATTCCAAACCAGGTATTTACTTGTTATAGAATATTCAATGATTCATAAGTTGTTCTGTTCATTTTGTTTTCAAATAAAGCCACGGAGACTGATTAAATAACTATGGTATATCAGATTCATATCAATGAATTTAAATAGTCACATACATTTTAGTAGATGAATTGTTGGGTTTATTACATCCTATATTGAATATAGTCAATGCAGAAAGTTTGAGCTCAACTGTCACACTGGTCCACTGTCCTGATGCCTCCTCAGATGCTACTTTACCTGACGTGTTCTTCCAGTGTTCTATTAGTTTTCATACAACACATTTGCTTTCACTTCAGTGTCTCAAAGGGTGGGCTTATTTTTGGAGAGGGCATAATTAAGGTGACATGGTTAGAATATTACAGTACTAGTGACCCAGCTTTGAATCTGGCACTGACTGTAAGAAGTTTGTATGTACGTTCATCCTGGGACCTGTGTTGGGTATTCACCAAGTCTTCTGGTTCTCTCTCACCTTCAAAATATGTACATGATTGTTAGGTTAATCGGGCGGCACTAATTTCAATGGCCAGAATTGGCTTCCATTATGTCATAAATAAATTTAAAAAAATCAATTATTCCATTTCATATTGTTGAAGAAAAAAATACAGTGGATTTTGATGGGTATTAAAAGCTTTAATTGAAATAATTGTATATCAACTGCTACTTGAAATTTTCACACAGTTTTCACTTAATTATTTAATGTTTTTAAATATGTTTGAAATCTCTAGGGTCTGATCTGGATAAAGCAAAAAGAATGATTTGGCAGGCTGTTGTTTTTTTTTATGGGCAACATTTCTTTTAACTGTTTGATGTAATGCCCTTAAAATGCAGAAGGTTCTTCGATTACACAGAGGCCTGCCATTGGAAAGTTCTTTCAGAAGCTTCCAGAAATTCCTGTCAGGAGAATCACCAAAGATGTACTTGGGTCTTAATACCCAGGACAGCGGTGAATGATTACATTGCTTGATGATCCAAGGTCCTACAGTGGTGCAGTTACCTACCACTTCTCCTGGAGTATGTTCCAATTAGATGTCCAGCAGACATTGGTGCAAATAAAAAGATCAGTTTAATTTGTAGGCTTAATGAATGACATCATCATTAAAGTGAATTCAATCAATTAGCTAATTGCCTGAATTTAGCGGCATAGAAATATTTTCTCCTGTTCTTATATTTTTAACTCTTATGTGAGGTATCAGACTGTAGCGCAAATAAATGCTCTCACGACAGGAGGGAGAACACACACTTTTATTAGCTTATAACAAAGGGTAGGCTCTTACAATGGTTTTCAGTAAGGTTCAGCGTTTAGGCGGGAAACCGGGGTCATATGTGGGTAGATGGCCGAAGACAGCCATCTGCACAACCCATCACCAGTGAATCTCAGTTCACTACAATCATGCCTTCCTGCAGAATTAGGGCCTGTGGATGAAGACAACAGCACAGACACAGAAAAAAAAAACCCAATATATACAATTATTTACAGATTTAAACAATCCAAGGGTCTTGAAATCCTGGAGGAGTGCCTCAGCACCAGTGGGTCTTGGGCTCCTTGGGTCTCCTGGTCACCTTGCAGGGGTGGCAAAGTGGGTGGTAGGGTCTCCAGTTCTATGACGGAGGGGGAATGACTCTTCCTCCTGAACAGAATCTCCTTAGGCCCTGATTGGAGGTGGTGAGAAAGAGTTCTGGAACCCGAGGGTCACGAGGTAATGGATTTTCTGTTCCGGCAGGTGCCAGGTCCCTGATGGAGCTGGTGTCTTCCCTGCCATCCGGGTACACCACGTAGGCAAACATGGGATTGGCATGGAGCAGTCTCACCCTCTCCATCAGGTAGTTCATCGCTCATAAATGATGACCCCCCGGTTGTTATGGATATAGCCAGGATAACTGAACAGGGCAAAAATAGAATCGAGGGCCTTGATAACTGAGGAGGTGGAGGTGTCTGGACAGGGGATAGTGAACGGGAAGTGGGAGTTCTCATCAATGATAGAGGGGAGAGGTCCCTTAAAATCGACACTGAGCCATTTGAAGGGCTGGATGACTATCAGGTGCACCTTTGCGGGGTGGTAGAAGTGCAGCTTTCACTCCGTGCAGACATGGTAGGACTTGGACTTGTCCCTGATATCTTCCATTGAGTAAGGCAAATTGCGCGCTTTGACAAAGTGAGCCATGTGGGTAACCCCTGGATGGCAGAACTCATTACATAGAGACCACAGTTAGCCAGTGTGTGCTGAGGCACAGCTTCCTCTGGATGAGGCATCTGGAGGCTCATTAAGGGCATCTGGTTGAATCAATGTCATAATTGTAGGTGGAGAGTTCGATCGACCCTCCACTGAGCAATTTTGTTATTTTTAATTTTGCCCCTCTTGAAGTTATTGAACATAAATGTGACAGAGTATTGGTCAGTGAGGAGCATAAATTTCCTACCAGCCAGGTCATCCCTCCAGTGCCTGATGGCCTTCACAATGGCTAGAGCCTCTTTCTCCACAAGGCTCGTAGCCTTGCAGGGTCTGGGAGAAAAATGCCATCAGCCTGCCCATCTGGTTAAGGGTAGTGGCCAGAGCCACATCTGAAGCATAATTTTCCATTTGGAAATGTACATTCTCGTCCATGGCGGCTTTCACAATGTGGCTTCGGAGGTAATTAAAAACTCTCTGGGCTTCGGCTGAAAGGGGAAAAGTAGTGGATTTTAAAAGGGGGAAAACCTTATCACCGTATTGAGGGACACACTGGGCGTAATATTAAAAAAACTCCATGAATCTCCTCAAAGCTTCCTATTGAAGTCGGGGTCAATAACACCATTCTCCACCACATAGCCCAGGACAGCCAGCTGTTTAGTCCTGAACACACACTTTCTGGAGTTATAAGCGAGGTTCAGGGCTTTGACCATGTGGAGAAAGTTCTGATGGTGACATTATGATCCTCCAAGGTATGGCCACAGATGGTGACGTTATTGAGGTAAGGAAAGGTAGCCTTCAACCTATACTCATCCCCGACCCTGTCCATTTGCCTCTGGAAGATAGAGATGTCCGTTATCTTCAAAAGTAGTAAAGGGACAGTCATCAGAGTGGATTGGCATCTGGTGATAGGCAGCATTCAGGTCATTGGGCGAATAGACCTGATACTGCACAATATCATTCACCATTTCCAAAATTCAAGGAAGAGGGTATGAATCCAGGAGTGTGAAATGATTGATTGTTTGGCTATAATCAATTAGTAGACTGGATTTATTTTCCCCTTTTACTACCACCACTTGCAGTCTCCACGGGCTAGGGCTAGGTTCAAAGATTCTCTCATTGACCAAGCATTGAGTCTGTGATTCTATGAACTCCCGATCAGCCAGGTAACAATCGGCTTGCAAACTGGAGACAGGTTTGGGAAGAGGGGTGGGAGGGTCGATATTAAGTGTGGAGAGGCTATATGTGGGTTCCGATTTTAATGGTCTTCCGTTCCAAGCTGTTATGGGAGGGAGGGGACCAGAATACTCCAAGGTCATGCTTTTAAGGTGACACCAGAAGTCAAGACCCAATAGTAGCCCACAAATCATTAAGCATGTACAACTAAAGTTTAAAAAATTCCCCCCCTTCAAAAGATAAATGTACAGTACAATATTCCTGGACATGAGTCGAATGTGAATGAGATGCTAGAAATATATGGTAATTGAAAGGATATAGTTTAAGTTTGTATTCCCGAACAGCCTGAAAGTCTATTAAACTTTCTGTAGAGTCATTGTCAATTAAGCATCTAGTTGGGTGTCCATTTACCTTGACAGTCACTATAGAAATGCTGAGTTCATGAGTGCATGAGGTCTACCTTGGTCCAGAACCATCAATGCTAGGACCCTGGAAACTCCGTAGTCCTCGCTCAAGCAGCCCCCTCCTTCCTGATGTGCCGGCAGGCAAGATGGCGTCAAACTCGTGACATGGCAAGATGGCCGCGTTTCCTCCTCTGATGATGATGATGGCACTAAATTTGAATTCAAATTGCAGCAAGATGGACACCAAGGCTTTTCACAATGTTTTCCCACTGCCACACTCCTTTGGTGAGTAGCGCAGCAGGTAGGATCTGGCGAGTTCAAGGATGAGGGTGGTGGCTCAAACCCACAGAGTCCTTAGCTGGGCATCGAGCACACGGTTGCTGGCTTCTACTGCAGAAGAAACATTCCCTAGCGCGACAGTGCTCTCGAGCACAGGAGGTAGCTGCCGTTAGGGCAGAGGCGGCGGGAGCTGCCAGTCCTGTGAAGGGCTCGTGGGGGAGAGCGTTGTTGTTGGCCTCGAGGTCACTGGTCTCGAGCTGCACTTGTTCAAGGGACTTGGCCAGTTCAATGTGGCTGGCCAAGTCTTTTTTACCCGACTCAAGTAGTCACTGGCTCACAGATCTCGAGCGGACCCCCGCAATGAGAGTGTCCCAGATATGCTCTTCCTCTTGAACTCTTGAACTTCTTCACAAGAGTCCAAATACCCAATGATGGTCTCTCCAGGCTGCTGCCGACGTAGAGCGAGCCGCTATCTCGCTAAGACTTTGCTTTGCAACTTCATTCAGGTACCAAGCCTTCAAAGCCTCAATGGCAGCATCATAGGTTACTCAGTCACAAATTATTGCATACCCCTTAGTCCCTACCCTGGAAACAAGGGCCAACCTCTTGAGTTCATCCATGTTGAACACATCCCTGGTTGCATTCAGGTAGGCCTGGAACCAGTCTAGCCAGTAAGCAAGCTCTTCAGCAGCATCTGGGGACAGAAGGTCGGTCAGCAGCAGGCTCAGCTTGAGCAATGCTCCTAACTTCTTGCTAATAGGCTAATAAAAATGTAGCGTGAATAAAAGCTCTCACGACTGGAGGGAGAACACACGCTTTTATCAGCTTATAACAGAGTAGGGTCTTACAAGGATCTTCAGTAGGTCTCTGGGTTTAGGTAGGAAACCTGGGTTATATATATGGATGGATGGGGGCAGAGCCTGGGGGAGAAGCCAGTCGTCTGCACAACCCATCACCAGTGAATCTCAGTTCGCTGCACAGACCAATTATTTTTAAAGGCAGTAATAATCCCTAATGTGTTCTCTCTCTCAAAGGTTATACCTTCGGACTGAATGACCTCAATATCAGACTCTTCAGACTGTAGCAGCACTTTAAAAGGTGCACTGTGAATGAGTGACTTTTGAGTGAAATTCAGACCCCTTCTATCCTTTCAGATGGACACACTAGATTCTATAACACTCTACAAAGAGAAAATGAGCAAGACTTTCCACTGACCTCCTGCCAATTATTAATTTAATAATTTAATCGCTAAACAGCTGACCTGGTCTTCATTATAATATGGATTTTGGCAACTTATTGTCTGCTGAATGTTTTACAGTGATTCTATAAATTCCCTACAAAATTATTACTTTGGTTGTGAACCCCTTTTTGGACATCTTGAAGTTGTGAAAGACATAAATAGCACCTTTCTTTTTTTATGATAGTTATATGTATCACGGTCAAGTGATCCCTGCCCTCTAGTGACTAATGGTTTTGCATATACTCCTATAGTGGATGTTAAATGAATTATACGTGCACTGAAATTGAAGATGTTTGGATGATGAATGAATGCTTGAAGCATACTGACATTGTGTTTGTGAACACTAAAATCTCCGCTTTATGGTAAGAAAGAACTCTGTATAAAGGAAAAGGCTTCAAGCTATGGTACTATCTTAAACACACATAACTATTGCATCAAGTCATTATTACCAGATTTTCATTGTTCAAGCCAAAGGGAGCTACGCATTAAAACTTGATTGTATTTATGGGTATCATTATGTCAGAGAATAATAAAGGTGATGTTTAACTTCTCAGTTTCAAAAAATGGGTTAATTGTAGTTCATAACTGACCAATCATTATGTTTCAGGCCATCACGTTAAATATGAACCTATCGTTGGTTTAATTAATTATTGCAAACAACCATAGCATCAGGAGAATGTCTGATCATTGCGAGTGTTGGGAGTCTTTATCTGAAAGCATTGCAGCTCAAAAAAGTATTGGGAAGCTTCTGGAATGTACATCTGAACAGTGATACTTTGAAGAACATATGAAAATAAAAGATAAAAAGAAGCATGTTGTTCAATAAGATGATAGCTAATATTTTATCTCAGTGTCACTTTCAAACAGAAAATACCTTGATTCCCTTTATATGCAAAAATCCATCAAATGACGAGTAAACACGTAAGAGAATAAACATGATGGTATTCTGACTACGAGGTGTTTGCAGAGTTTGAAGTGTATCCTGCATCTGCTGGGGGAGAAGGGGGTCTTAAACCACGTGATGGTAAAGCGGTAGAAAGAGTGATGGCTGAGGTCATTTCCAGGAATATTATTTTCAGATGAAGTGCAATGCAGGAAAATATTTACCAACCTGACATGCATCATTAAAGTGAGGGTGTTCATTGTTAAATGGCATGTTCTGTCACATTTGCATAATAACCTTATCCTTTTGTGTTCAATGCCATCACCATTGCCCATCTATCTGCTAATCATGACTCACTGGTTTACCCCACCTTTCTAAAATAGTGCCTTTGCAAGCCTTTTTCCTCATTTCAGAGGGTGCAACACTGGTCCACATTCATCGTCACAGCACATCACGCATGACACTCATAATTTCTCAGTCTATTTAGAACCATAGAACATCACAACACAGAAACAGGCCCCTTTGGCCCATCTAGTCTATCCTGAACCATTTTTTTGCCTGGTCCCTCAGATCTGCACTCAGACTACACCCCTCAATACCTCTCTTATCCATGTATGAATCCAAATTCTTTTTAAATGTTAAAATTTGGCCCACATTCACCACTTTAGCTGACTGTTCATTCCACACTCTCACCAATCTCTGTTAGAAAAACTTCCCCTTTATATTCCCCCTGAACTTTTTCCCCTTTCACCCTTAACCTCTGGTTTGTATCTTAACTACCCTCAATGGAAAAAGCCTACTAACATTTACTCTGTCTAGACCCCTCATAATTTTAAATACTTCAATCAACTCTTCTCTCATTCTTCTACACTCTGGAATAAAGTCCTCACCTGATTAACCTTTTGCTGTAACTCGGTTCCTGAAGTCCAGGCAATGTCTTAGTAAATGTTCTCTGCACACTTCCTAGCTTATTTATATCTTTCTTGTAGTTAGGTGACCAAAATTGCACACAATACTCCAAATTTAGCCTCATCAATGTCTTGTACATATTTACCATAACATCCCAACTCCTATACTCAATACTTCGATCTGTGAAGGCCAATTTGCCAAAAGCTCTCTGTACAACCCTATCCACCTGTGATGCCACTTCTGTATTCCCAGATCCCTCCGTCCTACCACATTTCTCAGTGCCCTACCATTTACCATGTATGTCCTTCCTTGATTTCTCCTTCAAAATGCATCATCTCATACTTGTCTGCATTAAATTCCATCTGCCATTTTTTGGCCATTTTCCCAGCTGGTTCAAATCCCTCTGCAAGCTTTGAAAACCTTCTTCACTGTCTACAGTGTCATCTGCAAACTTGCTGATCCAATTTACTACATTATCATCCAGATCATTGATATAGATGACAAACAACAATTGTCTCAGCAAGGATCCCTGAGGCACACCACTAGTCAAAGGCCTCCAGTCTGAGAAGCAATTATCCACCACTAATTTTGACTTCTCCCATCCAGTCATTGTCAAATTCACCATAAGTACTTAGCATCTGAACATTTCTGACTAACCTCCAATGTGTTTTTGTCAAAGGCCTTGCTAAGGACCTTGTTAAAATCCATGTAGACAACATCCACAGCCTTTATTTTATCAACATTCCAGGTAACCTCCTTGATAAATTCTATAAGTTTGGTTAAACAGAATCTCACACACACAAAGCCATGTGGATGATCCCTAATCAATTCCTAGCTATCGAAATACTTGTACATCCGATCTCTAAGAACACCTTCCAATAATTTACCTACTACTGATGTCAGGTTCACTGGCCTGTAAGTTCCAGGGTTACTTTTGGTGCCTTTTAAAAACAACGGCACAACATGTCCTACCCTCCAGTCCTCCAGCACCACACACATGGCTAAGAACATTTTAAATATTTCTGCCAAAGCCTCTGCAATTTCTACACTAGCCTCCCTCAAAGTCCAAGGGAATATCTTGTCAGGCCCTGGTGATTTATCCACCCTTATTTGCTTTAAGACAGCAAACACTTCCTCCACTTAAATTTGTGTAGGTTGCAGGTCCTCTTTACTTATTTTCCTTACTTCCCATAACTCTGTGCCCATTTCTTGTGAATATTGATGAAAATGTTTTTTTTAAGATCTCCCCCATCTCTTTTGGCTCTATACAAAGCCAGTCAGCCTGATCTTCAATGGGACCCCAATTATGTCCCTTACTATCTTTTTGCTCTTAATATACCTGTAGAAACCCTTAGGATTTTCCTTCACATTGTCTGCCAAAGCAACCTTTTGTCTCCTTTTAGCCTTCCTGATTTCTTTGTAGAGTTTTTTCTTGCATTTTTTAAAATCCCTCAAATATCTCATGTGTTCCATGTTGCCTATACCTGCTCTACACCTATCTCTTCTTCTGAACCACATCCCAAATATCCATCAAAAACCACAGCTTCCTATGCTTGCTAATGCTGCCTTTAATACTGACAGAAACATATACAAACTCTGTACTCTCAACATTTCATCTTTGATAGTCTTCTACTAACCTCCCACATCCTTGCCTGAAAACAACTTATCCCAATCCATGCATTCCTGATCCTTTCTCATTTCCACAAAATTGATCTTTCTCCAATTTCAATCTCAACTCAAGGCCCAGACCTATCCTTCTCTTAAATTAAATTGAAACTAATGACATTATGATCACTGGACCCAAAATGTTCACCTATACATACCTCTGTTACCTGTCCTGTCTCACTCCTTAATAGATCCAGTATTGCACTTACCCTAGTTGGTACCTTTATATATTGATTAAAATTTTCCTGAACACATTTGACAATCTCCAAACCATCCAGCCCCTTTACAGTATGGGAGACCTGGTCAATATGTGGAAAGTTTCCTGCAGCTGTCTCCTATCTCTCTCTCCAGATTTGTTCATCCAATTCTCATTGAGTGTGGTCATACATTTCCCATTCCTCTGCTCTAACCATATAGACTCAGTAGACAAGCTCTCTAGTCTGTGCTGCCTGACCACAGCTGTGATTTTTTTCCCAGATGAGCATTGCCACGCCTCCCCCTTTCATACCTCCCATTCTATCATGACTGAAATAATAGAACATTTATGACAATGTCATATTTCTACGTGCCAATCCATGCATCTGAGAATATTTCCATCACTGACTACCAACAGGGCATGCAATTTTTACATTATCTATCCCCTCCTTCACTCCTCTCTCTGCTCTGACACTCTAGTTCTCATCCCTTTGCAAATCTAGTTTAAACCTTCACCACCACCCCCCCCCCCCACCCCACCCACATCCCGGAGCAGCACTAGGATATTAGTCCCCCTCCAGTTCAGTTGCAAACCATCCTATCTGAACAAATCCCACTTTCTCTGGAAGAGAGCCCAATGTTCAAGGAACCTAAAGCCTTCCCTCCTGCACCATGTCTTTAGTCACATTAAGCTGCATTATCTTCTTATTTCTAAACTCGCTAGTATGTAGCATGGGTGGCAATCCTGAGATCCCTACCCTGGAGGTCCTGTCCTTCAACTGAGAACATATCTCCCTGATTTATCCATGCAGGACCTCCTCACCCTTCCTTCCCACATCATTGGTTGTTACGATATATGGCTGCTCACCCTTTCTCCTGATTATGCTGTGAACTTGATCTGAGATATCTCGGACTCTGGCACCAGGGAGGCAACATACCATTCAGGATACTCGATCTCTTCAACAGAACCTCTTATCTGTCTGCCAAGTATGGTATCCCCTATTACTACAGTTCACCTCTTCTCCTCCCTTCCCTTCTTAGCCACAGGACTAGTCTCTATGCCAGAGACCTAATCGCCGTGGCTTGTGCCTGGTAGGTCATCCCCCACAACAGTATCCAAAATGGTATACGTTATTGAGGGGAACAGCTACAGGGGTGCCTTGCACTGCCTGCCTGCTCCCTTTCCCTCTTCTAACTGTTACCTACCTACCTTCCTCCTGCCTCCTCAGTGTGATAGTGTCCCTAATTCCTGTCTATCACCCCCTCTTCTTCCCAAATGATCCAGACTTCACCCAACTCCAGCTCCAATTCCTTAACTCAGTTAGTCAGGAGCTGCAGATGGATGCATTTCTCGCAAATGAAGTCATCAATGATACTGGCTGCCCTGATGACCCACATTCTGCAAGAGGAGCACTCTCTTGCCATGGTTGCCATTCCCATTGTCTATAATTAGAGTAAAAAAAAATATGATATATTAAACCTGCCCTGACATGTGCCTACCTGCTGAATCCTTTTTGTTCCTCAAATAGGGTGACCCTTTCTTACTTCAACTTCAGCACCACTACCTCAGCCTCTTCTTCCTGAAGCCTCTATTGTGGAAAGAGAAAGGATCAGGAATGCATGGATTGGGATAAGTTGTTTTCGGACAAGGATGTGGGAGGTTAGTAGAAGACTATCAAAGGTGAAATGTTGAGAGTACAGTGTTTGTATATGTTTCTGTCAGTATTAAAAGCTTCTTTCATCTCTGACTCAGTCCACTCTTGACTCATATCCTTTCCATTCTGACTCAGCCCCACACCAACAATGATTGCTCCCACGATGACCTCTCTGCTACACAGTTCCTCACTTACATAGTGATGCTTGGGTAACCTGACCTTGATTGCCCTTCAACTGTTGAACTCAATTATGACAACATCTCTCTGCTCTTTGGTGCAGCCAGATATCTGGACTGATTCAATCTCCAACCAGATTCACTCCTCAGACTAAGTTCTTTAGTACATGCTCCACTTTCCAATCAAGTTCATTCTTGTATCTGTTTCTTTCATAACTTCCACTCGCAAGCCTGATATTTGTATTTTAAAGGCCGAGGTAGAGTTGGTGTTGCATCTGATTAACTGACACATGTTGTACTTAATTCGTGATGTGTGCTTACACATATAATTTTATCAAGATGATGTCCTATGCACTTTTCACTGTGAATATGGGTAATCTTCCAATCCCACATTCACAATTATTAAGAAGCCAAAAAGCATCAAAATGTCCCACAGAAATATTATTTCTGGTAGTTTTGAAAATTGGTCATTTGTTTGTCTTTCAAATCTTCAGTCAATGACCAACAGATGATTTGTTTTGCTGTTCTCAGACAAAAGAGAACATTGCTACTTTAATTAATATTTACTCACTCACTAATTGGAGGAACAACACCTTATATTACTTCACAGCCGTCTCCCGACAGACACCACCAGTATTGACTTCTCCATTTAACATTAACCCCCCTCTTCCTGGTCTCTCTCTTTCCCTCATCCCTTGGTTTTCTTTCCTCCAGCTTCCCAGCTTCTTCCTTTCCTTCTCCTTTTAGAGACGTAATATTCTTGACCCCCCCCCCCTCCCCGCCGCCATTCTCTGATCGCCTCCTAGCTCCATTCTGTTCATTTTCCTTCTACAGGTATCTGTCTATCACCTACTAGCATGTGTTCCTTCCCTTTCCCCTTCCTCCTCACCTTCTTATTCAGGCACACTGTGATTTGTGGCACACTGGAAGAAGGGCTCAGGCCTGAAATGACCACTACCTTTTTGCTTTGTATCGATACTGCCTGACCTGCTGACTTTCTCCAACACTTTGTGTGTTGTATCTTCCACACTCATAGTAGTCCCATCATCACCATCACTTTCTCTATCACAAATAAACCTTACTTATGATTAACTCCAAAAAGAGTTATGAAGAATAAGCCATGCTAAGTTTGATAATGTACAAAGAGAGTACAGACAATCAGCTTGGTTCACTGAAGAAAATATTTAGTTGAATTATTCCAGTACAGAGAGGTTTTCAGATGAAGATTAGCCGGGAGGAGCTGTGATTGTTCTTCGACAAAAGAAAGCTGAGAGGACATTTGGTTGAGGTGTACAAGATCATAATTAGTTTGTATTTGTTTACAATAAAAGTAATTCTTCTCATCAGCAGAATTTGAATGTAGAGAATTGAAATGGTGGGAGAAAGATGTGAGGGATCAAAGAAAATATTTGTTTGTAACTTGAGACAATGATCCATAACCCTCTTTCTGTAGCAGTGGTGACAGTAGAATCAATAACTACTTTCAAAAGAGAGTTGATGGAGAAAAAAAATAATGGAGGGTTTAGGGAAAGAAAAGGGAAATGAAACTGAAAGATTGCTCTTCTCGGAGCTGGCACAGACTTGAAGGGGCTTCAGTGCCCCAGCAGTTCCATATTTATATGAAAAATGACTGCACTGTGTCACGATCTCATTAATGCCTCTCTCTTGTTTTCAGTAATGGTTAATGAGACTCCACCCATTTCCTGGCATCGCTAATCTGGATTTTTCCTCATCTTTTGTGTAAATGAATGACTGGCAAGAAAATTCAGATGATCATTGCATTGCTGCATATCATATGAAGTTTGACCCTTAGATTCTGCCAGTTTAACTGATGTTGGCTGGGATTGCATAGAGAACTGCACAATTTTGTGTCAACATCTTTTTAATCAGCTAATTTGAGCTGATTAAAAATTGTAAATCATCTTGTCTGAATCAGCACTGCCCCCACTCATTCCAAAGTCACTTCTACTTATTAAAATGCCAGATGGTGTAAAGGTCAGAAAGTGACCAATTATTATGAAATTTGAGGGGGCCCTCAACTTGGGAAATTTATATTATTCCAAGTGCTTTGCAGGCACCTTACTTTTGTTTCTTTGTCTTACTCGACATAGATGTGTGGTTCAACTTTAACTTGTGGTGGCTGGACTGATCAGAAATTCTTCATGTCTGAGACATGTGTAATGCGCGTCGAAAGAACTAAAGACTTGTTGATCCAAACCAAGGCTTTTATTAACTAAAAGACTGGAGCATATCATAAGTAGGTCGACCAGTCCAGAATGACCTGGTCTGGCTAGGAGCAATCCTTTAAGATCTGCCAGTAGGTGTGGCTACACTCTCAGCCAATCACAGTCATCCTACACTCCCATCTGTACATATGTACATATACACATTGGTGATAGAAACTGTACTATCACATTCACCCCTTCTTTGAGAACCGACCCCAGGGTGAATGGAGGTTAGGGGCTGTACCGGTCAGGGGGTCCAACCATCCGGCGTGACTGCCGTGGTGCCGGGATTGGGGTCACTGGAGTCGTGTTGCCGGCAGGCCTGTAGGGTGTGGCCACTGCTTCGCTCAATTCCCCAATGCCGTTGTCGACAGTCTGGCCTGAGCTGGTGGGGTGTTGCTGGTCCCTCTGTTCAAGCACATGACCTGGGGGAGAAGGAATAGGGGGAAGTTGGGTGTTAAAGGCACTGCTGCGTCTACTCCGGCTTGGGCTAGGTCCCTTACCGAGACTGTGTCCTCCCGTCTGTCTGGGTACTCAACGTAGGCATAATGCGGGTTCGCATGGAACAGAATCACTTGGTCAACCAAGGGGTCGTTCTTAGAGTACCGGACGTGGCGTCGTAAAAGTACTGGACTGGGAACTGTGAGCCAACTCAGATTTCCTCGGGAAAGAGAACATCCTTTCATGGGGGTGGCATTGGTCGCGGTGCATAGGAGGGAGCAGATGGAATGTAGGGCACTAGTGAGGACATCTTGCCAGCGAGAGGTGGGGAGACCTTTGGAACATAGGGCAAGCGTAACCGCTTTCCAGACGGTGGCATTCTCTCTTTCGACTTGCCCATTACTACATGGGTTATAGCTGATGGTCCTGCTTGAAGCAATACCATGCTCCAGAAGGTACTGCCGAAGCTCTGCACTCATAAACGAGGACCCCCTGTCACTGTGGATGTAACTGAGGTACCTGAAGATGGCGAAGATGCTGTGCAGGGTCTCTATAACTGAGGAGTCAGTCATGTCTGAGCAGGACACAGCAAACGGGAAGCAGGAGTACTCGTTGATGGCCGTAAGGATGTAGGTGTTACGGTTGGTCGATGGTGGGGGCCCTTTGAAGTCTACGCTGAGACGCTCAAAGGGGCGGGTGGCTTTGATGACGTGGGTGTTCTCTGGACGGAAGAAGTGGGGCTTGCACTCAGCGCACACTAGACAGGTCCGGGTCATGGAGTCAATCTCCTCAACCGTGTAGGGCAGGTTGCGAGATTTGACAAAGTGCGCTAACCTAATGACCCCTGGATGACAGAGCTCCTCGTGGGTTTCTGTAACCTGTCCAGTTGCATGTAGGCGCAAGTCCCCCTGGATAGCGCATCTGGCGGGTCGTTAAGTTTACCTGGCCGATACAGTATGTCATAATTAAAGGTGGAGAGCTCGATTCTCCACCTGGCAATTTTGTCATTCTTGATCTTACCTTGCTGGGTATTGGTAAGCATGAAGGGGACCACGCATTGGTCGGTCAGCAGCGTAAAGTGCCTGCCAGTGAGGCAGTGTCTCCAACGACGCACTGCCTCGACTATGGCCTGGGCCTCCTTCTCGACAGAGGCGTGTTAGCTCTCAGGACCCTGGACGGTTCTGGAGAAGAAGGCTACCAGCCGGCCGGCCTGGTTCAAAGTGGCAGCCAGTGCAAAATCAGATGCATCGCTTTCAACTTGGAACAGAATGGACTCATCCATGGTGTGCTGCATTGCAGCAGCGATGTCCGATTTGATGCGGTCGAAGGCCACTATGGGTTCGGTTGACAGGGGGAAGGAGGTGGTCTTGATGAGTGGCTGTGCCTTGTCGGCAGCGGCGGGTCTCTGGTCGGCAGCGACAGGTCCCAGGTCGTCGGCGGTGGCAGCGGGTCCCTGGTCGGCGGCGGTTGCAGGCGTTGAAGTCGGGGCTGGGGCCTGGTCAATCGCTAGGGTGACTGTCATTGTGCCGAGGGTGGGTTGTACCTTGCGCACTCGGCGTCTGCCCTGTGACGTCAGGCGCTGCCGCACGGTGGAGTCCTCGCTCTCATTGGACGAGAGTTCTGAGGAAGAAGTATTTGAAATGGAGAGTGGTAATTTGGCTTCACACGAGGCACTGTGTTTGACGGTGGCCATTTTGGAGCGACAGACTGCAGCAAAGTGGCCGTTTTTAAGGCACTTCTGGCTCCTGGCTTTTCTTGCCGGGCACTGGGACCTGCTGTGGTTGTTCCTCCCACAGAAATAACACTTTGGGGTTGCATCAGGCAGTGTAGCGGCAGTAGTAGGGTAGAGGGAGGGCAGCCTACTTACATCAGATTGTGGGGTCCAGCCTCGAGAGTACATGTCCATATTTAAGACCGCAGCCTCCATCGTCTCTGTGATCCAGATCATGTCCTCTAGATTTTCTTCCCTATGCTCTGGCAGGCGCTGCCTCACCTTCTTCGATCGAACCCCAGCCACAGAGGCATCCTAAATGTGATGTCTGTGGTCTCCACATCAGTTCTGTCTGTGCAGGCACAGTCCTGCCCATTGTCCTTAGTGCCTGAATATAAGCTTTACAGGACTCACTGGCCTGTTGCCTCCTTGTAGCAAGTTTGTACCGAGCATAGACCCTGTTCACTGTCGTTCTTAGAGCCCTTTCAGCACCTTCATGGCTGTGGCGTAATTGGTTGCATCCTGGACACTCTGATAGACTCTCAGGGACACCATAGTCATCAATATTAGTAGTCAATGGCTGTCCTCTATCACGGCAGGATCAGAGAGCTGTAAGTATGTTTCGAAGCACCTCACCCAGTGCTTAAAGTCATTCGAGACTGTAGCTGACTGTTGGTCGATGTTGAGGCATTCCAGCCATAGCATACACTCCATCCCTTCAAAATTTATTTTTAGTTAATAAAATTGTAATACGTGTCAAAAGAACCAAATACTTGTTATTCCAAACCAAGGCTTTTATTAACTAAAAGTAGGTCGACCAGTCCAGAATGACCTGGTCTGGCTAGGAGCAATCCTTTAAGACCTGCCATTAGGTGTGGCTACACTCTCAGCCAATCACAGTCATCCTACACTTCCATCTGTACATATAGACATTGGTGATAGAATCTGTACTATCACAACATGGAAACATTTTCATGATATGCCCATGAAAGACCATGAATCTTTTACAATAGAAGCTCAGTCTTCAAGGAATGAGGATGCTTCAGGTTATTCAGGTTAGGGTTGACAATTTGTTTTCAATTAATACGATGAAATTAACATATGCATTTTTAATATATTAATCACACATACTAATATTTTGAATAGTAGCTTAAAAATTAAAAGGAATCATTCCTGATCTGTTTACTTCCTGCACGTTGGATGAAAAAGATTACTATATGAAGTGAACATTGAGGTGACGTCCTCTGACAAGATCTTCCAATAATGGTTGCTTGACTGGAGATTAGTAAATTCCTCACGCCTTTGACTGTTGCAGCCATTTGAGAAATGGGAAACTATGAGAAGAAAGGGATTCATCAACAAAAGAGTAAGACAAAGAGAAATCAAGAAAGGGAGAAGATATAGGAAAGATGCAGTATCTTTGGGGCATGGGAATCAGACATAACAGGCCCAGCTTTTCTTTATTTTATTCAGGACCCATGCAAGAAAAAAAGAACATAGGAGCATAAGTAGGCCACCAATACTGTGCTATTCACTGTGATCACATTTGACATACTTTGGCCTCAACTCTTGTAGCAATTACCCATAAACCTTAGTTCCTCAATCTTTGAAATATTTATTCATCTCCACCTTAAATAGTTCCAATTGTCTAGCCTCCATCATCCTCAGGGTCAGAGAATTCCAGAAATGTACAACTCTCTTCGAGAAGAAATTCCAGCACCTCGCTTTCTAATGATAGCCCCTTTGTCTATGTCCCCTTAGTGATTTTCCATGAGTGAAAACGTTGAGTCTATCACATCAAGACTCCTGAAGATCTTCGAAATTTGAATGTTCACCCTTCATTTGTCTACATTTCAAACTGTACAGCCTCTCTTGAGAGCGCAACCCCTTCTTCCCTTGAATTAGCCTGGTGTGTACTTCAGACATCCTCTGATATTACTTTCTCCTTTTGTAGGCAATGAAATCAGAACAGTTTGCAGTAACAAAGCTTCACTGAGACTCTGTGCAACTGGAACAAAATTCCCCTACATTTAAGCTCCAGCCCTTCACAATGAAAGCAAAAATACCATTTGTCTTAACTATTTGTTGAACCTGCCCACTAACTTTTGATCTGGCGAGTTGGTGAGGGATCCCCTAGTCTAATGTGATGGAGGCCAGTGTTGGTTCACTGTTGGGCCCGTTCATACGGTGGAGTCTTCTGTCGTTTGGTTCCTAGATGGCGGCCCCATGGTCTGCTAGCAGCACTGCTGTGTTGGAAAGATGATGGTATTCAAGATGGTGGCCCCACAGCCCCCAACAGATCTTGCTGGGTTGAGGAGATGGCGGTGATGAAGATGGTGCCCCCCATGACTCACACACAGTGCTACTGAGTTTGGAGGGTGACCCAGATTTGCACACTTTGGCATAGTGTCCTTTCTTCCTGCAGTTAGCACAAACCACCTCTTTCCCAGTTTTAACATGCTGCAGAAGTAGCATTTTGGGTATTAATGGAGTACCGTGCCCGTGGTCGGGTTGTTGGTGGGGGGAGGTGGTATTCCACAGGCCTGCAGTCCTCCCACTTCCCAAGGTGGCGGCACCCATGGCAACGACGAGGTGGCTGCATTGTCGACAGAATTGGCTTGGCTTGGCTTCGCGGACGAAGATTTATAGAGGGGGTAAATGTCCATGTCAGCTGCAGGCTCGTTTGTGGCTGACAAGTCCGATGCGGGACAGGCAGACACGGTTGCAGCGGTTGCAGGGGAAAATTGGTTGGTTGGGGTTGGGTGTTGGGTTTTTCCTCCTTTGCCTTTTGTCAGTGAGGTGTGCTCTGCGGTCTTCTTCAAAGGAGGTTGCTGCCCGCCGAACTGTGAGGCGCCAAGATGCACGGTTTGAGGCGATATCAGCCCACTGGCGGTGGTCAATGTGGCAGGCACCAAGAGATTTCTTTAGGCAGTCCTTGTACCTTTTCTTTGGTGTACCTCTGTCATGGTGGCCAGTGGAAAGCTCGCCATATAACACGATCTTGGGAAGGCGATGGTCCTCCATTCTGGAGACGTGACCCACCCAGCGCAGCTGGATCTTCAGCAGCGTGGACTCGATGCTGTCGACCTCTGCCATCTCGAGTACTTCGACGTTAGGGATGAAAGCGCTCCAATGGATGTTGAGGGATGAAAGCACTCCAATGAATGTTGAGGATGGAGCGGAGACAACGCTGGTGGAAGCGTTCTAGGAGCCGTAGGTGATGCCGGTAGAGGACCCATGATTCGGAGCCGAACAGGAGTGTGGGTATGACAACGGCTCTGTATACGCTTATCTTTGTGAGGTTTTTCAGTTGGTTGTTTTTCCAGACTCTTTTGTGTAGAATACACGTTCATATATTGGAGGGCCATCCCTAGCATGTCTGCTAGTTCAATCGCCTTCTGGAAATTGAGCTCACTTTGCTCTAACAGTCTCTGTTGGATGTAACTAGATCTTATATCTGTGATGTAAGCATCTCGGATCGGGTCGTCCGTGTTCACCGCAGCTGTTACAGCCTTTCAGTCACAGGCCTGTCCAAGGGTTTTCAGGGCCCAAAGGTACTTGGCCCTCGAGCACGGGTAGCCAGGAGACGTCTCGCGTAAACCTTGTTTACCTTCCTCCGGTACTGACTTTTCAGAATATCCATTGCTGCTGGGTACAACTGGGCATCCCTGATCATCGAGTGTACCAGGGGCACAATCCAGGAATACAGCACTTGGAGTCTGTCGTCCTCTGATTGGATGATAGTGAAGAAAGCCTGAAGGAATGCTTCAAAGCAACGCAGCCAGAGTTCAAAGCTGTTGTATGCATCGGGCTATTGAGGGTCGAGGTCCAGCTTTTCTGGCTTCAGGTTCTGCTCCATTATCAAAAAATTGTAGTTAATAAAATTGATGCCCTATCAATAACTTCAAAGATTAAAGGTTGTAGAGAAACTGATAAGCTTTTATTAACTACAGAATGGATGTCTGTCCATGCTGGTCGATTGCCTTGAACTGAGGAGGGGGCTATGGCACAGTTGCTTTCATTCAGGGGTCAGTGGGAGAAGCTGAAGGCACATTCATCAAGGGGCATGTCGTAGTACATCCAAGTATATATACAGCACATCCAAACATACATAGAGTGGTTTACCACACCTGCCCACTAACATTTTGTAATTCATGCAATATAATTTCATTCATTTGGAAACTCTCTCCCTTTAGAAAATAAACTGGAATTTGAATCCTCTTTTTGAAATTCACAACTTTGCCCATCTCCACATTAAACTTCACTTGCCAAGCTTTGTGCAATCACTAAATTTACCTATATCTCATTGCAGAATTGTAAGGTCCTCATTGCAACATGCCCTTCTATTTAGCAAACATAAGCAAACATAGAAACTTAACATTTCAGTCCATCCTCCAGTTCATTAACATAAATAGTAAATAATTGAAAGCCGAGAACAAATCCACTGATTAAAACCTCGCAGCTTGAAAAAAAGATTGTTGCAACTCTCAATTTTCCATGCAGAGATCCAAGAGAATTCCACAGCACCTGGAATAGTATGAAACCATTTCACTGTCTGTAACTCTGCCCAGACCAAGGTCTGGGATCAAATAACTGTTGACTTGCATCCTTCATGATACCCTCAGGCTTCCCACTTCCTCTCAATTGGTTTTATTCATCAACAGTCAGAGAAGAGAGAAATTAAAAGGTGGTCATACCAAGTGTGCACCAGAATGTGGACCTTGATGGAGACCTGGTCCCAGACAGAGATCTAGACCTACCTACATGGGCAATTCTCAGGCTCACTGGAACCTCTCTCCTGCAGCACATCATCTAGTTTGTAAGATCAGAAATTAGCATAACCAAGTTATCTGACAATGAATTAAATGTTTGTGATTGGTAGGTTGAGAGGAATCAGAAATTAAAAGCCGGTGTTGCCATCTACAATTTGCTGACGATACCACACTAGTGGGTTGTGTAAAAAGGGGTGATGAGTCAGCATACAGGAAGGAGATTGAAAACTTGGCTGAATGGTGCATGAACAACAACCTTGCACTCAATGTCACCAAAACCAAGGAGCTGATTGAAAGGAAAAAACAGAGGTGTGCAATCCAGTGATCATTGGGGAATCAGACGTGGAGAGGGTGAACAAATTTAAGTTCTTGGGAATCACTATCTCAGAGGATCTTTTCTGAACCTAAAACGCTAATGGCGTCATGAAGAAAGCACGTCCTCCCCTCTATTTCCTTAGAAGTTTATGGAGGCTTGGTATGACATTGGAAGCCCTCGCAAATTCCTACAGATGTGTGGTGACAAGCATGCTGCACAGCTGCATCACAGTCTGGTATGGGCACACTAACATCCCTGAGTGTAACTCCCTCCAAAAGGTAGTGGAAACAGTCCAGGACATCACAGGCAAAACCCTTTTCACCATCTAGAACATCTACAGGGAATATTGGTGATGAAGAGCAACAGCAATTATCAAGGATCCACAACTCCCAGCACACGCTCTGTTCTTGTCGCTACCATCAGGAAAGAGGTACAGGTGCCACAAGACTCACACCACCAGGTTCAAGAACACCTGCTACCCTTCCACTATCAGACTCCTCAACAACAAACTCAGTCATAGACTCATTTAAGGACTCTGACTTTTGCACTTTATTGATTTTTTTGTTCTCTGAATTGCACAGTTTGTTTACCTTTTTTTATTTGTTTGCATATATAAGTTGAGTCAGTATTTTTGCAGTACCAATAAGTGATAATTCTGCCTCGCCTGCAGGAAATAAGAATCTCAGGGTTGCATGTGATGTCATGTATGTACTCTGACAATAAATATGAACTTTGAACTTTGGAGGAACAGGGAGATCTGAGGATTGTTGGATTTTAAGAACATAGTGATCAATGGAAGGAATTGAACACAAATAATTTTGTGGCATCATTAAGTATTATAAAGGTAAATAATTTACTTCTGGAATGTTCAAATTTAAATACCATCCATAAAACAATTAGAAAACATTAGTATTCTACACTTGGTGGTGTTGAGTAATGAATTGCAATTACTTTTTAACACAATAAATAACAAGAGCCAAACAGTTCACAGCCTGATGTTTTGCCATCCTCATTTACTAAATCAAATAAATTTGGTATTCTCACATCCAATTTTGGAAGGAAGAAAATAAGAAGTGAGGCTAAAACATAAGAAGGGGAAATTTCTAAGCCGATATTTCCAATTGTCCATTGTGACCTTCGCAACGCTGGCAGAAACTCTGGAGAAAGGCCAAAACAGTTGCAAACATTGCTTCTGTGAGAAGAATGCCTGTGGAAATTCTATTTATGGTTCTTCAATGCTCCTCTGAATGAGGATTATTGTTAGTATGCAATTGTTGAATTTACCCCAATATAAAGAGAAATGAAACTTTGATACAACCATTACCCATGTGTAATTTTAACTGTGCATTCTAACCTGAAACATTTACTTTGCTTCACTTCCCACATATGCAGCTTGACTTGTTGAATAATTTCAGAATTTTCTGGTTTTATTTTAGATTTCCATCATCTGGAGTTTACTATTGTCATAGTTACAGCTTTTTACATTCCACCGGATGCTAATGGCAGCATAGCTTTAGGCGATCTTTTCAATGCTCTAAATTTACAACAGATCTCCTACCCCCAAAGCTCTAAATTTACAACAGATCTCCTACCCCAAACCAGCCCACATTATATCTGGAAATTTTAATCATACAGATTTAAAAGCAGTCCTCCCAAAATTTGAACAGCATATTAAATCTGCTACCGGGGGAGGGGGGGGGGAAGAAGACATTCGATAAAGTTTTTTCAACATTAAGAATGGCTTTAGTTCAATACCACTACCATACCTAAGCCAGTCAGACTACTTATCCATACTTTTAATATCAGCATATGCTCCCTTTAGAAGGAAAGCTCAACCCACTATAAAGATTGTTATGCCAGAAGGAATTTCCTTGCAGCTGCAGGGTTACTTTAAAAGGACCAATTGGGACATTTTTAAAGATCAGGATTTGGAGGTATGTACATCAGCTGTACTCTATTATATACAGAACTGTGTTGACAATGCCACTGTTGACAAACTTATTTGGGTATATTCCAACTAGAAGGAGGTCAAAACTTTTCTCAAGGATCATAACACTGCCTTCAGGTCTGGCGATAGAGCACTATACATCAGGGATGCTAAAGTGGCCTATAAAAAGAGGATTGAGGAGCTTTTTATCAATAATGATCCACAGCGAATGTGTCAGGGCATCTAACATTTCACCAATTACAAAACCGGTATGGCTGCCGGTGGTGATGCCATGCTAGCCGAGGATCTTAATCGTTTCTTTGCTCAATTTGAGGTGAAGGTAGCGGAGATGAACAAAACACCCTCATCCACCTCTAACAGTCGCGTCTTCACTGTGCAGGAGTGTGATGTGAGATGGGGGCTCAGTGCAGTGAATCCAAGGAAAGCTGCCAGCCCTATTGGCATAACAGGAAAGGTGATGAAGGAAAGTGCATGCTCGCTCTCCAACATCTTCACAAAGATCTTCAACCTGCCCCTCTCTAAATCCATCATCTCACTGTGGCTGAAGTCTGCCATTATCATCCCACCACTGAAGAAGAATGTCATCAGTGGCGTCAAAGACTACTGTCCGCTAGCATCATGAGTGCTTCGAGATGCTGGTCTTGCAACATGGCCAGCCTCCCACCCACCTTTGATCCATATCAGTTTGCCTATAAGGGAAACAGGTCTACAGTGGATGGCATCGTCACTGGTCTTCACACTGCACTGACCTACCTTTAACACTAGGGAAGCTATGTGAGGATACTCTTTATAGTGTTCATCACTCTCTTTAACACCATCATCATGGGCAGACTGGTTACATACTTGCTGAATAAGGGTTTTCCAAATCTACTTGTCTCGAGATTAAGGACTTTCTAATGAATCGCTCCCAGATTATTAAAATTGGCACTCATCTTACCACTACCCTTTTACTGTGAATTGAGTCCCACTCTCTATACTCTCTTTATGTCCATGATTGTGCTTCCATGTATTCTACCAACACTGCCATCAAGTTTTCAGACATCACAACTGTGCTTGGTCTTGTTTCAAAAGGAGGTGAGACACCCCACAGGGATGAAGTCCAAAGACTGACAGCATGGTGTTCACAGAACAATCTCATCTTGAACTCCTCAAAAACAAAAGAATAGATTTCAGGAGGAACAGTATTAGTTCCAGACCCAATGTAGCGGCTACTACGGTTGAGCTACTAAAGTAATACAAACACACTCACCAGATTAGTCAACTCAAGACTGGTTTATTCAGAGTTTACAAGCTTCTTTTATGTCCCGGGCTCGACGGGACAAGGTGGGATGTCACTACGAGTTTGCTGCTAATCCACGGGACCAGCAGGTTTAAATTAAGCCTGAGAGTGTCCCGCGCCTTCCGGCAGGAGACTCAGAAGATCAACATGTCGTTCCTCGGCACTCAGTATCTCTCGCATGTGGTCCATGAGGTGAGTCTTCAGCTGTCCGTATTATGGTGCCACATGCCCACAGCACCACGCTGGCGACAGTTCGCGATTCCACGCTGTGTGCCCGCTCGGTCCACTACATGGCCACTACACCATTATATATTAATGGGGACTGTGTGGAAAAGGTCACTGCTTTCTGGTTTCTGGGTACATATTTTGCTGGGTACATCATCTCTCTTGGACTATCAATACAATCATAGTAGTTAAAAAGCACAATGACTCCATGCCCTGAGGATTCTCAGGAAAGTCAAATTGCAGGAGAAACTGCTGGTGTCCTTCTATTGCTGCTCCATTGAGAATGTACTGGTCTATTGTATTCCTACATGGTTGGCCAGCTGCTCGGGAGCAGAGAGTCATCAATATGGCCCAGTGGGTCACTGCCATCTTTGAAAGATTTATACAGCTCTTGCTGCCTTAGCAGAGCAGCCAACATCCTGAAAGACCCTTACCACCCTGGTCATCTTCTGTTCAACCTGCTGCCCTCCAGTAGACATTTTAGGTCCATTAAATCATGGGCAAACTGACTTAAAAACAGTTTTTACCCAGACCCATATGTGAACTGAATACCGCCAAACATTGTATTGTTTTATTGTGTTATTATTTTTATATTTTATTGTTTGATTTATGTGTGCACTATCAGGATGTGTACTCAATTTCATTCTACTTGTGCAATGACAATAAAGGTTATCTAATCTTATCTTCAGTTATTTTTATTTCTACTATTAAAATAGTCCTGTTTTAGATATTGTAATGTTTTTTTGCTCCATTGAATTCTAACTGTGCTCCCAGTCTCTAAGGTGAACAGAATCTTCAGGAGGGTGAAGCCTGAAAAGCAACCTGCCCAGATGGTGTTCCTGACCATGCCATTAAAATCTGTGCAAATAAAGTAGTTGGAGTTTTTAGAGACATATTCAAACCTCTTGCTACTGCAGACACAGGTTCTCGTGTGCTTCAATGGGCATCCATCATTCTGGTGAATAAGAAGAGCAAGGTGATTTACCCAGGGACTATTAGTACTATGTCTACCATGATGAAGTGCATTGAGAGTTTAGTTATGGAGCAAATCAACTTCAATCTCAAGAAGGACCTGAACCCACTTCAGTCAGCCTATTGTCACTGTATGCAAGATTACTGAGACCGCAGATTCACCACCATCATGCCGGCAAAGCTGACGACCAAGCTAAAGAACTTGGGACTCTATCAGTCCTTCTGCAACTGGTCCTTGACTTTCTAATCGAAAGATCCCCATCAGTGCAGATCCGCAATATCATCTCCTCCACTCTGTTCATCAACACTGGGCCACCCTAAGACTGCATTCTTAGTCCCCTACTCTATTCCTTATAAACCCATGACTGCGTAGACAAGTTCAGCTCCAGTTCAATCTACAAATTCAGAGATGAAACCACAACTGCTGGACAAATAGCTAGTTATTGTGAGTCAGAATACAGGATAGAGATCAAGAATCTGGTTGGATGATGCAAGAACAATAATCTCATCCTTAATATCGACAAGATTTTAGGAAAGGGAGGCAGAGTGACCACACACTTGTCTGCATTTCTTGGAAGAAGGAGATAAGGGTCAGAACCTTCAAGTTCCTGGGAGTCCATAAGAACACCCTTCCTGGAGCCAGTACATTAAGACAACCATGAAGAAAGCACATCACTGCACTACTTTTGAAGGAGTCTGAGGAGATTTAGCAGACTGTTGTATACTCTATTATGCTCCTACAGATGCAATGTGGAAAGTACACTGCCTGGTTGTATCACAACCTGGTTTGGGAATTCAAGTGGCCAGGAATGAAAAGGCTGCAGAAGGTAATAAACATAGCGAAGCCCATCACAGGTTCTGACCTCCCATCCATTGCAGATATCTATGTGAAGCGCTGCCTCAAGAAGGTAGCCAACATCATAAAGGGCTTCCACCACCCTGGTTTTCACTGCTACCTTTGGGCAGAAAGAACAGAAGCCTGAAAACCACTACCACAACCATCACTACCTTTAAAATGGTTTCTTTCCAACAGCTATCAGACTCTTAAACCTCCCCTTGGAACACTAATCGTGCAACATTGCAAGTCTCTGCTGCAGTCAGAGGTTCCCTCCTGCTTCAAAAAGGCATCAATCGATACCTAAGCAGAGCAGAGTGAGCAATCTCAATGACTATGGCTAAGGAGCATTCACATCTATTGAGATGAAATGCTTTGAGAGGTTGGTCATGGTCAGAATTAACTTTTACCTAAGTAAAGATCTGGACCCACTGCAATTTGCCTATCTGCTCCACAGCAGATGCAATATCACTGGCTCTCCACTCAGCTCTGAATCACCTAGACAAAGGTAACTTGTACATCTGGCCACTCTTCATCAACTACAGTACAGCCTTCAACACCATTATTACCTCAGTTCTGCTCAACAAGCTCCAAACCTTGGGTCTCTGCAGCCACCACCACCACATCCCCCTCCACCCTCTGCAACTGGATCCTTGAATTCCTTATCAGAAGACTGCAGTCAGAAACAACGACTCTTCCTCACTAAAAATCAACACAAGTGCACCTCAAGGGTGCATGCCTAGCTCACTGCTCTATTCACTCTACAACCATGGCTACGTAGCTAGGCAAAGTTCAAAGGTCATCTGCAAATTTGCCAATAACACCATGGTTGTCAGCTGACCCACAGATGACAATGAGGAACCATACCAGAGGGATATAGATTAGGTAATTGAGTGGAGTCACTCCAAAAATCTTGCACTCAACATTAGCAAAACCATGGAGATGATTGTGGATTTCAGAAGGAAATCAAGAGAGCACGAACAAGGGGTCAGCAGTGGAGAGGGTCAAGAACTTAAAATTCCTGGGTATTGTGATGGGCCCAGAGAACTCCAAAACCCAGCAGCAATAGAAATTCACCAAGACAAATGGTTACTTAAACAAAAGTTACTTTTAATTTTCTTTAAACATAAAAACAGGATCAAACTTTAACTTATTACTATTAACTTAACCTAACCCCCTTCTAATTCTAAGCGCACATGTATGTAACGTGTGTAAGTTCATAAAAGTTATTTGATTCACAGTCCAATCTCACTTCTCACTCCTCCAAAATCAGGCAATTCTTATACTGAACACAGAATTTAACATTTATGTATCTTCACCAGGCTTTGGTCCTTGAAAGGTAAATTGTTACTGCTCAGGAAGGTTCTTGTTCGTTTTCAGAGCGATTTGGAGCTCATTGCACGCACGCACGCACGCACGCACGCACGCACGCACGCACGTGCACGCGCACACACGCACACACACACACACACACACACACACACACACACACACACACACACACACACACACACACACACACACACAAACTGGTTCCTTCTCATCAGCCACTTCAGTGTCTTGCCGAAGAAACTTGCTCCATCAGGGTTTTTCAGAAGATAACCTCTTTCTTTTAGGTCACCACAGATATCCTTTGTGTTTCCTTTATCTCAGGTGAAACATTATATAGCCAGCCATCTCCTCTTGTATGGACCACAAGGGCTTTGATCAGGCAGAACTAAGAACTCAAAATCTGTCTTCATATGGGGTTTTTCATCAAGCTTGCCAGCTTGTCATATTCTAGTCCCAGCTACTGATGCTGAACTGTAGAACTGTAGAGCTGAATTTTCTCTCTCTCTCTCTCTCTGAGAAAAACCACATGACTCTCTTAGAACAGCAAACTTCATTCAGACAGACTGCGGCTCCGTACCCAATCTTCTGAGTCTGTTCATCTGTTGCTTTCCAAAACAGAAATCCATCACTCCACAGCATGTCCAATTAACACCTACTTGTGAAGACCTTTTAGGCATTTGTGACTAACTAAAAAACACACAATTTATCTCCTTTAAAACATATCTATATACAATATAAAATATAACATAATCTTTCATAGTATCAATATCTCTGAGGATCTGCCCTAGAACTTCCATGTCAATCAATCACAAAGAAATTTGAGGAGATTCAGTATGTCTTTAGGCTTCTTCAGGTGCATTCTCCAAGAGGAAGCGGCCCTTTGAGCCAGCACACTCCGGCTCCTGTCCCTTGGCCTGTCAAATTAGGATGGCTGGCTGTCAGCTGGGACAGCCAGCGTGGGCTATCAGTGTGGGGACATCCCATGTGGAATGTCCCCACACTGATCGCTCTGCCCCCCCGGCGGGGGAGAAGGGGGCTGGAGCAGCCTGCGGGTTAATATGGCGCTCGAGTCGGGTACCGGCATTGTTTCGGCCAGCCCCCTCCCCCACCAGCTGCTCCAGCCCCCTTCTCCCCCGCTGGCCGCTCCATCCCCCTTCTCCACCGCCAGTTGCTCCAGCCCCCTTCTTCCCCACCTACTGCTCTAGCCCTGCAGTCCCCGCGCTGACAGCCCAGCCAGCTTCCCCTGTCCTGACGTCCTGTGCCGGGGGAAGGGGCAGCTGGAAGAGGAGCAGTCAGGCACTCGCCAGCTGACTGTCATCCCGAATGCAGCTATTTTTATGCAGTTGCATTCAGATGGCTGAGGAGGCCACTGTGCTGCGGCCATTAACCCTCTCGGAGGAGGGTTACAAAGTTCGCCTTGCAGGCACCTCCTGTACATTCACTTGGCATCCCATCAGCCGGATATTGCCAAAATATGCAGCTTTAGAAGCAGGGCAATTGGCCACCTGAAAGTGCCTACTAAAGACTCTCGAAAACATCTACAGGTGTACCAAGGAGAGCAATCTGACTGGTTGCATCACTGTCTTCTACAAGGTACCAAGGCTCAGGATAAGAAAAAAAACTTCTGAGGGTTGTTAACTTGGCCTGCGACATCATGGGCACCAGTCTTCACTCCACCGAGGACATCTACAAGAGGTGGTGTCTATCCTCAAGGTCCCCCACCACCCAGGCCATCATCTCTTCACACTTCTCCCATCAGGAATAAGGTACAGTTTCTTCCCCAGGTCCCATCATATTTTTAAATGAACAATGAATCACAGACACTGCCTTACTTGGTCTTTTTTTTTATTGCACTCTGTTTATTTATTTTGAAATGTGGTTTAAAAAAATATTTGTATTGTGCAAAACAATGAATTTCATGACGCACTCATGACAAAAAAAATCTAATCAAATTCAAATTTATGGAAATGCTGGTGGCCAACTGACCATTTTAAACTTTTACTTTGTTGCAAAATGTTCCATGAACTTTAAACAAGTAATTTTTCTTATGTTAACTTCAAAGTGGGCAACTTATTATTCACATTCTGTCATTCTTTTTGGTGGATTGATATTTGTAGCCAGTGTGGAAAATTGAATGTCAGTGGGTTATAAAAATTGATATTGGGTCCTTCATACTGTTTCAATTATATTTCACATCAGTTGGTGCTTAAATGGCTCATTATGGGAGCCTGCAATGGAAAATCCAAAAGAAAGGATTCGGATCAAACTGTCTAGTTTACCATTTGCAGAACAGAAAGGTCATCAGCAAGGTTTCTGTTGCACATATTGTACAGAAAAAATTGTAACAAAACCTCATTCTGGTGCATGAAGTACTTAAATGAATGTTCATATTTTACATAATACAGATACATTTTGCTTTCAACTGTTCAGTTATTGATCAAGTTTATTTTTCTAGTTTCAAACTGGGACCATTCTGGTGCTACTTTTAATTTTTCAAAACAAATGGAAAGCTTTTAAGAACATTCTTATTGAGATTTTTACCTCAGAAATTGATTAACAATCAGACAACAATTTAGATTTGAGAATGGAAATCTGGAGTTTACTTCCTGAATGACCGAAGGCATGACCATCAATTAAGGAGTAAGGAAAGTGGGGTATGGACTGCAGTCAGTGTTCAGGCAAGATTACGTTCTTGGAGCTTGTGTGGCATAGATTACTGAATAGGGAGCCATGAGGCTGCAGAGGAATTGAATGGGAAGGAAGATGAGAAGTATGAAGAGGCAAGAATGGCCAGCAAACTTAAGGGTGTTTGGGAACCAGAATGAATCACAAATTCCCTCCTCTACATTGGAGAAACTGGAAGCAGACTGGGAGATCACTTTGTTAGCATCTTGGCTCTGTCCACTGCAATAGCATGGATCTCCCAGAGGCTTCCTGTGGTAATCCACTGTTTATATATTGATATGTCTGGCCAACCCCCCGCCCCCCCCCCCCCCCCCCACTATTGCTGATTGTGCCTGTAGCCCTTCCCACAGAGACCTGAATAAAGGTGACCATTCAACAGAGCCCTTCCCCAGTTCAGGACAGTCAACCAGCATGGACGTGACTCCATTCTATTGTGAGCAAAAGCCTCTCAGTTTTACATAACTTCAGTGTTTTGGAGTTAGTGATGGTGCTTCAATTTTATTCACAGTAAATTTTTACAATGGAGCATATCCTGAAGCCGGAGAAGTTGGAAATTGACCCTCAATTACCTGTAGTCTCCATCAACTTCAAACTCTGGCTGCGTTGCTTTGAAGCATTCCTGCAGGCATTATATGCCATCATTCGATCAGAGAATGACAAGCTGCAGGTACTACATTCCTGGGTCAGGCCCCTGGTGTACTCAATCATCGTACTTGGAGGCGATGGACATTCTGAAAGGCCAGTACCTGAGGAAGATAAATGAGGTCTCTGCAAGGCACCTCCTGGCTACTCGAAAACAGTGATCCAGGAAATCAAGCGCAGAATACCACCAGGACCAACAAACTCTTAGATGGGCCTGCAACTGCAAGCCCATGATGGCAATGGAGAACACGGAGGATCTGATTAGAAAAGTGTACGCCGCGGGCATCAAGTCCAACTTCAATCGCTAGTAATTGTTAGAGTAAGGTGAACTCAATTTGTGGAGGTATATCAAACTGGCAGGCATGCTGGAGGCAGCCTTCCAGAATATGGAAGCTTAGTCGGCCAACAACGTGGCTGCCTCATGGTTGTCCTGGGGATTGACATCTTGGAACGTGCCACCATCACCACACAACACTAGTGATCCGACCACAGCCACTGCACTACGTAAGCACCCGAAGTGCTACTTCTGTGGCACGGCCAAGCATCTGAGGAAACACTGCTGGGTGAAAGATGCAGACTGCTCCAACTGCGGGAAGAAAGGGCATTATGTGAAAGTGTGTAAGTCCAAGTCGCCCCAATCCAGCAGCATCACGTATGGACTGTGGGGGCCACCATCTTGGATGCTGCCACCTCCAAGACCTAGCAACACGGAGTGTGAGCTGTGGGGGCTGACATCTTGGACACCACCATTTTCGAAACCCAGCAGCGCTGCATGTAAGCAATGGGGGCCACCATCTTGGATGCTGCCATCTTACGACTAAACACACGAACTCTCCACTACAGCTACTGACAAGCGACCCGACACTTACCTCCATCACGCTGGATCAAGGTAGTCCTTACCAACTTACCAGATAGATGATGGACATCCAGGTAAAAGACCACATATCGAGATGGCCTGTTCAATAGTGAGAGCATGGAGAGTTTCATTCACCTGGATAGAGTGCAGCACTACTCCCTTGTGGTTAGGCCAGTGAATCACAAAGTCTTTTTGGTCTCAAAGTCCCATACGGCTAATGTCTGCAGCTACTGCATAGTAACCCTGACCATGAGGGGGCACAGACTACAGAACTTTAAACTCCTGGTGATGTCACATCTATGCACAGCCATGCTACTGGTATTGGACTTCCAATGCACCTTAAAAGCATGATAATGGAGTATGATGGGCCCCCACCCCCCCCCCCACAACAGTTCTTAAATCACTCTCTGTGTTCCACCAGCAAAAAAAATCCCAGCCCCTCCCCCACCATTTCCAGCCAGCAACCTGAAGGATTGCCCATGGAGCATGACCTGAGGACTATCAACCCTCAAGATCACCCTCCACCACTGTTCACTAACCTCACCCCCAACCGCAAACCCATTGCCACCAAAAGTAGGTGGTGCAGTGCCGGTGACAGGTCTTTATATGGTCAGAGGTGCAGCAACTACTCAATGAGAGGATCATTGAGGCCAGCACTAGCCCCTGGAGAGCCCGTGGTGGCGGAGAGGAATGGGGAGAAAAGCAGGATGGTCATTGACTGCAGACAGACCATTAACAGATACACGCAACTGGATGAGTACCCTCTTCCCGCACAACCAAATCATGCAATATCGGTTTTTCTCCATCATCGACCTTACGTGAGCTTATCGCCAGCTTCCATCCGCCCAGAAGACCACAAATTCAGTGCTTTCCAAGTGGATGGCTGCCTCTACCATTCCCTATGGTGTTACCAATGGGGTCTCGGTCTTCCAACAGGAAATGGACCAAATGGTAGACCAGTTTGAGCTGCAGGCCACATTCCCATATCTGGATAATGTCACTATTTGCAGCCATGACCTGTAGGACCATGACGCCAACCTTCAAGTATTCCTCCACACCACCAAGCTCCTTAACCTCACGAACAATAAAGCTAAATGTATATTTCTCACAAACTACTTTTGCATCATTGGCTGTTTCGAGGAGAACGGAGTAATTGGCCCCAAACCTGATCACCTGTGCCTGCTTTGGAACTCCCCCTTCTCACAGCCTCAAAGCCCTTAAAAGGTGCCTGGGCTTCTATTCCTACTATGCCCAGTGGATCCCTAATTATGCAGACAAGGCTCAGCCCCTTGTTAAATCTATCTCTTTTCCCCGGCCCGTGCAGCTTTCAGACACATCAAAGCAGACATACCAAGGCTGCGATGCATGCTGCGGATGAATCCATCCTGTTCTGAGTGGAGAGCAAGGCATCCAGCTTCACACTGGCAGCCACACTTAACCAGGCGGGCAGACCAGTCGCTTTCTTTTCCCGTACCTTCCAGGGCCTTGAAATTCGAGACACCTCTGTTGGAAAGGAGGCCCAAGCTATTGTCGAGGCAATATGGCATTGGAGACTCTAACCAAGCCGGCAAACGATTTACCTGGTTTTCATGTTCCACAACCAGCAGCGGGATAAAGTTAAAAACGACAAGATATAGAGGTGGAGAGTTGAACTTTCCATCTTCAACTACAATATCTTGTACCGGCCTGGGAAATTCAATTTCAATAATTCAATAATTCCCCCAGATGCATTATCCTGCAAAATGCACAAATAGACCGATTGCAAACCCTCCACAACGATCTTTGCCACGCTGGAGTCACCAGGTTCTTCCATTTTATCAAAACCCACAATCTACCTTCCTCCATTGAGGAGATCAGGACTATGACCAGGATCTGTAAGGTCTGCACAGAGTGAAAATCACACTTCTATCGACAGGACAGAGCACAACTGATAAAGGTCACTCACCCCTTTGAACACCTGATCATCAATTTCAAAAGACCTCTCCCCTCCTCTGACCACAATGTGTACTTCCTCAACATCACTGATGACTATTCACACTTCTGTTCACCATTCTCTGCCCGGACATGAGATCTGCCACAGTCATCAAAGCACTACACAGCCTCCTAACTCTGTTTGGTATCCCCTGCAATATCCATAGTGACTGGGGGTTCTCCATGAGCAGGACCACTAGCTACAACCCGTGAGGGAATGGGCAGGTAGAAAGGGAGAATGTCACCATCTGGAAGGCCATCCTCTAGTCCTGCAGTGTAAAGGCCTTCCAGTCTCCCACTAGCAAGATGTCCTCCCTGAGGCAGTACACACGATCAGATCACAACTTTGTACTGTCACCTATACCACTCCACATGAAAGAATGTTTTGCTGGCTGATGATCTCAGGACCGGTCCCACTCTGAAAACACACAAGGAGCCACAAGTCCAACCCTCTGGTTGAAGGGTCCACCTCTCCATGCCAACCCCCAATACACCTATGTGGCTTACCCTGATGGGCACAAGGACATAGCATCGGTTAGGGACTTGGCACCCTCAGGGATTCCAGAGACCATGACCAACCACCCCGCATCCTCCTCTCCTATCTTCACCCTGTGGTGATATCTTTCCTCCATTGTATATATTTATTATTGTCGGTTGTATATATGGAGCTGGCCCAACCACGGATGACACAAACCCTATGACTCCTCCCCCACATTCCTGGGCCATAAAGGTCAAGCCACCTTTCCATTGCTGCCATTCCTATCCTGGGATCCGGGCCAGCAAGGTTCTTCTGTGTATTAAAGCCTATTGTTTCTTTAGATTGTCTCTGTGATTACTGGTAGTGCCATGATGCACCACAGCCATGACCCCAATGGATGGCATATCAAACTCATTGCCATGCATCCATTATCTACATGCAGGCACCTCAGACTGTCCAGGACCCCACTGCAGCGACTCAGCCCTTGGCTGCCAGAAAGACTTAATTTATGATAACGACTTATGTTATCATAGTGACTGGGGGTTCTCCATGAGCAGGACTTCTTTTAGAAAACAAGGGGAGAATGTGGTAAACCATTATTTGTTATATTTATCTGTCTGGGCATGCCTATTGGCTGACTGTACCTGTGGCCCCTCCCACAGACTGCTGAATATAGGTGACCGTTCCACAGCCCCCTCCCTAATTCAGGACAGTTGACCCGCATGGACATGATGCCATTCTATTGTGAATAAAAGCCGATGAGTTTTACATAACTCCAGTCTTTTGGAGTTATTGACGGTGGATCACTACCCATTTCAATTCCCCATCCCATTCCCTTGCTGACACACCTGTCCCTGATCTTGTGCACTGCCGACAGAGACCACCCACAAATTGGTGGAATAATGCCTCATATTCCAACTGGGCACCCTCCATACGGATGGCATTAATATTGACATCTGGTTTTCATTACCCCCCCCCCCCCACTTCTTCCCTGTTGCCTTCCCCCAGCTCTGACTCTCTCCCTTTTTCCTGTCTCTTTTCATCCTTTATCATATCCAATTAACACCTTTTGTTGGTCTGGATTCCAACCAGCAATGTCTGAATTCTGAGACTTTCTAAGATTTCCTGCTTCTGGCTCACTCTCCTTAGTCCTTGAAAAAGGGCTCAGGCCCGAAACGTTGGCAATATATATTTGCTTTTTATGGATGCTGAAAAGACCAACGGAGTTCCTCCAGCTTCTTGGTGTGTTTTTACTTGGGAACTAGAATGTTTATTATGATAGCAATATTGGATGAATTGAAGGTGGAAGCTATGCCGACAACTTGGGAAACAGTAGAATATTCATCTGCAGAGGTTAAAAGAAATAATTGATGACAGTTTTAATGACAGAGGATTGAAGCATAATAGGCATTTGATATAACAGAGGTGGAAGTAGGTAGCCCCTGTAATGGAGACAATACTGTATGCTGTAAGAAATTTAGTGCTGGGTCAGATTGGATGGCGAGTTCCTGAACCTCAGATTTATCCTAAGACGGTGGAAATATTATTATGAGGGGTCAATATATGATTTTATGATGATTTTATTGAAGGAATGGAGATGGTGTAAATAAATAATGTTTTGATGAGTAAAGAAAATTGATGGTCTTTGTCTTCCTCCTGAGGAATTGGGAGAACATTTCTGCTCACGCAGAACAGAATATAAGCTTAATAACTGGAAGCATAGAGGGCAGATCTGGTTCTTAGTAAAGAACCTGAAGAAAATTTCGACAAATATAATTAGTTGAATAGAATAATATCAAGCTGGGTCTTCCATGGAGTAAAAGTAAGAATGGGATCACAGTAAACAGCTCATATTTTAGCAGCCTTTTAATCCTGGTGGCCAGTGATCACGAGCTATCCTATTCATATTTAATTTTATATTAAATCAACAGTGATGTTCCGAACAATGTTTTGTTTGGCTACCTACCCAAGGGAAGATAGTAATAGTGGAGTAATAATATTTGACATGAAAGTTATCAAAATCCAGAATATTCTTTTATCTATCTTTAATTGCACACTGCAGTCCTCAAGCTACATGCCTGAGGGGTTCGTGATTGATCCACAAAACATTAGCTGATTATCAACTACAGTTGCAGATACCTGTGCTGCAAGATAAGTCAAGCCATTGCCATAAGTAGATATTCCAGACAATATATTGCTCTCAACTGCCCAGCTACTTTAACATTTCTTTCCAAATTGTTCAAATGAGCATTTCTGTTGAAAAATTAATTTCTTAGGAGGAGATAAATTGCAATGAGCAGAAGTGTGCTGCACTTACCCATATCACTAATCCAAGAATTACTCCAATCCCTATCATAAGTTTCACAAGCTGCTTTATATTAGACATTATTCGTGTCATCAACAAAGATAATGACCTAAATAGATGTACCGAACCTAACAGATTTTGTGCTATATTTTCTGTAAATTAGAATCTCTAATAAAGCTGAAAATATATTTAAGGAAGCAACATTATGCAGATGTGAGGAAGAAAGCAAGAGAGGAAATGAGGCAGTTGGAGAGGAATCAAAAGACTGCAGCCTTCAAGAAGTAGTCATGGAATAATTGAGGCTTTCTGCTGTAACACAGATTTGATGGCCCCCATATTTTGCAACTTTCATGAAGCTAGACTCATGTATCAATGAAGGGATTGAAGATAGACAGAATTATGTGTAGAGCTCGTCGAAAGAACCAAAGACTTGTTGATCCAAACCAAGGCTTTTATTAGCAAAAGACAGGACCTCTTCACAGGTGGCCGACCAGTCCGGAATGATCCGACCTGGCTAGGGACACAACCCTTTAAGGCCCAGACAATAGGCGTGGCTTAGCTCTCAGCCAATCGCTGTAAGCACAGTCTAGATACAGTAACTATATACACTATGTACATTGGTGATAGATCTGTACTATCACATTATGATAAAAGCAAATGCAATAAATGTAGTTACATCAGCAGGAAACAAAATTGGTCCAACATTAAAGATAGTGAATGTGAGGCATGCCCAAGAAAATATCAGGAGATGGCTTAAATGTAAAGTATTGTTGTGAGGCAAAATGCTCGGGGCAAAAGCATCAATGCTTTGAAATGGCATATGAATGTTTTAGAGGAAGGGGTTCAGATAATAGATGAACATAAACTGATTCACAAAGGGTTTTAATCTTACGATGGATGTATTAGTCACGGATTCCTTTAAGGTCGTGCAGTTTAACAGTGTCCAGGATTTGAAAGTTATGTTATATTGCTTTGTAATGTAATAATGATAAAGTTAAGAAACAAAAAATATTCACGATTTGATTTGAAGGTGACAGTGCATTTGACATGTCAGAAGGTTGGGAATTAAGTGTTAACAAAAAGGAAGAAGCCAAATTATGAGGATAGTCGCTAATTCCCAGGGAGCCATCAATGTTTTTTTCTGCACAACTGTGAAAATCCAAAAAAGTTATTGTTTGCGATTGTTCTTAAAAGTAGAAAAACTTTACCTTGAGTTTGGGGAGTATCTCCCAGCAGGGTCTATAAGAGGAGGTCTGCTTGATGTAATCAATAAAGATATTTTGCAGCTTAATTCTCCAGTATCTTATTCAATGTCATAACGTCTGGGGGTTGAGGATACATTCATGACCCTCAATATGGCCAGTAATTTCAGTAACTAGTGCATTTTTTTTCAAGTCAAGCACCCTGCCATTAGATTTGTTCAGTCCTTTGACCATGGGATTGCAAAATATCACAGAACGTCGAAGTGATCTGAAGAGGTAGATTTAAAATTGTGGAAGGTACTCTTCTAGATGCCAGAAGGATGCGTATAAATTTATTCGGGAAACTTTAGAGCAGTGTATTTATTTGTAAGTGTGTACCTGACCATCTGTGTGGGAAACCTTTACAGTCAAAGTGGTGATTGTGCAGATAAAGTTACTGTTAGAGCAATGTCATGGGCTTGGCTGTAGAATAGGGAGAACCTACAGAGTATAAACTTGAGAATGATGAATGAGTAATGGACTCCAGAGGGATCAAAGAGGATTGAAGGAAGAGCAGCAATATTTAAAAAAAATTTTTACCTTGTATCTTACGTACCTGTTCCACTGCAGAAAGTGTCAACAAACTCACTTTGAACATTGACCATCACATGTACTTGAAGGAGAGAAAAAACTCTCACGAAACACGAGGTATAAATATAATAAAACATCAGAAGGAAAGAGATGAATGGAGAAATCAGCAAGAAATCTACTACAATAATGCAACTATTCTAGAGACATCAGTTGATCCGAAATTTAGACAGTCAAATCAATCTTGCATTCCCTTACTAAAACATATTGTCCCTCAGTCATCACCTATCAACAAGTATTAACGATATCAGGTAAGGTTAGAAGCAAGAAAAAAACTGTCTTAAAACAGTATGAACAACTTGCTCATCCTACATGTTAGCATTCAAAATCCAACTGAAAGCTATAGGTTTGGTTAATGCAATAAATATAAAGGCAATAGAACAGTGGCTCTCAACCATTTATCTTTCCACTCCCTATGCCATAAGTGCTCTGTGATTAGTAAGGGATGGCTTAACGTGGTATGTGAGTGGGAAGGGAAGGTTGAGAACCACTGCTCTAGACCAAATTGTTATTGAAATACTTTGCTTGAGAAAAATTGTCATTGGCCCATTTCCTTTGTAGTTATGAAACCGTCCACATAACAAGTCAATTAGGTACGATTAAAACAGCGGTTTTCAATCTTTTTCTTTCCACCCACATACCACCTTAAACAATCCCTTACTAATCACAGGGCACCTATGGCATAGGGAATACTTAAAGTGGTATGTGAGTGGAAAGACAAAGTTTGAGAACCACTACAATAGAAGAAAGTACTAAGAATTATAACATCCACTCTAGGTCAGCACCTTAAGTGATCACAAGTGCTTTTGAAGGAGCCTGAATCCCAAAAGATTGCTTGGGCCTTCACCTATATTGCCACCTTATTGAGGAATTATAGGTTTGGTGGTTTAAATTTTTCTCTGTTTCTTAGCCATCTGCAACCGATTACAAATGTAGCTCTAATCCTGTTTCTGTTCTTGGATTCCTCTGTTCTGCCTGATCTGTCACTTTGAACTTCTCATTCTCTGGGTCACTCTAGATGTTTACAGCTAATGTTTTCTTCATTTTCCAGTTTTCAACATTCCTGTTGGTTTCAGGTCACTAATACTTACATTTTAAGAACAGGTAAACTTCCTTCTCCTTCAGCACAGACCAGAATTTCATAAAGTTAGATTTGTATATTAATAAAAAGGATTAATAATGTACAGAATTATGAAGAGAGCAAGTACAACAAATGTAGTTATATCAATAGAAAAGAAAATTGGTCCAGATAGTGAATACCAGGCATGCCCTGGGAAAATAACAGGAGACAGTTCAAATGTAAAGAATCATTGTGAGGTAAATTGCCCTGAGCAAAAGCACAGAGGCTTTGAAATGGCACATGAAATATTCAGAGGAAGGGCACAGTTAATGGATGAACATAAACTGGGTCACAAGGAGTTTTAATCCTATGATGGATGTGTTAGTCATGGATTCCTTTCAGGTCATGCAGTTTAACAGTGTGGAGGGTTTGAAGGCTATTATGCTATACTAATTTGTAATGTAATCATGATAACATTAAGAAACAAAAAATTCTTCAAGTTTAGAGTTGAGGGTGACAGTAGATTGACATTACTCAAAAGGTTGTATTAACAAAAAGGTAGAAGCCAATTTATGAGAATAGATGTTCACTTCCAGTGAGACATCAGTACTTTTTGACACAACCATGAAAATCCAAAAATTTACTGTCAGGCATTGATCTTAAAAGTAGAAAAACTAGATGTACTTTGAGTTTGGTGAAATTCTCCTAACAGGGTCTATGTCTTTTTGTTGTAATGAATAAAGACCTTTTGCATTCACATACCTGCTAGGATGACACACTTTCCAAGATCTTCAGGACCAGCAGGACCACGATGCCAACCTGGAGAGATTTCTCTGGACGGCTGAGGCACTGAAGCTCACTTACAACAAAGAGAAGTACGTGTTCAGCACCACCCGCCTCACATCCTGGGGTACATCATTAGTCCCAACCCCAAACACATTCGTCCACTAATGGAACTGCCCCTCCACCACATGCTCAAGGCCCTCTGCAGGTGCCTTGGATTCTTCTCTTACTGCTCCCAGTGGGTCTCCCACTTCTCGGCCCAGGTCTGCCCACCACCTTCCCCCCTCCCCCAAGGCGCAAGTGGCCTTCGCCCACATCAGACAGGACATCACCAATGCCACGATGCAAGCCGTGGACAAGACCACCCCATTCCACGTGGAGTGTGATGCCTCTGATGTCGCCCTCACTGCCACCCTCAATCAAGGGGGCAGACCCGTGGCCTTCTTCTCCAGGATCCTCCATGGTTCAGAGCTTAGACACTCCACCATCAAAAAGGAGGCCCAGATGATTTTGGAATCGGTCTACCATGGGCACCACTACCTGGCAGGCAGAAGGTTCATCCTTCTCACTAACCAGCATGCAGTGGCTTTCATGTTCAGCACCACCTACAGAAGCAAGATCAAGAACAAGAAGATCTTGCTCTGGAGAGTCGAGCTGGCCATTTTCAGCTATGACATCCAGTATAGACCAGGTAAGTTCAATGACCCCCCCGATGCTCTGTCCCAGACCCATGCCAGTGCGCAGTCCAAACAACTGCAGGAACTGCATGACATCCTCTACCACGCAGACATCACATGCCTGTACCACTTAATTAAGCCCCGGAACCTCCCCTTCACCGTTCCAGAAGTCCAGACCATGACCAAGTCCTGCAGATTTTTATGCAGAGTGCAAATCATGCTTCTTCTGTCCACCTCAGGCCCATGTAGTAAAGGGATCACTGTAGTCGACTTCAAAGGCCCTCTGCCTTCCACGAATAAGAACATCTACTTGGTTATAAACGAATACTCCCATTTTCCCTTTTCCATTCCTTTCCCCAACACCTCCACCATTTCCGTTATCAAGCCCCCAATACAGATCTTCACCATGTTTGGATACCTGGCCTTCATACACAGTAATCCAGCTTCATGAGTGAGGAGCTGCTCCAGTACCTGACAGAGTGAGGCATTGCGGCTAGTTGCACGATTAGCTACAACCCTAGGGGCAACAGGCAGATGGAGCACGAAAATAGGTTAATCTGGAAGGCAGTCCTCCTGGCCCTGAGATCAAAGGGGTGGCCTGTCGACTACTGGGAAGAGGCCCTCCCCGAGGCACTCCATGCCATGCTGTCACTCTTGTGCATGGCTACCTATCAGACCCCTCATGAATGCTGTTTCTTCTTCCCTAGGAAATCGGTGACTGGCGTCTCCCTGCCAATGTGGCTGATATCTCTGGGACTAGTACTCCTCTGCAAACACATGTGGACCCACAAGCCTGACCCTCTGGTTGAGAAGTTACTCCTTCTCTGTTCAAACCTGAACTATGCCTACATCAGGTATCCCAATGGACACGAGGACACCGTCTCGACCAGGGATCTAGCACCAGCAGGGGCCCAATCTTCTCACCCCAGGCACCCATGACCCATCCAGGATACCCCGGGAGCGACCCTCTCCCTCCACTTCTCCAGAGGGCCTGACTCCTCACAGACCTTCCCCCACACTCACACCTGTACCCCCCGCAGCCAGACACAATCCTGCCCACACCACTGGCCACCCTAGCCACCCCACACCCAGCCGACCCTAAGGCTTCCCCATCCCTGCCAATCATTGACAAGAAGCCAGCCCTGTGACAGTCTCAGAGGCACAGATGACCGCCGGACCACCTGAACTTGTAAATACTACCCAGTGCCAGAGGACACACCCCCCCCCCCCCCCCCGTCCCCCGAGAGTTTAAAGAAGGTGGTGAATGTGGTGATACAACCACAACACTGGCCACATTCCTTGCAGCCTACTGCAAGGGGCAATTACTGCACCTGCAGGTAGGCAACCTGGGGGGCTGGCACCACCTGCCTACTGTTAATCACTAGCCTGTATATAGACACGAGCTGGCCCCTCCCAGGGTCAGTCAGACAGGCGGAGCCAGCAAAGGACAACTAGGCTCATATTGAGCTTGTAGTACAGTTTTCTCATGTTTAGCGTCTGTTTCCTGCACCACAGTGCATTGCAAAGGTCCACGGTCTATCATGTTTCCACTAAAGGTACTAAGCCATTGAGAAAGTTGGCTTTTGTGGGGACAGGAGCTAACACTTCTTCCTCTGTTTTATCAATTAATCCAAAATGAATTTATTATCAGTCATGAAGCCACCAAAGGCTCAGTGGAGAGTCCAATTATGATCCTGAAAATTAGATTATAGATGTAGATTATTTCCCGGCCTCATTCCTGCACATGTTTTGAGTGGGGACTGACACTTCTGGCAACTTGCCAGGGGCTGCATTCCGGTATCTGGTTTGGCCTGTGCAGGCCAGTCAGTTGAGAACAAGGACAACTTTTGGGACACGTGCAGGATGCAGACCACGGCCGATGCAGGGTGATGTTTAGTTAGTTTGTACAGTATTAGAGGAGCATCTAATAAATAAAGTGTGGTGATAGACTGCTACCACCAGGAGGAGTCAGAGAAGGAGTGTGTAGCATCTAGGGAATGTTCCTTCTTGGGAATGCTGTTGCTTCCTGGGTAATATCATGATGGATTCCCCCCCACATGAAGTCTGACGTGTATGTTCTGTCCTTAGTGTTGTCTGCTTAGTTAATAAATCCAGTTGTTTTCAAAAGAACCCAAGTTTCTTCATTGTAATAAAATAAACATCACATGGCACCAGGAATGGAAGAAACAGGCAAGTTCTGCTTGAACAGGATTGAAAAAAAAACAAAACCACAGTGTGTACAGTGAGTAACAGTAAATATCAGTTGTGAAAATATGGAGAGTTTAAAAACTCCTAATGCTGTAAAATGGACTGGAAATGTCGATAATGAGTGGATGCTGTTTAAACAAAGCTTTATGCTGTACCTGCAAGCCATTGGAATCGATAGCGAACCAGATGCATGAAAGATTGCACTGCTATTTACCGTGGCAGGCCCTTAAGCTCTGTTTTCAACAGATTTATTTTTGCCAAGGCAGAAGACCAGACCAAATTTGACAAGGTTATTGAAACGTTTGATGTACACTGTTCATCAAAGAAAAATGAAACCCTTGAGAGGTATGTATTTTGCTCGTGCAAGCTTCTGCAGGGAGAAAACTTTGATACTTTTTTTAACAGACTTAAAATTAAAAGCAAGAACATGCAATTTTGGATCACTGCAAAATTCAATGATCCATCAATCAATTGTATTAGGAATTAATGATAAGAAAGTGAGAGAGAAGTTGCTACAAGAGAGAGAGCTGTATCTGTAAATATGCCATGCCAGTGAATTAGCTCTGCAGCATGTGAAAAAATTCGATGAGAGTGCAAAAGTCAGTAAAAGTGAAGGCATAGCTGTAGCCACAGTGTGTGTCCACACACACACACCCACACACACACACACACACACACACACACACACACACACACACACACACACACACACACACACACACCAAAAAAAATAAATAATGGAACCAACAAAAAGATGGAGAGAAATTCAATTGTAAACCTTGTGGCATTAAACATGCACCAAAGCAATGCCCAGCTTATGAAAAGTCTGTAATGAGTCCAAAGGGCAGAATCACAGTGCAAAACAAAGTTTTTCCAAAGGGAAATTCAACAGAAATAAAAATGTACACACTATAAAAGAAACTACCTTCAGTGATACACTTTTCACCGTCATGGAGATGCAGGGTGTGAAAATGTCAAGCAGGCTAATTGGACTGTGTCATTGTTTACAAATGGAATAAATATTCCTTTCAAGTTAGACACAGGGGCAAAGGTCAAGTTGACCTCTGAGCACCACATCAGGGCAATGAAGATAAAGTCATACATTCATGCAAATCCTGTACTGCTCAAAGCCTACAATAGACAGAACATTGACACGAAAGATAGATGTAAACTCAAGGTGAAAGTTAAAGATAAAGAGCACCACCTCAGATTACAGTAGTCCCAGATGGACATGAATCACTGCTTAGTGACAGAGCTTGTGAAAACTTAAACTTCGTCAAGAGGGTGTATCACATTAAAAGTGACCATACACAGACAGTGTAGAGGAAATACTGAATGAATTTCCAGATATCTTCACGGAGTCTGGAGTTCTACCATTCACCAATAAGATGCAGTTAAAGGAGGATGCACAGCCAGTAATTCATGCCCTGAGGTGGATTCCAGCGCCACTAAAAGAAAAGCTCAAGCAGGAACTCGACCGAATGATGGCACTAGGGATCATAAACAAAGTGGGGGAGCTCACAGAATATGTGAATTCAATGGTATGTGTCAAAAAGAAGAAGAGGGAACATCATCAGATTCCAACCAGGGATTAAATTACAAGTGAGATGACTGGTACAAAGTTTTTCACTAAATTGGATGCATCCCAGGGCTTCAGGCAAATAAAACTGCATGAATATAGCACAATTTACTGTACATTTAATAGTTCATTTGGCCAATACACCTGTCTGAAGATGCCTTTTTGAACTTCCTCAACTCTGCAAGTTTTCCACAGGACAATGGAGCACATCCTAGAAGACATAAATGGGGTATGTTTGTACATGGATGACATGTTCCTATGGGGATCCACACAAAAACAACACAACAAGAGGCTTATCAAGGTGCTACAACATATCCATAAGCATGGATTAAAGTTAAACAGAGGAAAATGTCAGTTTGGCACGAAGGAAATCACCTTCCTGGGAGATACACTGTCAGAGACAGGTGTAGAGTGAGACAAGGGCAAGGTGAAAGCAATTTTAGAGATGCCCAGAGCCACTGGCAAAACAGGCATATTCAGAGTGCTGGGAATGATAATTTCATTGGTAAATTCATACCAAACCTGCCTTCCAAAACAATGTACCTAAAGAAGTTGTTACAAGGCAGATGTGAATTCAAGTGAACAGACAACCACGAGGAAGAATGGGGATGAGTGAAGGCTACAGAACCAGAGCTTTTGATTTTCTTTGATGCATCGAGAAAGATGAAAATATCCACAGATGCTTCAAAAGATGGAATAAGTGCCGTACTACTTCAGGCTGTAGGAGAAGATTGGGGTTCAGTAGCATACACATCAAGGACGAAGACAACATCTGAATCTCAATATGCACAGATTGATAAAGAGTGTCTAGGTCTGGTCTATGGGCTTGAGAAATTTCACAGTTAAGTGTATGGTCTACTAACATTCATGGCAGAGACAGACATAAGCCATTAATAGCGATAATTAAGAAAAATCTTAATGAAGTGTCGCTGATAATCCAAAGAATGATGATGAAGCTACAATGTTATGACTTTGAATTGGTGTAGACACCAGGGAAACTTATTGTGTTAGCTGATGCGTTCCAGAACAGTGATGCAGAGTGAACCACAATGAGAGTTCCACAGAGACAGATGTGAATCTCCATGTGAATCTGATCACTGAATCTCTTCCCCTATCTGACATGAAATCCAAGCAGATCACAGCTGAAACAGAAAAGGACACAGTTCTACAGAAGGTTATCAAGAATCTGAATGAAGAATAGCCTAGAGGTGAATGTCAGCAATACTATAACATCGGAGCTTAGCTGATTGTTGTCAATGGGCTTCTACTCAGATAGAGCAGAATTGTCATTCCTCAATCACTGTGATGAGATGCTGAAAAACGTGCACGAGGGGCACCTTGGAATGGAAAAATGCAAGAGGAGGGCCAGAATTGCTGTTTATTGGCCAATGCTGACATTGACAGGATGATTTCAAGCTGTGAGACCTGTTTTAAACATCACACAAAACAGACAAAGGACACATAATAATAAATGACGTACCATCAGAACCATGGCGGAAAGTTTGGATTGATTTGTTCCACATGGATGGAAATAATTACTTGCTGGTTATTGATTATCTATCGAACTATCCAGGATTGCACTGCTTCTTAACATGTCTCCTGCTGTGTGATCCAATATATGAAACCGATCCTTGCAAGACATGGAATTCTTCAAATTGTCTATAGTGACAAATGACCAGGCTACAGCTGCAGAAAGTTCCAGAACTTTCCAGAAGAATATGATTTTTAACATGTGACTTCAAGTCCTCTGCATCCACAGTCAAATGACAAAGCAGAGAAAGGTGTTCACATAGTTAAACAGTTGCTCAAGAAAGCACTAGACAGTGGCTCAGATCCATTTCTAGCTCTATTGAATTACCGAACTTCACCACTTGAACATGGCATGTCACCCACTCAGCTTCTGAAGAGATATAAACTACACACCACACTTCCTTACGCTGCAGGGCCAAACAAAAACTGAGATGTCAAAAGGAAACAAAAGCATCCGCAAGGGAGACAAAAGGCAAATTATGACAAGTCAGTGAGAAGCTTAGGGCCACTGGCACAACATGACACAATGAGCTCAGAGATTCCAACATGGGACAAAAAGGCTACAGTTCTGGAGGAAGTGAATTCAGGATCCTACATGGTCAGAACAGAGGAGGGTGAAATTTTGAGGAAGAATCTAAGGAGCCAGCTGAAAACAGCAGAGATGCTGCAGGAACAGATAAACACAGACTATTTAGCCTGCACAGAAACAGAGGTGAAACCACTCATGCTAGACAGTAATGGACTAGCAGAGCCAACACAAGCACCTGCAGAGCTGATACAAGCATCAGCTGAGCCGACATAAGCACCCACATTAAGAAGATCCACATGAATTGTAAAAGCACCTAACAGATAGAATCTGTATTAAAAAAAAACTGTACACTTAAAAGTTTGTGCTGCTGATGCTAATGTTATGTTTGTGTTGGAATTTAAATTGGAAAAAATACTGTATTAATGTGTCATGTTGATTAATTTGTCATCTCAGGGAAAGGGGATGTAGTGATAGAGTGCTACCACCAGGAGGAGTTGGAGATGGAGTGTGTAGCATCTGGGGAATGCTGTATCTTTGGAATGCTGTTGCATCTTGAATAGTTTCAAGATGGATGCCTCCACATGAAGTCTGATATGTGCATGTTCTGTCCTTGGTGATGTTTGGTTAGTTAATAAATCTAGTTTTGAAAAGAAACCACGTATCTTTATTATAATAAAAGAAACATCAGACTAAGGACACAGTTTAACATCATTTGTTCTTTGTTCCATTGCAGGATTCAGTAACTCCTACAACAGAGCACAAGTGTTCTCCAGAGTGAATCTCAGCTTCTGTCATGTTCACTGCATACTGCACGACCTGGCAACTATGATCTGGGACTTGCATGCTGCAGCTTATCAGGATGGGAAGCAGGTCGGAGAGCTGGAAATGAATGTCACAAGAGAGAAACTAGAGAGTCCTCCTTGAAGCATGGACACCACCCCAATTGATGCTCACCCAATTGGAGAGACATTCACTAAATGGATGCCATCAGATCACATGGCTTTAGCATTTCAGGTGGCAAGTTACCACACCAGCATCCCAGTGTCCAATAATGACAATCTACATCAAACAAAAATTATACCAGTTCTGACATCCAAAATAGGTCAGAATTGTGTAATATACTCATTGTTGAATATTTAAGGGCATAAGAATAACTAAGGGTACTAAGTTTTCCATGGCATGAACAATACTCAGCCCATCTTTATCAAAATATTGGGGATTATTAAGCATCAAAGAATAACAAAAAAAAATCAATTGAATGATTAGCTTTTCAGCAACAAGTGGAAGACTGCCACTTGTTGCTGTATGCCCATCACTGAGGCAAATGTCTGAGATGTGGGAGAAATCTTGAAAATTTCCAAGGAGGCTGAGGAATGTGTGGCATGGTTGGCATAGCAGTTAGCACAATGCCTGTACAGTGCCAGTGATCGGGACTGGGGTTCGAATTGAATGCTGTCTGTAAGGAGTTGGTACATTCTCCCAATGTCTGTGTGGGTTTTCCCCAGGGGCTCCAGTTTTCTCCCACCATTCAAAATGTACGGGGTGGGGGGGTGGGGGGAAATGCAGGTTAAATGGGTTTAAATTGGGCAGCACGGATTTGTGAGCCAAAATAGCCTGTCAACATGCTTTGTTTCTAAATTAAAACAAAATTAATGTTCTTAGATCTGAGTTCCACCCCATCAGAAAGACTCCTGCTCTACATTTAATTCCACATGGCATATTGGCCAGTAACTTAATAGCAGAGTCATCCTCAAACAGTTAAGATAATCTGTACTATCAGCAGGCATTGTGGAAGATTATTGCATCACAAGGATTCCTGTTCCACTCTTACAGGTGCTGGATGGATAATTAATAATAGGTAATTTCCACTGCATTAGGACGGAAAGCAGGGTTGACAAGTCAAGTTGGATCAAGGATACTGATTTTCCAACCCCTCAGAACCAGCAGGATACAACAAGTCACACTCTTGGCATTTGCAGCTTGCTGGAAACAAGTTAATAAAGTTAGAGCTTTAGTGGACACTAATTCAATGAAAAAGGTCAGACAGCAACTTTTGGAGCATGTTTCCAGGCAATTAAATGCAGGAATTCAGAAGCTGCGGTCAGATTTTTTGTGTTTCAATGGGATGCAAGGCTGCATTCTTTCTCAATGTAATCTGCAGAACTGATGAGAAGTCCAGTTATTACTTCTTGTGGTGAAAATGGCTGAAGTGTTTTGATTTGTTGCGTGAGCTGCGAATGAGTTTTTAATGGTGTCTAATGTTGTAATTTCTACAGAACAACCCCACACACATTGAAAATGAATTTTGCTAATCTGGATTATTATTGCCTCAAGTATATTTTCAATACTCCACACTTTGACATAACAAATATTTTGTTTTACTTTTAAAATTTATTCCGACTTGCAGCCTTATCACATATTTATGTTCTAATCTTTCTTTTCCCCATAACCTGTAAAATCCATTAAGTTATAATAAAAATTATTATTTTTACCTTCTGGTTTGACTGCCCTGCTCTGTCAGTTAAATGACATCGCATATTGTTGATTCCCCTGAAAGAGTACTATATAAATACCGTGAACAACTATCTTTGTGGTCAGCATTAGAGCCATTACTTTGCCATTGATTGCAAAATCAGGTCATGCAGTTATGTGAAATATAGACTGTGTGAGACTATGCATCATACTTATGATTAGCATTGTACTGGTACAATTGTGTTGCCTCTGCTCTATACCAACTGATCTCTCTCTCTTTGTAACCCTACACCTCTACTGTATCCTGCTTGAACTATGTATGGGATATCTAGCTGACGTGCTTGCAAAACCGATTTTCTCACTGCACCTTGGTACACGTGGCAATAAACTTGGGCACCATGTTTGGTGAAGACGTGTGCTGAAGGGCCTGTTCCAGTATTGTTTTATGGTTGTGTATTCCTGATGGGTTGATGCAGTAGTAGAAATGTATTGTACTGCACATCATCCAATTAAGTGCTGATTTTCCCCCAAAAAACTAAGAGGTTAATGAATTTGCATCATTTAAAGGTGATGCCATGCCATTTAATGACCATGTTGTAGTGTGCACCCTACAGAAGGGAGTGGAAGAATGACACACACTTGATGCGGTTATAGTCAAGACTGCTTTATTGCTTTCGCTGGCCTTTCTTATATAGGCTCAGTTATCCACCGCTAGGCCTGGTTTTCCCCACATTGCCGGTGGAAGTTGCGTCAATGGCGTTCTGGCCGCTGATTGGTTGGCGTTTCTGCCAAGCAGGGTGTCAGCTGGGAAGAAATGCCATTTTTCTGCACAGTCTTTGGAAGATTGCCGTGTTCATCTGCCATTTTGTGAATAGGGTCACCTCCCGGGTAGTGGGCCGCTACTTTTTGAGTAAAGGCTTTCTAGTGCAACCATGATTTTGCTGGAAAATATAGGTGTGTTTAACTGCAGCTGTTTGAGGTTGCACACATATATATGACTTAAGTGTATGCGCATGAAAGATCCTATATCAACATGTCCTTGCTGTACAGTACCATCCTCCAACAATATAGGCTTACTATGAGATTCTGGTCAATGCAGACAATTTCTCACTCTCAGCAAGAACATCTATCAATGATGAAATTTGTCACTGCCTTTAATGCAGCCAACAAAAAGGGTACTTGAAAATCAAGAGATTAAACTTGGCACAAAACTTACAGATGCACCAGCCAGCCATGATCAGCATCTTCCTATGTTTTTTAAAATGGACTACCTCAGAGATGCACCTCAAGTCTCTGAAAAATTTCACAAAAATATTCCTTGGGCTGGTGAGCTTGATGTATAACTGAAAGCTGAGACTTTTCTTCCTGGAGCATAGGAGGCAAAGGGGGACCTTAGCAAGGTTTGCAAAACCATGAGAGACATATATAATTTAAATAGTCACAGCTTTGTTTTCCCAGGGTGGATGAATCTAAAGTAAGAGGACATAAATTTAAAGTGAAAGGGGAAAGAAATTAAATGGGCCTGAGGGCCACCTTTGTCAAAAGACTTTGGGTACGAGGAACAAGCTGCAAGAGGATGTGGTAGAGGCAAGTACATTTGTCATTTCTAAAAGATATTTAGACAAGTGCAAGAACATGAAAGGTTTGGAGTGTTATGGGTTAAACCCAGGGCAATGGAATTTGCTTGTATAAACATTGTGGCCAACAAAGACAAGTTAGACTGACAACCCCATTTAGGTGCTAACATATGACTTTATAACTCCATACCAGTAATCTCTGCAGGTTCCATCAAATGCACTATGAGGATAAGTGGGCCAAAGTAAGTGTTTTCTTTCACATTGAGGCCCAAATTGCAGCCAAAATGTCTCCATATGGCATGTCCTTTCCGTGTCCAATACTAGCTTCCCAAAATAATGTTCAGTCGTGAGCTCTGTCATGGGAAGTTGTTATTTGGGTCACAAGGGTAAAGATTCAAGATGCTGCTGAAAGTCTGGCTGAAAATAAACAACAGCCCCATTGACTTTTGGGAAACTCTGGACCATGGTCACTCAAAGTGGAAAACGAGCACTCAGGATGGTGTTGGGATCCTCAAATCTATGCACAAAGAAGATGACACTGCATTTGATGTAAATCTGCAGCAAAGTGCAAAATGCTAAAATGAAATAGATGAACAACGTTTCGATTCATTCTTAAGGCAAGATCTCGATCCATAACATCAACCATCCCTTTCCCTCCGCTGATGCTACAAAACCCCCTGGCAGTTTGTTTCTTGGAACTCAAAGAAGGAGGGGCAATCACTATGTTAATTATCCACCCACCTACTCCATTAGTCATCTGCTGTCCCAGCTGTGGAGGAACTTACAGTTCCATTTAAGCCTCATCGCCAAAATCAGAACCCATAAAGCCAATGTGGAAGCGAGTCATCCTTGATTCTGAGAAACTTTCCGTGAAGTAGAGGATTAGTGAAGATATATATGAGGTCTTGTGAGAATGTAAACCACAGCATGGAGCATCTGTAATATTATAAATGGTCCTGAAGTGTGAAATAGAGAAGAGTGGTTTTCAAACTTTTCCTTCCACTCACATACCACCTTAAGTAATGCCTGTGATTAGTAAAGGATTACTTAAGGTGGCATGTGAGTGGGAAGGGAAGGTTGTTACTGAAATATGTTGCTTGAGAAAAATTGTCATTGGCCCTTTTCCTTTGAAGTTATGAAACAGTCTACATAATGAGTCAATTGGGTACGATTAAAACAGTGGTTTTCAAATCCTAGGTTAACATACCAACATTGTCATCTCTGAGAATAGTGAGGCGATTTCAAACAATTTACTCCTGTGTCACAGTTTAAAAAAAGAATTAAAAATTATATATGTACACACACACCTGTGTGTGTATTAGAGAGAGACAGACAAATAATTCTCAAGCCTGCAGACTGATTTTTGAAAAATAAACACAACTATAAAATAGAATAGTCAACACCTGCAAAAGAAGTGGAAACAATGAATAGTTATTGATGATTAAACGATATTGAACATGCAATTTGCATATTTTTACAGACACGTGTCTGTAAAAGGAGGGAGGATGAACCACGACTGTGAGTGGGAGAGAAAGGAGGGCAGAGCTGAAGAAACTGGAGCAGTTTGAAGTGGGCGGGACATGTGATTGGGGGAAGTGCAGACTGTCCAAGTATCGTGGGCACACAAAAAGTTCAAAGTAATTGCAACTCCTTACTTTTCTGGCTGATGCAACACACCCTGGAAGGTGACATCAATCTGTATTTGTTTCCCCGAGTAGCAGGCGGACGGCTAAGGGAGGCTGCACATTGGCTGAAACACACACGCGCATATATATATATATATATATATATATATCATGCACAGAAAGAGACTCACGCATGCACATGGATACAGTGACATGAGCAGCAAGTCGACTTAAACGGAGCATACCTGCCTTCACCGTAAGACATTAATCAGCACAGAAAGCGGTGCCGTTCGTGGGATCAGCGTTCGAGAGACCATTACCCGTCCGGAGAGTCAGTCATCGAAAGATGAGCACGGCTCCAGTACCCGGCACCTCCAGCAAAGAGCATTTGAAGCCGGACACCTGTGGATCCATGTCACCTGGCAGGGACTCAGGGCGACCAAGTAAAAGTCCTCATGGGAAAGTGGTTTTAAAGAAGAAGGTGAATCTGTTGGGAGGCATATCGATTATAATTGGGACGATCATCGGCGCCGGAATCTTCATCTCTCCCAAGGGGATCTTGCAGAACACCGGCACGGTAGGCATGGCCCTGGTCATGTGGACTGCTTGCGGTATCTTGTCGCTGTTCGGTGAGTTGAGCTCCACACTTAGCCCAACTTCAAGCTTTGTTTCAGGTCCTGATGACATGCTCAGACCTAATGATAGGAAGATTCTGATCCCCCCCCCCCCCCCCAAGTTTGTGCCCTATTCTGCACATCAGACGTCAAGAATATTCTTTTTTATGCTCTCAAATGTTAGAAAGTGCAAAGAAAGTTGAACGTAATACTCTGTAAAACGATTGAATAAAATCCTAGTGATGAGGATGCCACTGTCCAGATCCTTGAGTGGGTAGGCGTGCTGACACTTTCAAACTGTGATGTAAAGCGGGGTTAACAGGGCAATTTGCTCGACTGGTGTCCCAGGTTACATGGGTCCAACCGGGTCCCTGACCTACCTCAGACTTGGTCAGCGAACCCCAGAAAAACTTACCCAGGCATCCTGGTCTGGCGGTTTGAAAGGGGAGATGGACGACCCGGTTACTCTGGTGATGTCGGTGTTTGCCTCCCTGGCTGGCTGAAGTGCCAATGCCATGATTGGGGTGGTATGTAATTACACCACTAGGTCACCAAAGGTCATCCCTTGTATATAAAGCAGTCCAGAGCTACAGTCTAGCCTTCCAGGTTTGTCTTGCAGAGAGACAAGACCTCAGTGTAAATTTATTAAAGCTGTCTTATACTCGCACTGCTGGTGTGGTTATTGTCAGTACAATTTAATAAACTAATATGTACACTAAGAGGTCTTGTCTCTCTGCAAGACAAACCTGGAAGGCTAGACTGTAGCTCTGGACTGCTTTATGTACAAGGTCACCAGGATGACCCCTGGTGACCTACTGGTGTAATTACATATCACCACGGGGGGGGGGGGGGGTGGTGGGGTTGTGAGGAGTGGTCGCTGCCACAATCGGGGAGCGTGAGACCACTGCCACGAATGGGCTGAGCGTGGTCGCTGCTGCGATTGGGTGGGAGTGGAGAAAGGTCGCTGCTCCAATCGGGGGAGAGAGGTCACTAACGCACTCGCATTGAGTGAAACGACTGCCACGAGTGGGGTGTGTGTGGTCGCTGCTGTGATTTGGGGGGGCAGGGAGTTCTCTGCTGCGATCAGGGGAGAGAGGTCGTTGCTTCAATCAGGGGAGAGTGGTCGCTGCTGTGATCGGGGGAGAGAGGTTGCGCTGCCATAATCGGGGAAGAGTGATAGCTGCCACAAACATGGTGGGAGGGCGGGGTTATAGTGGTCATTGTTGTGATTGGGGGAGAGAAGTTGCTGCCACAATTTAGGGGAGAGAGGCCACTGCATGATTGGGTGGGGGGGGGGGGAGAGTGAGGGGTCATGATGTGCCACTGCTGTGAACACCTCGTGCCAATGGCTCAGTGTGGGAGAGTGAGGGAGCAATGGCCATCTTCCTTACCCTTAATTTCTCATGGTGCCGGATCTGCTCTAGCTGTTTGAATGTCACGCTGAAACCACCCCCACCCCCCCCATTCATGGCAACGGCATGTCATTGGCAGGGGGTGTTACTGATGGGGGGTGCGATTGACGGGGGGGGGGTGGCTGACAGGGTAGGTGTTGATTGATGGGAAGGTGACAACTGATGTGGGGGCTACTGACTCAGTAGTCGGGGAGGCAACTGATTGGCATTACTTCCTGTGAGTGCATGAAGGGTCATGAAGTGTCACTCACCATGTTATCGCAGGGGCGGGATCCCCCTTGAGTCACTGGGTTGGTGAATTATCATGTAGGTCTGGCTGTGATTGGAAAGGTGCATCCTGCACCCACAACCCAGTAATCACACCCAGATCCAAGGAGGACTACTTGGGTGCTGCAATTTGAAAGCACCTAAAGTTTATATCACACAGCCTCTCCATCTGAAGATGGTGGCGTTGCTTTGAGGGCTCAGCCTGAGTAACCTCAGCATAAAGGTTCAGAACCCAAAATCCACTTGCAAGCACCCATTTTATTTTGCTCCACTGCCAATGGTAACCCATGGCCTTGTTCCTAGGTCTATACACACTACAGGTGAGGTCAGTATGTGTCTACAGAGACGAGTGGAGGTCACTTCATGGTGCAGATCTTTGTCGTAAGTTGATCTGGACAACTCTGCTGGATGAATTCAGCATGTTGAGCAGTGGGAGAAAAAGAATGGTCCACGTTTCCAGTCCAAACTCTTCAATGGCTGGAAATGTGGGCCACTGATGTACATTGTGCATGCTTGACTTCCAGATCCAGCATTTGCAGTCTCTTGTGTGTCTCCACTGTCATTACTGACCTTGGCTGATGCACATAATTTGTTTTAAAATTGCCCCCATTGGCAAATTTCCCTATATCCATCTAGTCCCCATGCACCCACCACAATCATCAGGAACTTTCTGATTCTTTTCCTGAAATCTCTGCAAGAAGCAAGCACACAATTACATTTTGTGGCAGTGTAAATCAACTTTGTTAACTTTCTTGTTTTGACTTGGATCTGTCTTATTAGTTTTCCAATTACAGTGACTGGTGAACTCAAAGATATTGTCTGACTGAGTTGCAAGTTATAAGTAAATATACCAATAGGTTAAAATCTAAAATAGTAATTGCCACATATTTCCAGAGCATGGAACAGGTTTGTACAATGGTGATTATGAAGATTTTGCATTGAATAATCTTTCATGCAAAAAGTACTCAGGTTAGCTACTCATGTATGTTCTTTATACAAACAGCAGCATAATCAAGGTTAGCTGACTGGGTTTAGGAGAATTGCTGGCCAGGGTTATCAATTTTGTTTAGAAATTCTTTTGATTGGTCCTGTGAAAGGAATGGTCAGCAGCAGCATGTGCACAGTTGTGACATGTTGGGGGAGGGAAGCATTGATTTATGAAGAGGGATCTTGTTAAAAGTTGGAAATTTGACTATTGATCCACTGTAACTTCTGAAAGAGCTAAAGGAAACGAAGATGGAATAAAAAGCACTGGCCATCATTTATGCTGCTTTTATAACTAATTGAGTAGAGTTATTTTAATTCAAACATACAGCACAGTAACATGCCATTTCGGCCCACGAGTCCAATTTACATCCAATTAACTTACACCCCCAGTACATTCCAAACGGTGGGAGGAAACCGGAGCCACCAGGGAAAAACCACGCATTCATGGTGAGAACGTACAGACTCCTTACAGACAGCACAGGATTTGAACCCCAGTCTCGATCGGTGGAGCTGTAACCGCTACACCAACCATGCCATCCCAATAATGAAAACCAACCCAGTTAAATAAATAATCTAATCTCTTCAAATTTCGTATGCTGTTTTTGATTAGTTCATTTCTGTTTGTTTCCATTTTCGTGCCAATGATCCTGAATGTGTCAAATGGCATTTTACATTTGTTTTGTACAACAAACTAATTAGGTTTTTCATTATTGTGTCCAACTAGCAAATTTTAGCCAAAAAGTTACAAGTTTTAAACATGCTTCAGCAAATCATGTTTCATTAAAGTTGTTGTTCTTTTTGTAACAGAATGTACTCCAGTTTTTGTTGCCATGTCAATAGGTTCCCAATTTTCTTCTCACAAAGAATATTTATGGGGAAGATGGTAACCAAGTATGATGGAAACGTCCCAATAATAACAAGTGGATTTGCTACCAGCACCAAAGGATATTCTGTACCAATGTTTTCTACAGAACCTACCCATAGTCCTTCTGCCTTTAATTGTGACACCAGGCAATACAAAACAATTTTGCAACATCATTTACAGGACTATCTCCTTCATTCGTACATGTTCCATGGTCATTTCTATGAATGAATCAATCAATGCATTCAGCACTTCTGAAATTACACAGTTCCTGTCATTAAAATTTTCATACCTACTTGCTTTATTTTCACAATAGCCATATATTTTATATTCATTGTGGAATTGAAGGTGTCTAATTTAACTCACAGATTAATACCTAAACTCTCAAAAAAAAGAGCAGAGTGGTTATCTGGAAATGCCTTCATTAATAATTTTTGTGCCCTACAATTCATTGATTCTGAACATATGGTTGGGACCATTTAGCTTTTTCAATTTGCAAGACTAATTTGAGTGTGATAGCTGTCTAAATGTGGAGTATTAGAAGCAATTGTAAACTTACCACATGGATTAATCAGCAGTTCAGTGGGATTGTGTTGCAATTGTAGGGGTGAAGAGGTGTCAAAATAATTGAACATCTCTTTGAAGGAATTAGAATCAACAGACATTTACATCTGACTAAATTATGTTTTATCTGCTAAATATAATTGCTTTAGCTTTCACCTCTTGTTGCAAGGCACTAATATTTTGTAGTGTCACTCATTTAATGTGACACTTTGTGCTTCTTTACAACATCAATGTATCCAAGTCAAACAATGCCAATCATAGCCATTCAAGTGTTTTGACAAATTAGAAAATGTGGGAACAAATTTATGCATGGCAAGCTCCAAAGAACAGGAATACGAAAATTGGCAAATAATCAGTTTTGGGCAATGTGCATAATTTTTAACCTGCTGGCGAACAAGTTCTTTTTAAAAAAAAAACTGCAATAGTATATATAAATTGAATTTAAAAAGACAAAAATACATAGATAGATTGATAAGAAATATACACAGTTACCCAAAAGTACAAGAAAAACTGACTTTTCAATAATGCAGACAGCTGTTTTGTGGTGTCAGTGCAATCTGATTAGTGTAACAAGGAGAGGTTCAAGACTATTGGAAATAAACTGTTCTTGAATCTGGAGGAGCTGGGCTTTAGCCTTTTGTACTTTCTGCCTGAAGGTAGCAGTGAGGTTGTTACCAGGGTGAATAGGGATCATTTTATGATCTTGGCAGTCATATTAAGGCAGTGCCTCAGAGAGATGTCTTCAGTGGATAGCAGTGAGGTTGTTACCAGAGTGATAGGGATCCTTTTATGATCTTGGCAGTCATATTAAGGCAGTGCCTCAGAGAGATGTCTTCAGTGGATGGGATCTCAGGGTGTGCAATGGACCTGACAATGTTGCTGACCATTCCTAGGCATTCCAGTTACCAACCAGTTTCTATATTGTGCCTGTAGAAATTTGCTAGTGTATCTGATAACATGCCAAATCTCCTCAGAAATCTTAGGAAGTAGAGGCATTGATGAACTTTCTTTATGGTTGCCTCAATGTGCTAGCTCCAGGACAGGACTTCTGAAATGTGGACTCTGAGAGTCTAAAGGTACTAACCCTCTCCACCTCAATTCCATTAATGCGGACCAGATGTGTAGTCCTTTGACGTCTCCTTAAAATCAACAATTTGGTCAGTGACGTTGAGAGCAAAATTATTGTTCTGGCACCACCCAACCCGGCTCTTTATTTCCACCCTGGCTTATGACATTTCCAGTTATTCAACTAACAATGATTGAGTTGTCAGCAATCTTGTAGAATGAATTTCTACACTAAAGTTTTGACCCAAAGATTTTGGGATGAAGTCTCTGAAGTGAAGTGAGACTATTACCAGCTGAGGTATCTCTTTCAGTCGCCTTGGATTTTAAGGGAGAGAATCCAACCGAGCTGTACAATTGACAAAGTAAAGTTGTGAGTAAGTTGGCACACTTTCACAGGTATGAATTACTTACTGGCTGACCTCCAAGAATTTGTTGAACATTGCAAACATTTCTTTGATGTTATTCATCATGATTCAGCCCTTTCTAATTAAATATCGTTAGAGAGCATGACAGATAATGTTTTCACTGGAAATTCTGGAATTGTCTGCAGTATTATTAGATAATCTGTTTTAATTTTCTGATATGTGGGACAAATATTGCCCTGAAAGATGAGATCCACCCCCCCCCCTTATCATTTTCAATATCATCTCAGGGAGTAAGCAAGATATTGGTTTCATTCCTCATTCAAAAGACACCCCTCTGATAATGCAGCACTCTCTTGGAACTGGGTGGAAGTTCTGTATTACCCTGATTTTGAACTCAAGTTGAAATTACAAGCTGACTCTGAATTGAGAGGTTTACCAACTGAGGCACTGATGAAGTGAAATATGACTCCAAAACTGTAAAAGCTGCAAATCTGCACCTCAGAAGTTGTCTTCAAGTGTTTTGTTTTTGCATTTAATTTGGTTGAGTGGTGCTAGAACAATAATTTTTAGATTCTCAGAGTCCACATCTCAATTAGTTACTTACAATGAGTCGGCAGATTATCGATTCATCTTTGTGAGTTGTCTCTTGGTAATACTTCACAACAAGAGCGAGCGAGCGAGAGAGCCATTCCTCAACATACATCTTAGTTCCCTTCTGACCGACCGGTCGGAACTCAAAATTGACATGTCGAATGTATGTTAGCGAGGCATGTAGAAGTCATCTACCTGTTCAGCATTCTTTTAACCTACTCAGTATATAAATATAAAAGTGTAAAGGTGACATTGCATTTCGTTTATTGTCGTATAGCATACAATTCATAGAAAAGTAAAATGCATTGAAAAGTTACATCTTATGCAGTACAAAAAAAAATGAAATAGTAAAGAATTTAAAAAAAAACAAGACATTAAATCAATTTTTTCATCATCTCAACCTCATCCCTTAGATGTCCTTGTACTTGGCTGTGAGAAGACATAGGGGAAGAAAAGTATCCTGCCATCCCAGGTGCCCTCTCTGAGATTACAGTCTTCATCTTGGTGGGTTGAGGGGCAGGGGGTTGTGGCGGTAGTCACATGCTTGAGAACATGCTTAAATTTGTTTGGATTGTTTGCTTCTTTTTTTCCCCTGCATAGATTTGATGATAGCAATTTAAAGTTTCCTGAATTTGACAATCAACCTTGGCAAATCTTTCAACGTTCTGGTCCATGCTTTTCAAATTGGCAAGAGGTTTATTTACTTGTGAAAACACATTTGCCAACCCCTTTACAGTGAACAACTTCTGTGGCTCCTCCTTTTCTTTCTCTTCCTCTTTCCTCCTTCACTGCAACTCTTTCTTCTTCTATTTTGATTAACTCTTCACCGGTCAGTTCTTTTGATTCAAAATCTAATAACTTTCACATCTTACACTTCAACTTCTAATTCAAGAGTTTTTGTGAGCTTCACAATTTTCTCTCTAATTTTGTCAACCATATCCTCTTTATCAAAGTCTTTAAATATGTGTTCGTAGTAATTGAGACATTATTTTCAAATTCCATTCATTTTTTAGTCACATCCTCCCATGTTGCTGCGATAGTTTTGATACACTCAAGACTATCACAGCAGCAACATACTCCAGTATGTTTAAATATTTCCAAAAATTGTGCAAAGATACTTCCTCATTATCCATTGCTGCTATAGCTTGTGCAAATGTTGATGGAAGGTAGTAATAAGCTTTAAAAGTTGCTATTGCTCCTTGATTCATTGGCTGAATGATAGAAGTTGTGTTTGGTGGCAAATATATCACTTTAACATCAGGATGAAGATCATCCAGATGAGGGGGATTTCCAGGGGCATTGTCTTGAATGGGATACACTTTCTATATTCTAAGCAATATTCCTGAACACTGGGAATAAAACAATTTACAAACCAGTCTTCAAACAAGGCCTTAGTTATTCAGGATTTGGGGTTGGATCAGTAGTGGACAGGAAGGGTCTGCTTATTAATGTTTTTGAATGCACATGGTTTCTCAGAATGGTGAATCATGTATTCGTTAGATTAACTTGATTCGCGCACTTACCGAATGGCAACTGAGGATGAGAACTGAAAGAGATACTGTGATTTACACCAAAGCCAGGATATTATCTGATGGTCACTATTGTAAGCACGCAGCTGTTAGCCATACGGCCAAACGTAGTTTTTATATTTACATTTTTTCTTTTATTTAAAAAAAGTTATACAGTATTTTTTTAGTCTTGTGTTTGGATGCTTGTAAGTCACATAGTAGAGGAGAGGCTATACACATACGCACATTGTAAATGGTATATATATTGTATATATATCTGTGTGAGTGTGAGTGTGAGTGTGATAGTACTTTCTAACATGGCACAATTGTCTATGTAGAGATAGAATCATGAACACAATAGAAATTTTGGAAAAGCAATATTGAGTTTGGATATTCATTGGAATAAAACGTCAGAAAAAAATAAGATACATTGTGATTACACAGTCACTTCTACCCAAAAGATCCACAGTCTTTTGAAGTGTACCACATATGCTTTACCTGCTTCTGAATGCAAAGGAGCTCGTTTCAAATAGTTCTGGCAAAAAAAACATGCTCAAACGCTCTATGCTATTGTTTCAATACAGTGCGACAGAAAAGCCTCTTTCCACATTGACATTTGCATTAGTTTCACATATCTTGCAGCACTTGTCACTAAAATTACCATGGCATAGAACCAGTGACTTGGAGGAATTTCCAAACCTACATTTCCAATTCAAAAGCAACAAACAACCTGCTGGAGGATTTCAGGGGCTGCACAGCATCAATGGGAGAAAAAGAATGGTTTTTTTTTTTGCTGGAATCTTTCATCAAGAGGTTTCTTCAAAACAGCTTCCTGTGTTACTAATGTCAAAAAACTGTTTAAGATGAAATGGGATGTTTCCTGTAATCTCAGAGAGGGCACCTGGGATGGCAGGATACTTTTCTTCCCCTATGTCTTGAAGTGGAATTATGGTACTGGAGAAATTGTTGATTGTCTCCCCTGCATCGCAGAGGCTTTCCCCATCTTGAAACTAATTCAAGACCCCTTTGAAAGTATTTTGCTCATACCACGAAAATATCTGCAACAAACACAAAATAAGCATAATTCCTTCAAAATATTTATTTGCTATTATAAAATAGAGAGATTGCCTTAGCAAAACAAAGATGATAAATTCAATGGAAATAAACACAATGAAGAATGAAAACTAGCTAAGACATTTACCAATGTTACTCATTTTATGCCATCACACAAAGTTGAGTTCAGTTTAGGAACAACTTGATTCGTTTGTTTTGTGTCCATTCCTTGAAAATAAAACAAATTATCCCAAAGTTTATTTGTTATTCAGTTGCAGATTTTTAGCATCCCTGGCAAGGTCAGCAATAAGTGTCCATCCTTAAGATGTCCTTGAGAATAAATTGTTAACAAGAAATGTACCTTGTCTTCTGATGGAGACAACTGTATATTGTTTACAAAGGGCTTGAGAGAGAGACTGGGGATTTCAACCACACCAACTTAAAAACAGTCTACTATAGTTTCAACAGCATGCTAACTTCACCAGCAGATGAGAGAACACCCTGATTGGGTGTATCCCAATGCTCCTGGTGTCTACAAGGCTGCATCTCGTCCCCACCTTGGATACTCCGATGATATATCAATCCTGCCAAACCTGGCATACCGACCACTGGCAAAATGAAGGAAGCTAGTTTGCAGGGAGATCAGAGCATGGCTGTGGGGATTGAGGGGGGGGGGGCACCGGAGCGCAACAGACTGCTTTGAGACCATGGACTGAAGCTATTTCAGGGGAGTGGCCACCTACAATGCTCATGTAAACATAGAAGCGTACACCAGCTCAGTGACTGTCTACATCCGCAAGAGCATTGAGGATGTCATCAAGATCAAATGCTTCATAACCAGGCTAACCAGAAACTATGGTTGAATGCAGAAATCTGGGCCCTTTTCAGATCTCATGATGCTGCCTTCAGGACATAGAACAAGATAGCACTAAAAATAGCCAGGGCTGAACTCTCCCATGCAATCTGGAAGGAAAAGCATGAGTATGTACAGAAAATCCATTGACAGCTGTGTGACACTGGCGACACCAGGCACATCTGACAAGCGATCAAAACTATAACAGACCACAGGCAACCTTGCGTGTCAAAGATAACAACGCCTCTCTTCCAAGCAGGCTAAACATCTTCTGTTCACAATTCAACAAGAAAAACAGACTGATGTTGAAGAAATCTCCATGTTCCCCTCATGAACAGGTCTTCTGCTTAGATGCAGCCAATGTGAGGAGAACCCTATCCAAGGTAAACCCACACAAGGCAGCAAGACCAGACAACATAACAGGTTGGGTAATGAAGGACTGTGCAGATCAACTGATGGAGGTTTGATTGGACATCATCAATACATCACTGCAGCAGTTCATCATCCCTGTTGGTTTCAAGACAGCCAGCATCATCCCAGTACCAAAGAGGGTGACAGTAACAGGTCTCAATGACTACTGCCTGGTGGCACTGACTTTCACCATTATGAAATGCATTAAATGCCTGGTGATGGAATGCATCAAATGCAACTTCTTGAGACACTGGACCCATTTCAATTCACCTACAGACAGAACCATTCCGCTGCCAGCCGTTTCCTGGTCGAGGGTACTGATGACGTGGTAAAACATCGTTGAGTCTGAGGTTATCTGCCTGAGGTGAAACAGCGCTTCAGCTTGCCCGAACCATGTGCGTGGGCGAAGCGTCCAAAAGGGGGCAGTTTTAAAGCGACTGTGTTCATTGCTGCCGTGTCCTTGCTTGAGAGGCCAGAAACGTCTAGGGCTCAATCTCAGTTCAGCACACAGCTCTGGTCACCTCAATGGAGTACAGTTTCATGAAGATGAAGAGGAGGAAACTGGTAAATTGTAGTTTAAATGTTGTGACAAAGATTAGATAAAATGAGTTTTTTTTGGAAGTGGATGTGGAGAGACATTATGAGAAGACAAGGCAGAGATATTATTTTATTATTTTCTAACATTATTCCCTCAGTGCTGGTCAACAAGCCCAAACCCTGGGTCTGTGTACCCTCCTCTTCAACTGGATCATTGACTTCCTCATTGGAAGACAAATGGAAACAATTTCTCCTCCTCACTGTCAATCAACATAGGTGTGACTCAAGGATGTGTACTTAATCCTCTATTCTACTCACTCTACACACATGACTGTGGCACTAGGCATAATTCTAATGCTATCTATACATTTGCTGATGACACCCACAGTTACCAGTAGTAACAGAGACAGCAATGATGAAGCGTACAGGATGAGCTCATTGAGTGGTGTCACAACAATCACCTTGCAGTCAACATTCGCTAAACCAAGGAAATGATTGTGGCCTTCAGGCAGAATTCTGGAGAACACGATCCAGTCCTCATCAAGGTGTCAGCAGTGGAGAGGGTCAAGAAATTCAAATTCCTGAGTGTCAACATCTCCGAGGATTTGACCTTGGCGCCTCCATGTTGATGCAATCTCGAAAAGGCTCACCAGCAGCTATCCTTTGTGACAAGTTTGAAGAGATTCAGTACGTCACCGAAGACTCTCAAAAACTTCCATAAGTGTACCGTGGAGAGAATTCTGGCTGGATGCACCACTGCCTGGTATGGACGTGCTAACACTCAAAATAAAATAAAAACTCCAGAGGCTAGTTAACTGAGCCTGTGACATCACAGGCACCAGTCTTCACTCCATCAAGGGCATCTATAAGAGGAGGTGGCTTAAGAAAGCAGCTTCTATCCTTAAGGACCCCCACCACCCAGGCTATACTCAGCTAAGGTAGAGGAGCCCAAGGATGAGCACTCAGCAGCACAAGGAAAGCTTCTTCCCGTCTACTGTCAGATTCCTGAATGAACAATATGAACCACAGACACTGCCTTACTTTTACATTTTCTCTTGCACAATTTTTATTTATTTTGTAAGGTGGTTCTATAAATGTTTTCACTGTGACGCTTTTGCAAAACAATGAATTTTGTGACACGTTCATGAGATAAGTTCTGATTCTGATTCTGAAGATATCCAAAAGATCAAAACCCTGGAGCAGATGGATCAACCATCGTGAGATTTAAAGTGATTTGTAAAGAATTAGAATGAGGCGGGTATTTATTTTTTAACTCAGGGATTGGTATGGATCTGGAACTCATGATCTAGAGGGATGACGGAGGCAGAAATCCTAGTAACACCTAGTTGAGTTAGTACCTGAAGAACCGATGGCTGGCAGGTGGCAAATCTAATATAGGAAGGTTAGATTAGGTTGCAATCTGTCAACAGTACAACTATAGTGAGGCAAATGCCCTCCTGTATATCATTAATTTCTATGATCGTATGAAATTTGCCATGCACCTTAAACTGAGCAGTTCCTTATGCCTTCTTATCCTAGACTCCCCCACCCTGCAAAACAACTTTGTCACATCTACTCTGTCCAGGCCTTCCCTTCCCACTCATATACCACCTTAAGCAATCCCTTACTAATGACAGAGCGTTGATGGCATAGGGATTACTTGAAGTGGTATGTGAGTGGAAAGAGAAAGGTTGACAACCACTGGTTTAGATTGACCCTCTTATAGAGTTTGCAGAGTTGGTTGCCTCAATTATCACAATGGAATTTGCTAAATAGTTTTGAGGGGAGTTTGGTGTTAAGTATCAAACTGTAGTCAATAAAGTGTATTTGATGTATTTAAGCTGAAGAACTCTTTCATGGTCCCTCTTAGATTCCTGAGGTCGTTCATATGAACAGAAAATTTGCGACTACAAAGATGAAACTTAAGTAATTCAACAGAACAATGGAGTATCAAACTTATGTCAAAATAATGTTTTTAATTGGATGAACTTTTAATGTTTTTAGATTATTTTGATGTTGCTGTTCAATGCTTCCAATGTTTTCATTACTGCTTAAGAAGCCTTCAAATAATTATTTTTAATGTCCACTGAGAAGCCCAGATAATGTTGCAAATCTATAGCTGAGGCTCTATCATCAGTCAATGATTTTTTTGAGCTTCTTTGGGAAGGGCTTGTTCTGGCCCATCCACATATACATTGCTTTGTTACATCTGTCGCTCAGCTCAAGGCTGGACTCAGCCAGCAAGTTGACCTCCATGGATGTGGTCAAGGTTACTCCAAGTGTGGACAGTGGAATCCACTCAGCAAAATTCTAAAGTGCAATTAATTATCCTGAAAGTTTGAAGTGACCTTATTGTGAATCATCAGACAACATTTCTGTGGGAAATTAGGTACACTGTAAAGCTTCTTATTTGCTATGAGCCCATTCTTTATGACTGAAATTGCCAAATTAATGCCCTCCATATATATTAAAGTTTGCAACACATTTTGACCAGTTTTGAGATACACAGAGACTGAAGATGTTGAAATTTGAAGCTAAACAATCTACTGGAGGAAGTCAATGTGCTGATCAGCATCAGTTGATATTTTGGGCCCAAACTTTTAATTAAAACTGGGTATATGGAGAAGAAAAATTAGTGAAAAGAAGTCAGGTTAGGAAGGAGTATAACAGGGACTTATGTGGGCTTGGTGAATCAGGGTGAAACATGAGGACAAAAGCAGTAGATTGGTAGATGTCGGGCAAAGGGAGAGAGAGGCAACAAAAACAAAGGGGTTAAATGGAGGAGGTGAGTCATACAGGTGATTTAAAAATTAGGGAGATTAGTGCGACTCTGTTACTGAGCCAATGACCCAGATTCAAATCCAGCACTGTGTGTAAGGAGTTTGTATGTTCTCTCGGTGTCTGCATGGGTTCACTCTGGTTTCCTCCCAACCTTCAAAAACATACAGGGGTTGTAGGTAAATTGGGGTTTGGGTGGCATGGACTCATGGGCCAGGAGGGGCTACCAGTGGTAAAATTTAAAAACAAGGGCTACTAGTGGCAAAATCTAATTTCTGCATTGGGAGTCTTTGATTTCTCAAAGTTCAGAGTACATTCAGAACATCGCATACAACCCTGAAATTATTTTTCCTGTGGGCCTGGCAAAATATCTACTTATCTGTAGTGCAAAAAACTATACTCACGTAATTATTGGGTTAACATAATTAACTCACATAATAATCACCTAATTTCAGTTCACTATTTTATGTATATCCTGATTTTATGTATATCCCAATGTCCTCAAGAAAATATCTCCAGTGAGAAACACCATATTGCAACATGTTGAGAGGTGCTAAGGGGACTGGAACATTCACTTGAGAAATATATCGCCCCAGTCAGAGGCAGCATTTTTTACCCCTAAATCAAACTATTGTAAGTTGAAATCCCAATGCAAGACATGAGCTCATGATCTAAGATGACACTCTGATGCAATAAGACTGAGTGATGGATTGATGAAGCAAGCACGGCATATTAAATAGAACCCTTCAGGCCATTCAGATAGACACAATAGATGCCATCGACATATTTTGAATGAACTATGTTTCCCCGAGTCCATGCACATCCCTCAACCAAAACAAATGAAGTTTGTTAAATCTTTTTGCAGTTCATGGGCACTTGTTGTGCCCAGAATGGCTGCAGCCAATTAATTGGCAATTAACCCATCTGAAAATTCCAGTGGATGCAAATAATACTGTTTTAATCCATTTTCAAATATGCAATGTTTTTGCAATATAATGTGTCCCTACAATATTGTATAATTAATTTTTGTATGCAACCAGCTCCTAATGACTCAGGTGGCAATAAATGTAAAATCAAATTGCCTTGATATGTAAGAAGTTCAATGCATATATTAGTGTAAAATGTAAAATACATACAGAAATGTACATACATGCCATTTCTCATGCTAAGTCTGTGCAATCCCAGAGATTTTGATGGGAGGCCTCACAGTTCTCACATTAGACACAGTAGGAGCATATTGGAGTCCCTAGCATAATGCCTGGATCACAATTATTACTAAGGGCAAAAACTGTGTATCAGCTAATCCAACACAATTTTTTTTTTTACACAAATAATACTATATGTCATCAAATGCTGTGTGAATTGACACCCTTTCAGATAAGACGGAAGGGAATTCCTGTTAAGCTGGTCAATTATGGTGGATGTTATTTATTTATAATGACCTAGATGCAGGCCAGCTGACCCACCTAAACTTTAGCCCCTTTCACACTTGCAAGTGATCCTAGGAATCAAACGTCAATCGGCCTTTAAAGTGGCAAGCGTGAAAGCAAAATCAGCTCAATGTTGGCGTCAGATGACGTCATCTCATGCTGGGGATTGACGGCCTCGACCCCTAGAACAACCCCGGCATCTGCAGACACCAGTGTTGCAATCAGGCAAGTGTGAAAGGAGTAATTACATTGTGGGATTGAAATGACTGAAGTTTTTGTGTGAGGGCAGGAAGGAAAGATTAAAATGAAGGTATAAACTTTGTGATGGAAAAGTCTCAGTGCGAGAGAGAGAGAGAGGAAATAAACAGCAAAAAATAGCAATAGCAGACAATTTTTAAACAGCGTGGGAAAATTGGTAGTGCTATCATGCACAATTTATAAAGACCATGAGAAAAATGCAATGTTGGACCTGACTTCCCAGAATGCTATGTGACAGAGAAACCCCTCTATGAATATTCTATGTATGCAGTCGGACTTACAGCCTTTTCTCTGCCACATGAAATTCTGGGAGGGCAGGTCCACCATTGCTTATTTCCCACGGTCTTTATAAATTGAATGTGATAGTGCTAAAAACTTTCCCATAGTCTTTATAAATTGTGCACTACCAACTTTCCCATCCTGTTAAAAATTGTCCGCTATTACTATTTATTGCTCACACTTTCCCACGGTCCCTTATAAAGGTTTATGTAGGTCAGCACAACAACAATGGGCTGAAGGGCTCATACTGTGCTGTACATAAAGCTTAATTATGTTATTACTATGCATGATTAATTTTGTTCAAATATAAGATCATAATACATAGATCAGGATATATGGCAGGTCCACCATTGCTTGACGCGTCATGATGTCACCAGTAGAAGGTAGAACAGCCCTAACCCCAGGGATGGCTCCTTGCAAGTGTGAAAGTGTTCAATGTCCCAATTAGGAGTGGTCAAGTGTGAAAAGCCAAACCCCCATTCAATCCCAGGACACTGAACAGCCAGTTTAGTCAAATGCAAGTGTGAAAGGGGCTTTTGTTTTCTGATGCACTTGCAAAATATTATCTCTCATTCCCATCAAATTTCCTTCGATTCTTTTGCCATATGTCTGCATTGGGACATTATTTACAATAGCCAGTTAACTGAACAGCATGACTTTGGCATGTTCGAAGAAATCAGATCATGCAAAAGTAGCCCACAAAATCATAAGGGCAACATGCAAACTTCATAGAAATAGCACCCACTGTCCGTGTTGAACCCAGGTTCTGGAGCCACAAAGTAGCAATGCTAATCTAATAAGATGAGGCCCCAAGCCAACATCTAACTTAACCTAATTCACCTATACACCATCCTACTTCCATACATGGCAGAAATAGTTGGATATTGCTTACATTTGAGAAGCTAAATTTGTTTAAGATAATTTTGTTCATTAAGCTACAATTATAAATGCATTATGCTTGACTTTTTGGGAAGTCATTCAGTTTTTATCCCTTGTTCTGTTTTTATTGTCAGGAGCGCTCTCATATGCTGAACTTGGGACAAGTATAAATAAATCAGGTGCCCATTACACATACATCCTGGAAGCTTTTGGTCCACTGCCTGCTTTTGTTAGAGTCTGGGTGGAATTGATCATCATACGGTGAGTACATTTCCAAAGTTTTAATGCTAACAGTTAGAGAAGTCCCATCTGTGTGTCAAAATGCTCTGTTATTGCCCATGTATTCTTGTGACAAAAATGATGCACATTTTAGTGGAAATCTGAAACCATGACATCTGAACATATTTCAAAAATCCATAAGGTACAATATTTTCAATGATTGATCTTTCCTTTGAAAAGTTGCAGATGAATATGAGCAGTAATGTTTTCTTCTTCCTTTTTTTCTTGAAAGTAGGGTAATATATTTTTAGTGCGGCACCTTTTCACAATACACTTTGACCTTGATATTCTGCATAATTTTCCAAGTTTCTTGCCTCTGACAGACTATTGATTTTATACTGATGCTCAGGTAGAATTTACATCACTTTCAACACATTTAGCTGCAATGTTTTCAAAACGTTGTAGTTGATTTACTGGGTTATTGATTCATTCCCATACCCTCATGTGAGATTATAGAGTCTGTGCTAGCGGAATGAAAGATGAGATCGGTAGTCAGTGGGTTCGTCCAGAACTTGTGAGTTTATTTTGTCTTGTACACAGCGTTCTTAAGGTGCTTGAAACACGTGCCCCCTCATGCTGGAAATCACATCAAGGCTACATAAGTGCACGTCCTGTGCGCATGCAGGCACCTTGCTCTTAACGGAAGAGGAGGATGTGCGACACCATCTTTGGTGTGGCTGTTCTGACGGCATGCCCAGAGCCACTTCGCCTGACCACCAAACGTGTAGATCGCCGCACAACATCCCTCCAGAACCAGCGATAGTGTCCCCATTATTCAGAGAATGTACAGTCTTGTGCTTGATAGGGAGTAATCAGCATGGTTTTGTCAGGGGTAGATCATGCTTGACAAACTTGATTGCGTTCTTCGAGGGGGTTACAAAAAAGGTTGATGAAGGGAAAGCTGTGGATGTTGTCTATTTGGACTTTAGTAAAGCTTTTGACAAAGTTCCCCACAGGAGGTTAGGAAAAAAGGTGGAGGCATTAGGTATAAATAAGGAGGTAGTGAAATGGATTAAGCAGTGGTTGAATGGAAGGTGTCAGAGAGTAGTGGTAGAAAATTGTTTGTCCAATTGGAGGCCGGTGACTAGTGGAGTTCCTCAGGGTTCGGTCCTGGATCCACTATTATTTGTTAGATATATTAACGATCTGGATGTAGGGGTAGAAAATTGGATAAGCAAGTTTGCGGATGACACAAAGATTGGTGGTGTTGTGAACAGTGAGGTAGATTACCGTAGATTAAAAGGTGATTTAGGAAGGCTGGAGGTGTGGGCTGAGAAATGGCTGATGGAATTTAATACTGATAAATGTGAGGTGCTGCATTTTGGAAAGGCAAATTTAAATAGGTCATATACATTGAATGGTAGACAATTGAGGAGTGCAGAGCAACAAAGGGATTTAGGAGTTATGGTAAATGGTACCCTCAAGGCTGATACTCAGGTAAATGGTGTGGTGAAGAAGGCATTTGGAATGTTGGCCTTCATAAATCGGAGTATTGAATTCAAGAGTAGGGAGGTTATGATGAAATTGTACAAGGCATTGGTGAGGCCAAATTTGGAATACTGTGTACAGTTTTGGTCACCAAATTATAGGAAAGATATAAACAAAATAGAGAGAGTGCAGAGAAGGTTCACGAGAATGTTGACAGGATTTCAGGGTCTGAGTTACAGGGAAAGGTTGTGCAGACTGGGGCTTTTTTCTCTGGAGCGTAGAAGATTGAGAGGGGACTTGATAGAGGCGTTTAAGATTTTAAAAGGGACAGACAGTAAATGTGGATAGGCTTTTTCAATTAAGAAAGGGGGTGATTCAAACTAGAGGACATGGTTTAAGATTGAAGGGGGAAAATTATAAGGGGAACATGAGGGGAAATTTCTTTACGCAGAGGGTGGTAGGGATGTGGAATGAGCTTCAGGCAGACGTGGTCGAGGCGGGATCATTGGTTACATTTAAGGAAAGACTGGATCGTTACATGGATAGGAGGGGACTAGAGGGGTATGGACCGGGTGCTGGTCAGTGGGACTAGGAGGGTGGGGATTTGCTACGGCATGGACTAGTAGGGCCGAACTGGCCTGTTCTGTGCTGTAAATGGTTATATGGTTATATAGTTTGGCCGGTTGCACAGCGACCAGTTGTTCTAAGTCCAGATGAGCTGGCTTCAGGTGATCGAACGTGAAAAATCCTTTTTTCCCTCAATGTCTAATGTGCCCCATCTGACAAAAATGTACTCACAATTTTTTAAGTCCTTGGGGATAGAGGCAGGTGCCTGGCTGTGGTGGGAGGGCAGGCTGGGCAGCAGGTTACCAAGTCTGTTGCAGAGCTTTTGTAGAACCACTGTGCTGTCTGTCTTCTGCACAAAACTGTATGTGTCCTCCCTTTATATCATTTAACCTATTTAGAATCAGAATGAGGATTTATTATCAAGTCATGAATTCAGAGTTCACAGCAGCATCAAGGTACAAACATTCATATTATAACCATCTTATAACATTACTCTTTCTTTGGCTTGGCTTCGCGGACGAAGATTTATGGAGGGGGTAAATGTCCACGTCAGCTGCAGGCTCGTTTGTGGCTGACAAGTCCGATGCGGGACAGGCAGACGCAGTTGCAAGGGAAAATTGGTTGGTTGGGGTTGGGTGTTGGGTTTTTCCTCCTTTGTCTTTTGACAGTGAGGTGGGCTCTGCGGTCTTCTTCAAAGGAGGTTGCTGCCTGCCAAACTGTGAGGCGCCAAGATGCACGGTTTGAGGCGATATCAGCCCACTGGCGATGGTCAATGTGGCAGGCACCAAGAGCTTTCTTTAAGCAGTCCTTGTACCTCTTCTTTGGTGCACCTCTGTCTCAGTGGCCAGTGGAGAGCTCGCCATATAACACGATCTTGGGAAGGCGATGCTCCTCCATTCTGGAGTCATGACCTACCCAGCGCAGTTTGATCTTCAGCAGCGTGGATTCGATGCTGTCGGCCTCTGCCATCTCGAGTACTTCGATGTTGGAGATGAAGTCGCTCCAATGAATGTTGAGGATGGAGCGGAGACAATGCTGGTGGAAGCGTTCTAGGAGCCGTAGATGATGCCGGTAAAGGACCCATGATTCGGAGCTGAACAGGAGTGTGGGTATGACAGCGGCTCTGTATACGCTAATCTTTGAGGTTTTTCAGTTGGTTGTTTTTCCAGACTCTTTTGTGTAGTCTTCCAAAGGCACTATTTGCCTTGGCGAGTCTGTTGTCTATCTCGTTGTCGATCCTTGCATCTGATGAAATGTTGCAGCCGAGATAGATGAACTGGTTGACCGGTAGTGTCTTTGATTCATTGTTTATTCACGAATCTGATGGCAGCAGGGAAGAAGCTGTCTTTGTGCCGCTGAGTGCTCGTCTTTAAGCTCCTGTACCTTAGCAGACTGAAGAGGTCATGGGCTGGGTGGTGGGGGTCTTGGAGGATAGAACCTGCTTTTTAAAACACCACCTCACATACATGTTCTCAATGGAGTGAAGTTTGGTGCCTGAGATGTTAACAATGCTCTCCTTACCAGACAGTGACGCAGCCAGCCAGAATGTTCTCCACGGTACACCTATAGAACTATAGCTGCTGGTCAACCTTCTTTATGATTACATCAATGTGCATTAATAACCAGCAGATCCCAATGACAACAGCTTGGGAAACAGTCATTAGTTCAACGATGCACCTTAGGCACCCCCTTGAACTATTGATGCTGGTCATGCCCCAATGTTTCCTTGGGTCCTAAACAGGAAATACTGATAATCCCTCAGCCTGTTAACAACAGGATGACAGGTTAGAAGTTCAAATGGACAAACCATGCTTTTTCAATCCTAGTGCTGTATTTGACCACAAATCCTGCTTTAGATCACACCAATAGAACCACTAAGATTGCCACTATTCACTGGTGAAACAGCCATCCATGGTTTTGGTGCTATGAAGCAGACCAATTCCAGGTACTTCTGTCAGCCAACCACACTTAACACTATATTCTGCTACTTGTAATTTAACTCAAACCGAGTCTTCTTCACCCATCATCTGTGCGATCAATGACTTTAACTTTAGATTTTAAATTTACACATAGAGCAGAGTAGCAGGCCCTTTCAGCCAACGAACCCATGTGGCCGAAATATTCCGATTATCCTACAACCTCCGGTACATTTTTGAATGGTGGGAGGAAAGCTGAGCACCCAGAAGTCCCTTACGCAGGCACAGAGAACTTACAAACTTCTTATAAACAGCGTGGGATTCGAACCACGGTCCTGGTCACTGGCGCTGTAACAGCATCACCTAGACTTGATCTGGCTTCTGGTTAGGCAGCAGCGTGACTTTAAAAATTCACCCTTGTTTTTAACTCTCTGCATGTCTTTTCTACATCCGATCTCAGTGACCTCCTATTGTCCTATAATTCTCAGATGCACGAATCCAAATCTGGTCTTTTATGCTTTATCAATTTTAATCACTTTGCCACAGGGATGATGCCTTCAGTTGCCATTGTCTCTGAGGTCTGGCATTCACTCACCAAGATTTTCTGTTCTTCTGCCTCTTTCCTTCCTTTAAAATGCTATTTCAGATTTTTTTTTGGATCAATTATTTGGTCCAAATAGTTAATAGGGTAATAGTCAGAGAAATATTCTTACAGCATGGGAACAGTTCCTCAGACCCAGCCCGTCTATGATGAACAACATATCCTCCTGCTTTAGTCCCACTTACCAAAATTAAGCTCAAACCCCTCCAATCACTGAGTGAAGAATTGTTCACTCATGTCCCTTCTACATCCTTCACTCCTCGCCTTATGGTAATGCCCTCTTATCTTGGATGCTCCTATCTTGGAAATAAGCTGTCACTATTCCCCATATCTATGCCTTTATTGAATTTATAGACTTCAATTGAGATTCGCTCTCAATCTCCTATGCTCTCAGGAAAACAAGCTTCATTTCTCCAGTTGCTCACCATAATAGCCCTGAATTGGCATTGTTCACTGATATTGGCATTGTTCATTGTTCCTTTAGAACACATTGAGTTTTTAAGATCAAATTCTCATACAGTCGTAACTTTTAGAAGGAAAATATATTTGTCAAAGAGCCACCATTGATTACCCTGTTTCCTTATTTCTGAGCATTTCTCTTTCTTCCCTCGAAGGTAAAAGATTTGCTACATACATAAATGTAAGAAGCAGAACAGGGTCCGCAAACTGCTCACCATGTAATAATGTTACTAATTATCTGATTATGGACTCAACTGTACTTTTCCAGCTTGCTCCAGAATGCTTGATTGGTTATTAAATTATAAATTAATAAATTATTGACAGTATTGCTCAAAAGTAGAGAAAATTCATCTGTGTATTTTGGGAAGTGATTAGAAATCTGATGCTGTTGAAAAGCGTATTTAATATTTGCTTTAATAATACCCTTGCAAGGTCGCATATTCATTCCGTTATTTAACATGACAACATTCCACTATGTGCGCCGGAGCAAATTGAACTGCACTTCTATCAATACATTTGAAAAAAAAAGCTAATTCAGATGGAGAATTTGATTTCTTAACAATTGAGCAAAAATTGCAAATTTCTTTCTTGTCAAAACCACAAGTATTTAATCGCTAAACATGACATGGATAATCAGTTCACATTTGTGTTCAACCTACTACAAGAACAAGTTGGAGACAGGGATTGCCGCTGGTCAGGATATGTGCTAACAATTGCTGGCTATTGTAATAGCAATTGCAAAAATTAGATTTTTAATCCTGTATATTCTACATTGGAAATACTCAAATCAATGTTAAGGCGTCAATGCTAGATCCATTCTAGATCAAGTGACCTATTTTTTTTTCTGTTACATGTCTGTAAGATACTGGAGGATTGTCAAAGACAAGACAAAAATACTTCATTTATCATTAACATTTGTTTGCAGAGAGTTTCAAGAAGAGGAAGAAAAAATTTGTGGCATTCTTTACACTGAAACATAGTGAGGAGGTCATGTATTGCAATCCTTAAAAGGAAATAACTAGTATTATACATGTTGCATGACCTAATTCCAACTCGTACTCATCTAGGTCCAAGAAGCCTGTCATGTACACAAACCACACAAAATCCATTTTCCAATGTTTGCCCTGTAAAGGCTCGGCAAGAGGCGGCACTAGTCCAGTGCCCTTATCAAGATGAGAAAGAGAAGCAAAAGAGAATCTCATCAGAGTCATCGAGAAGATCTTGTCACCTCCTCTGATGCCACTGTCTCCTACGCTCTTGTAATCTCTGTAGCCATACAGCCCCTTGTTGCCCCCAGTGGTGTTGACGAGCTCCAGCCATCCATCACTCTCCTTGGCCCTAGTTCCGAACCCCCGCTGTGATTAAGATGTTGTCGGCACTCCTACGGGAGCCCTGCTCGCATTTGAAACCCTCATAAATCTTGATCTCACTCTCTGATTCTGCAGCCTGGTGTGAGGCCTTTGGCCTTCACGCTCCATACTGGAGCCTGCTCAGTGGCTGTGTTCTTCTACCCTGGAGGGCCTTCACGCTAGCTCCTTCTACTTGGTGGGTTGGCATTCTCTGTCTCTGGTGCACTGTGCCAGTTCACTGTTCCCTGAAGTTGCTGATAAGCACTGCCATTTCCGAGGTCTTCGATGTTTAAAAAAAAAACTGCTGCCGGCCCTTGTTCTACAGGCATTTTAAACCTGTGCAAGGTAATCAGCCGAGACTCTTTAGCAACTGCACTCTTTCTCAATCTGGGCACATGTGCCTATATTACCGCCACACATCGTCACTCTCCAGATCTCAGATATGACTGTCATCCAACCATTGGCTGCCGATGACAGCTACAATGTCCATATTATTTTTCTTGTCAAGCTCCAATGCTAAACCAATAACCTTATCACATTCTATTTGCATCCAAGTCAAGTCAAATTTATTATCATTTGATTCCACAAGTACAACCTGACTAAATAGTGTTCTCCGGTTCGAAGTGCAAAATGCACAACCAGACATCATACTCCTGCAAGACGAGTATTCATATATACAAGTTAACAAATAAATAATTGTTGCATGAATATGAGAGTCTCGGATGGTTAGTGTGAGTATTTCCTTTCGTCATTCAGCATTCTCACTGCCAGTGGGAAGAAGCTGTTCCTCAGCCTGGTGGTGCTGACACTCATACTCCTTTATCTCTTCCCATGATGGGAGCAGCTGAAAAATATGCTGTGCGCAGGGTGGAAGGGGTCCTCCATGATTTTCCATGTCCTGCCTCTATCCCATTCTGCTCTCTTCATATGATGGGCTAGTTTGGAAGTTTGGGTCACTTGGGATCCAGGCTGAGCTGGACGCTAGATTCAAAATCACCTTGGTAGAAGGAATCAGAGGATGGTAGTAATTGTTTGTCAGATCAGAAGCCCAGGATCAGTGGAACGCCACAGAAATCGCTGCTGGGTCGACTTTTGTTTGTCATCTATATTAACAATTTGGATGCAATGTGGTTATCGAGGCTGGAATATTTTCAGAAGACAACTAAATTGTTGAAGAATATTATCCAAGTCTGCCACAGGATTTGGATGAATATGGGAAATGGGTCAAGGAATGGCAGTTGGAATTAAACCTTGACAAATGCAAACAGTTGCAGTTTGGTGAAATAAAGCAAGGCATGACTTGCACCATGATTTCCCTTGGACTGTTGTAGAACAGAGGGATCAAGGGATGCAGATACCAAATTCCCTGAAATTGCCTGCACAGCTCTTGAGGGTGGTGAAGGTAATATTTGGCAGACTTTCATTCATAAATCAGAACATTAAGTACAGAAGTTGGAATGCCAAATTACAGCTGTTCATAATTTTGATGAGTATATTTGGAGTTCTGGTTACCCAACCAAATGAAAGATGATATCAAGGGGCTTAAGTAGATGAAGTGACTGGACACTGACTTCCCTAGATATTAGAAAGCTGAGGGATAATATTATAGAGGCTTAAAAAATCCTAAGTGGCATATACTGGTATTCACTGGTAGTGTGTTGTGTTGATGGCTGCCTCTGCCCCAATCTGCTCACTTATAATCCTGGTTTCCTAAACCCAGGACCCTTCTGAAGACCCTAACCTTAGTTACAAGCTAATAAAAGTGTTTGTTCTCCCTCCAGTTGTGAGAGTTTTTATTCACGCTACAATCTTATTAGCTTATTCCCTAAATGATGGAAGCGCTACTCAAGCCAGGTATACTGCTGATAGACCCTCTATCCCCCGACGCAGCTGAGGAGTTCATGTATTGGCTAGACTGTTTCCAGGCCTACCTGAATGCGACCAGACCAATGAACTCTGAAGGTCCGCACTTGTTTCCAGGGTAGGAACGAAAGGGTATGCAGCCCTCTTTGACTGCTCTACATATGATGCTGCCATCAAGACATTGAAGACTCGGTACCTGAACTCGCTAAACGAGGTTCTAGTGAAGTACCGACTTGCTCTCCGTCAACAACCAGGCGAGACCATCAATGACTACCTGCTGGATCTGGATATTTGCCAAGTGCAGGAAGGAAGCGGGGTGGGGGTCCGCTTGAGGTACATGAGGCAGCGACTACTCAAGTTGGGAAGGAAGAACCTGCTTAGCCACATTGTGCTGGCCAAATTGCTCAACAGGCTAAGCTTGAGGATGACAACCTCGAAGCCAGCGTACTCGCTCGCTCAGGTAACCCCTTCCAAGGACCGGCAGCTCCTGCTACCCCAGCCCTAACAGCTGCCACTTCCCATACCAGGGAGTGCTTTCTCTGCAGCAAGGGCCAGAATCTCTGATCTCATTGCCCAGCAAATGACTCAGTGTGTTCCAACTGTGGCAAGAAAGGACATTGTGAGAGAGTTTATCGCGCGAGGGGAAAGCAGGGGAAGTCTATGCCCTGCACTGCTCCTGGATCTGATTCCAGCCCCAAGCCGTCTGGCCCGAATTCTCCTGAACCCATTTGCTGCACGACACGGTGGCAGTGAAGAAATGGCACGAAAAGGCTCAGTGGCTGTCTTGGCACAACCCAAATTCAAACACGGCGCCATCATCAGAGGAGGAGGAAGAATGGGGGCCATCTTGCTGTACCACGAGGTCGATACCATCTTACCCATGCAAGGTAACCCAGGGCGGCAAGGGCCATTTGAGTGAGGAGCATGGAGTCTCCAGGGTTCTAGCCTTGATAGTCCTAGACCAGGACAGACCCCACCAGCTGAGCAGCTCCAAATTAACTGTGAAGATAAACATACATTTCACTAAATGGCTAATTGACACAGGCTTTACTGAAAGCTTCATAGACTCACGGACTGTGCAAGAGTACAACTTGAAGATGTATCCTTCTAATTACCACATTCTTCATGTATTCAACAACATCCGTCATTCGAAGGGGGGGAATTCTGTAAATTTCGCTTGAATGTACTTGATGAATTGTGTACTCCGGTGTTGTTGTATCTGGGCTTCCTGTCTCACCTTAAAAGGATGATCTTGGAGTATTCTGGTCCCCTTGCCCCTATAACGGTTCAAAATGGAGGGCCCCTATAACGGTTCAAAATGGAGGGCCCCTATAACGGTTCAAAATGGAGGGCCCCTAAAATCAGAACCCACATACAGCCTCTCCACACTGAATATTAAACCTCCCACCTCTCTTCCCGAATCTGTCCTCGGATTGCAAGCCCATTGCTACCAAGAGCAGGAGGTTTTATAAAGTCAGAGACACAACATATGCTTGACGAAGGTATCATCGAAACTAGCACCAGCCCATGTAGTAGCGGTAAAAGGGGAAAAAAAGTCCAGGCTAGTAATTGACTATAGCAAACTACTAACCGGTACAGACTCCTGGATGCATAACCCCTCCCTCGAATTGTGGACATGGTGAATGATATTGCACAGTATTGGGTCTATTCGACCATCAACCTGAAAGCGGCCTAACGCCAGCTGCCAATCCATTCTGAGGACCATCCAAATATGGCATTTGAGGCTAACGGTCATCTCTATCAATTCCAGAGAGTCCCTTTCAATATTACTAAAGGGGTTTCTATCTTCCAGAGGCAGATGAACAGAATGGTGAATGAGTATGGGTTGTAGGCACCTTCTCCTACCTTGATAATATTACCATCTATGACCATACCTTGGAAGACCATGATGCCAACCTCCAGAGTTTTCTCCATGCGGCGAAAGCCCTGAACCTCACTTATAACTCTTAACAAGTGCGTGTTCAGGACTAAACGTCTGGCTATCCTTGGCTACATGATATAGAATGGCATTGTTGGCCCAGAACCTGATAGGATGCGCCCACTATTAGACTTCCCCATCCCCAGGACCACAAAGGCTTTAAGGAGATGCCTGGGGTTTTTCTCATATAACATCCAGTGGATCCCTCAATACGCTGTTAAGGCTCATCCCCTCTTAAAAGCCACTAATTTCCCCATCTTAGCTGAAGCCCAAACGGCTTTTAACTATCTCCAGAACCACATTGCAAAAGCCACAATGCACGCGGTGGGCGAGAATGTACCTTTCCAAATGGAAAGCAACGCTTCGGATGTAGCCCTGGCCGCTACCCACAATCAGACGGCCAGGCCAGTTGCATTTATTTTGTGGACATTACAAGGTCATGCGGTCTGGAGAACCTATCAGTGGAAAAGGAAACTTATGCCGTTGTAGAAGCCGTAAGGCACTGGAGACACTACCTGGCTCATAGAAGATTTACGCTCCTCACTGACCAGCGCTCTTGTCGCATTTATATTTAATAATGTCAAGAGGGGCAAAATTAAGAATGCCAAGATTTCTAGGTGGAAGATCGAGCTCTCCACCTCCAATTATGACATTGCCTATCGGCCAGGAGCTCTTAATGAACCTCCAGATGCCTTATCCAGAGGAAGCTGTACCTCTGCGCACATTGGCTAACTGCGGTCTCTGTATAATGAGCTCTGCTAACCAGGGGTCAGCCGCATGGCTCATTTTTTCAAGGTGCAATCTGCCCTACTCCATGGAAGATGTCAGGGAAATGATCAGGTCTTGCCAGGTCTGCGCGGAGTGCCAGCCACACTTCTACCAAAGACGTACCCGATCAACATAGGAACATAGGAACATAGGAAATAGGAACAGAAGTAGGCCAAAAATGGCCCATCGAGCCTGCTCCGCCATTCAATACGATCATGGCTGATCTAATTTATGACCTAACTCCACCTACCTGCCTTCTCCCCATATCCTCTAATTCCTCTATCATGTAAAAATTTATCTAACCGAATTTTAAATATGTTTAATGAGGCAGCCTCAACCACTTCCCTGGTTAGAAAATTCCAAACATTCACTATTCTCTGGCAAAAACTATTTTTCCTCATCTCTGTCCTAAATCTACTCCCCAGAATCTTGAGACTGTGTCCTCTCGTTTTAGTTTCCCCGGCCAGCTCAAAAAAACCTTCCGACATCTATCCTATCCATACCCTTCATAATCCTATATGTTTCTATAAGATCTCCTCTCATTCTTCTGAACTTGAGCAAATACAATCCTAGGCGATTTAATCTTTCATCATAAGTCACCCCTTCATCCCAGGGATCAACCTAGTAAACCTCCTCTGGACCATCTCCAAAGCCAGTGTATCCTTCCTCAAATATGGAGACCAGAACTGGACACAGTACCCCAGGTGCAGTCTCACCAGTACCTTATACAGTTGCAACATTACCTCCCTACTCCTGAATTCAATTCCTCTAGTGATGGCCAACATTCCATTTGCCTTCTTAATAACCTGCTGCACCTGCAACGTAACTTTTTGCGATTCATGTACAAGCACTCCCAAGTTTGCACAACAGCATGCTGTAGTTTTTCACTCTTTAAATAATATTCAGCTCTTTTATTTTTCTTGCCAAAGCGGATAATCTCACACTTACTAACATTGTACTCCATCTGCCAGAACTTTGCCCACTCATCCAGCTTAATTATATCCCTCTGCAGACTCTCCACATCCACATTACAATTTGCTCTTCCACTCAATTTGGTGTCATCCGCAAACTTGGCTACACCACATTTTGTCCCCTCCTCCAAGTTATCAATGTAAATGATGAACAGTTGTGGGCCTAACACTGACCCCTGCGGCACCCCACTTACCACTCTCTGCCAACTTGAAAAACTCCCACTTATCCTGACTCTCTGCCTCCTGTCAGACAACCAATTTTCAATCCAGACCAATATACTTCCCCGGACTCCACTTTCCTGTAACTTACTGATAAGTCTCTTGTATGGCACTTTATCAAACGCTTTCTGGAAATCCAAATATACAACATCAACCTGTTCCCCTCTATCCACCGCACCCATTATATCCTCAAAGAATCCTAACAAGTTTGTCAAACAAGATCTTCCCTTTCTAAAACCATGCTGTGTCTGCCTGATTGAACCCTTGCGTTCCAAAAGTTTCACTATTTCATCTTTAATGACGGCTTCAAGCATTTTTGCAACTACAGACATCAAGCTAATTGGCCGATAATTTCCAATCTTCTGCCTACATCCCTTCTTAAAAAGTGGCGTGACATTTGCTGTCTTCCAGTCTGCCGGGACCTGCCCAGAATCCAAGGAATTTTGGTATATGACCACCAATGCATCAACTATAACTTCTGCCATTTCCTTCAGAACCCTTGGATGCATATCATCAGGACCAGGTGATTTGTCTGGCTTTAGTCCCATTAGTTTCTCCATCACTACTTCCTTTGTAATAACTATTTTATCAAGGCCCTCCCCAATATTCGCATCCTTAACTCTGCACTTGGGCATGCTGGACGTGTCTTCCACCGTGAAGACTGACACAAAATATTTGTTTAATTCTTCAGCCATTTCCTCATTTTTTGCTTCCAGTTTTCCTTTCTCATCCTCCAAGGGTCCTATGTTAACTCTGCCCACCCTCTTCCGTTTTATATATTTATAAATTTTTTTGCTTTCTGTTTTTATATTTTGTGCCAATTTACTTTCATAATCCTTTTTCCCATTTCTTATTACCCGCTTTGTATCCCCTTGTTGTCTCTTAAAGTTTTCCCAATCTTCCAGTTTTCCACTGCTCTTTGCAGCTTTGTACACCTGCACCTTCAATTTTATACTCTCCTTTATTTCCTTTGTTAACCACGGTTGATTTTTTCCTTCCTTGCTGCCCTTTTTCCTGACCTGAATATATTTTTGTTGAGCATTACAAAATATTTCTTTGAAAATCTTCCACTGTTCCTCAACTGTTTCATCAATTAGCCTGTGCTCCCAATCCACTCTGCCCAATTCCTCCCTCATCCTATGGTAGTCACCCTGTTTAAGCCTAATATATTAGTTTTAGATCTAACTATTTCCCCTTCCATCTGAATGAGAAATTCAATCATACTATAATCGCTATTTCCCAGATGGTCTCTGACTATTACATCATTTGCTCTACCTATCTCATTGCACAACACTAGATCCAGGAGACCACTTTCTCTTGTGGGTTCCTTAACATGCTGCCCAAGAAAGCTATCGCGGATGCATTCTATGAAGTCCTCTTCCAGACTCCCACAACCAACTTGATTTTTCCAATCTATGTGAAAGTTAAAGTCCCCCATGACTACTGCTGTATCATTATTACATGCCCCACTTATCTCTATTTATTTCCTGTGCCATTAAACTATTGTTATTTGGTGGGCGATAGATAACACCCACCAATAATTTTTTTCCCTTTGTTATTCTTTATCTCTACCCAAATGGACTCAACATTTTGCTCTTTAGATCTTGTATCCTTCCTCACTACTGCCTTGAGCTCATCTTTGATTAGAGTGCAACTCCACCTCCCTTACCATCCTGTCTATCTCTTTGCACCACCTGATACCCTTGAAAGTTTAATTCCCATTTAGGGTCACCTTGTAGCCATGTTTCCGTGATGGCTACCAAATCATACGCATGGGTACGGATTTGCACCTCAAGTTCATTAACCTTATTTCTAATACTGCGGGCATTCAGATAAAGTGCCCTTATGCTCTTTGTCCTTTTAATATCTAGTGACTTCTGTAACCTTTTCTTTTGATTTTTCTGCCCACTATTTTAATTTGTAATTTTCTTAACACTATCATTGACCCGAAAACTCACTGCACCATCTGATTTTTTACTTTCTCCTCCCAACATTACTTTTCCTATTTTACTTTTCCTGGCCATTTCTTTATCTTCCCTACCCTTTTCCCTATCACTTGGGTTCCCATACCCCTGCCAAATTAGTTTAAATCTTGCCCCACTGCTGTACCAAACATACTAGCCAAAATGTTGACACCTTTGGGATTTAGGTGCAACTCGTCCCTCTTGTAAAGATCAAGCCTTCCCCAAAAGAGATCCCAATGATCGAAGAAGCCAAATCCTTGCCTTATACACCAGCACCTCAGCCACACGTTCATTTGCCTTATCCTTGCATTCTTTTCACCACTTGCATTTGGAACAGGTAGTAATCCCGAGATCACCACCCTAGTGTTCCTGTCTTTCAGCTTTCGTCCCAGCTCACTGTAATCCTTTTTCATTACCTCCTCCCTTTTCTTGTCAATGTCATTTGTACCCACATGTACCAAGACATCAGGCTGCTCTCCCTCTCCTCTCAGAATATTTTGGACCCGATTTGTGATATCCCGTACCCTTGCACCAGGGAGGCACCACACCATGCGGGTATAGTTATCTGGCTCACAGAACCTCCTGTCTGTACCCCTGACAATGGAGTCCCCAATAGCTACTGCATTTCTCCTTTTCCTTTTCATTTGCACCACTTTGCCAGGCTCATTGCCATTGACCTGGTGCCCGTGGCCATCTTCTGTCCTGTCATCTCCCTCAACAGAATCCAAATGTTGCTGAGTGGGATAGTCACTGGTGTGCTCTCCATTTTTCTCGCTTTTTTCTTCCCCCCCCCGACCGTTTCCCATTTACCTGACACGGGTTCTGGACTATTTATCGCCCTGAAAGATGAGTCGATTAACTCCTCACTCTCCCTTACAAGCCGCAGGTCATCAATCTGCAACTCCATATCCCTAATTCGCTCCCTTAGTAACTGCATCTTGGTACACCTGGTGCAGATGTGGCCATTTGGGAGGGTGGAGGTCACCCATTGTTCCCACATCTGACACCCAGTACAGAGCACTAACCCTATTGGTATGACTCTGAATACAAAGGCAAATAACTCAGCTTACCTTTTCTCCTTGCCTGCTTTTGCCGAAGCCTGATAAGCCAAAGCCAGGAAGTCTCACTCCTTCACTGCTTCACTGCTCCACTCACTCACTGAGTGACTCCTCACTGGCCGCTCTCTCCCCTTTCACTCCTTTTATTGGCCCCTTGACCAATTAACCCTGTCACTTTGTGCAAGCTCCTCCTCCTCTGATTCACAGCCCGACTCTCTCCAAGCTCCTCCTCCGACTCCCAGCCAAATCAAGTAGGCCCAAGCCCCAGTAACCCCCCAACTTTAATAGCTTACCTTCTTCTCACTTTCGTCAAGCTCCTCCTCCTCTGACTCCATTATCAAGTCATCTCGGCCCTTTGAATGGTTCAGTGTTGATTTTAAGGGACCTCTTCCATCCACGAGAAGGAACACCTTCTTCCTCTCTATCATTGATGAGTACTACCGTTTCCCGTTCACCATCCGATGTCCAGACACGACCTCTTTGTCTGTCATAAAGGCCCTAGATTCCATTTTACCCCTGTTCGGGTATCCCAGCTACATTCATAATGACCAGGATTCAGCTTTTATGGGTGATGAGCTAAGTCAGTACCTGCTGGTGAGGGGCATCACGTCCAGCAGGACTACTAGCTACATATCCCGGGGGAACAGACAGGTTGAAAAGGAGAACACCACAGTCTGGAAGGCTGTTAAACTGGCCCAGAAGTTAAAAGGCCTTCCAGACTCACACTGGCAGGAAGACCTCCCTATGGCGCTCCATTCCATCCAGTCGCTACTATGTACCACAACCAACGCTACTCCTCATGAGCTCCTATTCACTTTCAAAAGAAGGTCAGCATCAGGAACTACACTCCCATTCTGGCTCACCACTCCTGGTCCAGTCCTTCTCAGGAAGCACATGAGGAGAAGCAAGACTGACCCCCCGGTGGAAAGGGTGAAACTACTCCATGCCAATCCCACGTACGCCTATGTGGAGTTCCCGGATGGCAGGGTGGACACTATCTCATCAGGGATCTGGCACCTTAAGGAACAGAGGCACTGTTGCCTCAGGTGCCCTGCGAGCCACAGAGCTTATTTTAGCCACCACCTGTCAGGGCCACGGGGGATCTGGTTCAGGAGGAAAGTACATCCCTCTCCACCTTTGAGCTGGGGACTCCACCCACCTCTCCTCCCTCACAAATGGACCAGGAGACCCAAGGAGTCCAAGGCCTCCCATGCTAAGGCGCGCCACCAGGATCTCCAGACCCATGGACCACTTAAATCTGTAAATTTATGTTATTGTATATTTTTCAACCATTTTTTTCTGAACCCATGTTCTTCATTCAGGAAGGGTTGAATGCAGTGAACTGGGATTCTCTGGTACAGGTACACGATCCTTTATCCGGACATCTAAAATCTGGAAAACTCCAAAATCCAGCAAGTGAGGACCAGTGGTCGGGGGAGGCGGCCGAGGGACCGGCGGTCGGGGGAGGTAGCTGGGCGACCAGCGGTCGGGGAAGGTGGCCAGGCAGTCGGGGGAGACGTCCGGGCAGCTGAGGGACCACATTCGGGGGAGGCAGCCGAGGGACCGATGGTTGGGTGAGGCAGCCGAGGGACCGGCGGTTTGGGGAGGCAGTCGAGGGACCGGCGATCGAGGGAGGCGGCCTAGGGACTGCGGTCGGGGGTGGCAGCCGAGGGACCGGCGGTCGAGGAGACATCTGGGCAGCCAAGGGACCAGCGGTTGGGGGAGGCGGCCGAGGGACCACACTTGGGGCAGACGGCTGGGTGATTGGAAGGGGGTGGGGGTGGATACGGCAGTACAATTCAGGTGGGCTTTCTGAAATCCAGAAAAATCTGAAATTCGGAAAACACTATCCCGCAAGGGTTCCAGATAAAAGATCAGGTGCCTGTCGTGTGTTGTGTTGATGGCTGGCCCCGTCTCCTGCTCTTCCCCCATCTGCTCACATATAACCCTGGTTTTCTGCCTAGACACAGAACACTTCTGAAGTCTATCCTTAGTTATAATCGAATAAAAGCGTTTGTTCTCCCCCCAGTCTTGAGAGCTTTTATTCACACCACAATATGTAAGATGAATTGTTAGTCTTTCTCCTCAGGCTGTGAAATGCAAGGCCAGAGGGTATAGATTTAAAGTGAAGGGGAAAGATTTCAAAGACCGATGATGGCTACCTTTATTACACAGTGGATAGGAGGCGTGGAACAAGTTGCCAGACAGAGTTATAGGTGGAGGTACAAATCAAACAAGTACCTGAACAGGGAAAGTTTGGAGTGTTAAGGGCCAAGTGCATGCAAATGGAATTGGACATTTTGCTGTCCCCAGTTTTGAACCATTTATTTTGGCATTAGCATTTTGATGACGGTGTTTTGGCGAGGAAAAAAAAAGACATTTGCAGCCCTTTGGATGTTTTGGCGCCCACAGTTTGGCACTGGCCTGACTCCCTTCCCAACTCACTGTCTGCTACTGCCTGAATCCGCAGCATCTCAGAAACCCCTCCCCCTAGAAAACCGCTCCCCTGGCAAACATTTTGGGATAATTGTTATATAGGATTTATTGGTCAAATAATCACTTATTATGCAAATAATATTGACTTAATAGATTATTTTTTAATAAACAATTATTAATTTAATTAATAATTTTTATGACATCTGGATTGTATTTAATGAGTTTTTTGAAATTTTTACTAATTTAAAATTCAATTAATTATATATAATTATATTTACAATAAATATTATGAATATATCATTATAATTTACCAAAGGACCTTGTTTTTGATTGTTTACCGACTATATTTAGTATTTTTAATATATCTGTAAGCTACGAAAGGCCCTTGTTTGCTGAGGGAGTGGATTTCTTAGGGGAGGGAGTTCCTGCAATGCTGGGGGTTCAGGCAGTGTGGTGGGACAGAGTTGGCCAGCAGACGGAGAGTAGGGCAGGTCTGCCTAAATGTCCAGTACCAAACTATGGCCACCAAAATGTCCGGCACCAAAATATAGGTGCTAAAATGTCCTAGACCTGTAAATAGGACTCGCTCTGACAAGCAAGTTATCTGGGCTGAAAGGTGTGATTTTGTACTGTACAACAAAATGTTTCTATGACTACACCCTGCTCCAAACCCACTCCCCTGTGCTCACACACAGGCTCCAAACCTATTCCCATGTGTCGACATACCCAGCTCCAAACCTACTCTGCTGTGCCCACACCCCTGTGTCCACACATGCAGCCACATTCCCATTACCCTATGTCCACACACTAAGCCCAGTCCCACTTCCCTGTGTTCACACACTCAGCACCATTTCCACTACCCTGTGTCCATACACTCAGCCCCATTCCCTCTTTGAGTCCATATACTCGGCCCCATTCCTACTCCCCTGTGTCCACACACACGCCCCATTCCCACTCCTCCATGTCCACACACCCTCCCCCATTCAATTACCCTGTCTCCACACACTTAACCCCATTCCCTATTCTCTGTGTCCATACACTCAGCCCCATTCCCACTCCCCTGTGTCCACACACCTGACCCCATTCCCACTCCCCTGAGTCCACACACTCGGCCCCATTCCCACTCCCCTGTGTCCACACACCCTCCCCCATTCAATTACCCTGTGTCCACACACTCAACCACATTCCCTATTGTCTGTGTCCATACACTTGGCCGCATTCCCACTCCCCTGTGTCCACACACCCGACCCCATTCCCACTCCCCTGAGTCCACACACTTGGCCCCTTTCCCACTCCCCTGTGTCCACACACCTGATCCCACTCCGCTGTGTCCACACACTTGGCCCCATTTCCACTCCCGTGTGTCCAGACACCCTGCCCCATTCCCACTCCTCTGGCTCCATTCCTACTCAGCTCTGTCTCGATCCAGAGCCCCATTTCTGAAGTAGATTTTCAACCTGGACAGATTAGATTATGTTCTTTTGAATGTTGATGAATGAGATGTGATCTCATTGAGGCTTTGAAAATTCTGACTGGGCTAGACAGGTTAGATACGAAAAGAATGTGCTGATGTCGGGAAAGTCCAGAACAAAGTGTCACAGGATAAGGATAAGGGGTCAACCATTTGGGACTGAGGTGAGCAGGAATCTCTTTACTCAGAGAGCTGTGAACTTGTGGAATTCTCTGCCACAGTAAACTGTTGAACCCGGTTGATTTAAAATATTTAATGTGGAGTTGCATGTGGCCTTATGGCTAAAGGAATCAAGGAAGTTAGAGACAAAGCAGGAATAGGCTAGTGAAATTGTATGACCAGTAGTCCTCCACCTATTTTCTATGATTTTAACCCAAAACCTCGACTATCCATTTTCCTTTATGGATTCTACCAGACCCGCCCACTCAGTTCATCCATCTTTTTGTTTTTTGCTCCAGATTCAAGCCTCTGCAGTCTGTTTTGCCCCCCATCCCTTCTCCTTTTTATTTGCACAAATGACCCTATTCCCATCCTGCCCTATCTCTATGTGGCCCTTTTTCCCAGTCTGCTTTGGCTACACTCCCAAATATTTTCCCATTAAATAATATGTATGTATGTATCTATCTATCACTCTATCATCTATCTGTTTGGCTATCTGTTTATCTATCTATCCAATCTATTTTCTTTCTTTCTCTTTTATATATGTTGTCTTTTTTTACTCTTGTATGTGAATTACAGTATATTTAAATCATTATTCGTCTATTTGGGAAGCTGTAGCAAATAAGACTTCATTGTATCAGAACCTTGAACTTTTATGAAAAACTTACAGTCAAAGCACCCAATTTGCATGTTTGGACTGCATCCCAATAACTTGCATCCCCACAATTGTCCAAGTTCTCAGTCACAATCTGGTCCACACCTCCTGTGATATCCATCAGCCATTACTGTCTAGGGTCTTGGAAAAAAAGTTGCTGTCCAGATTATTCATGTCAGTTCTCAACATTTGAGGCTCCATTCTCTGGCATCCTTCCAGTTACAGCTTGCCAAAATGAAAATGATCAATTTATCCCCATTATATGTTTCCTTCTCAAGTCTCATTTATTTAAATTGCTTCTTTAATGGACACTGTAGACATTAGTTTTGGCAAAAAGGGAAAATGCTACTTGTTTGGAAGACCATTTAAGTTTTGCAGTTGCTTTGTGTGTTATTGGTGGCACACTTTCAAAATTCTTATCAGATTGAACTAGGAGCATTCTGAAAACTTGAACAAGTTACACTCCATTTTCACTAGATTGATCAAAAGGCATACCTCTGTGAATAATGCATTTTCCTAAGTTACCTGTTGCTGGCTGTTGCTCAATGTTCTAACACGTTGTTCCCCTGACTTTGAACTGGAAAGCATGCCAGCTCCTGATTTGACATTAGTGAACACAGTGGTGCAAGCAATCACTTGTTTTTTTTTTAAATTATCAAATAGATGAGAAATAATGAATCCCCAATGGATTGATTTTTCAGAGAATTTAATATTAAAACATTATCTCTTCAATAATTGGTTATAATGTTCCATTAAAACTATTTTGTTTCACATCACAATACATATTGTCCAAACCAGGCATAATTTTGTGCAGTGAACTGGGATTCACTGATAAGATGTTGTGCTGATGGCTGCCCCTGCCTCCCGGCTTCACCCCCATCTGATCACATATAATCGTGGTTTCCCGCCTAAACCCAGAACTCTTCTGAAGACTACTGTGAAACCTTACCCATAGTTATAAGCTAATAAAAGCATTCGTCCTCCCTCCAGTTGGGAGAGCTTTTATCCACACTACAATTTTATTAGCATTCCCTAAATAATGGAAGCGTTTTCAAGCCAGGGATGCTACTGATAGACCCTCTATTCCCCCGACGTGGCTGAGGCACTCACTTACTGGCTAGACTGCTTCCAGGCCTATCTGAATGCAACCAGAGATGTTTTCCACACCAATGAACTCAGGAGGTCCGGACTCGCTTTGAGGATAGGAACGAAAGGGTATGCAGTCATCAGGGACAGCTCTATATATGACGCTGCAATTGAGGCGTTGAAGGCTCAGTACCTGAGGTTGCAAAACGAGATCCTAGTGAGGCACCGACTCGTTCTACATTGCTAATGGCCAGGAGAGACTATCGACAACTACCTGCTGGATCTGTGGACACTTGCCAAGCATTACAGGTACGTAGCGGCTACGGGCTGCGTTTGTGAAGAAGAACAGATCCGGGACACTCTAGTCACGTGTAACTGCTCGAGGTACATGGGGCAGCAACTATTCGAGTCAGGTAAGAAGGACCTGGCTAGTCACGTTGAGCTGGACAAATTGCTGCAACAGGCCAAGCTTGAGAATGATGACCTCGAAGCCAGCGAGCTCATTCACCCAAGTGATCCTTTCCAAAGACAGGCAGCTTCTGCTACCCCTGCTCTAACAGCTGCCACTTCCCATACCAGGGAGTGCTTTTTCTGTGCCAGCATCCCCGATCTCGTTGCCCAGCTAAAGACTTCGTGTGTTCCAGCTATTTCACGAAAAGGCAATGCGAAAGGGTTTGCCACATGAGTGGAAGCATGGGAAAGTCTCTGACCTGCACCACTCCTGGATCTGATTCCAGCCCCAATAAGTCTCCCAATAGGATATGCCCCCTGTTAGAGTTCCTGTTCTCAGGACCACAAAGGCTTTAAGGAGATGCCTGGGGTTTGTTTCATATTTCGCCGAGTGGAACCCTCAATATGCTGATAAGGTTCACCCTCTCTTAAAAGCCACTAATTCTTTCCCTCGGCTGAAGCCCAAATGGCTTTTAACTACCTCACATTATGATAGTCGCCATGCATGTGGTGGATGACAATGTACCTTTCCAAGTGGAAAACAACAATTCGGAAGTAAACCTGGCTGCTACCTTCAACCAGGCAGGCAGGTTGCATGTTTTTGCAGACATTACAAGCCCATGAGCTCTAGAACCTATCTGTGGAAAAGGAGGCTTAAGCCATTGTAGAAGCCATGAGGCACTGGAGACACTGCCTGGCCCGTAGGAAATTTACACTCCTCACTGACCAGCGGTTAGTCAGATTCATGTTTAATAATGTCAAGGGGGGGAAAATCAAAATGACAAGATTGCTAGGTGAAGGATTGAGTTCGCCACCTACAATTATGACATTTCTTATCAGCCAGGGCCCCTTAATGACCCTCTAGATGCCTTATCCAGAGGCTCATTTTATCAAGGCGTGCAATCTGCCCAACTCCATGGATGTCGTCAAGGAAATGATCAGGTCTTGCCAGGTCTGTCCCCACAAAAGTGCACCACACTTTCTTCCTCTCTACTCCCGCTTTCCGTTTGCAATTCTGTCCAGACACGTCCACTTCATCAGTCATAAAGGCCCTAGATTCCAATTTCACTCTGTTCGGGTATCCCAGCTATATAAATAGTGATTGCGGCTCATCTTTTATGAGCAAAGAACTATGACAGTACCTGCTGGCAAGGGGCATTGCGTCCAGCAGGACTACTAGATACAACCCCTGGGGGAATGGGCAGGTTGAAAAGGAGACCGCCACTGTCGGGAAGGCGGTCAAACTGGTCCTGAAGTCAAAAAGCCCTCCAGTCTCACGGTGGCAGGAAGTCCTTTCTATGGTTCTCCATTCCATCCGGTCTCCATTATGTACCGTGAGCAACACCACTCATCATGAGCTCCTATTCAATTTTGAAAGAAAGTTGGCATCGGGAACTACACTTCTACCTTGGCTCACCACTCCTGGTCTAGTCCTTCTCAGGAAGCACATGAGGAGAGGCAAGACTGACCACCTGGTAGAAAGGGTGAAACTGCTCCATGCCAATCCCACGTATACCTATGTGGAGTACCCGGATGGCAGAGAGAACACCGTCTCCATCAATGACCTGGTACCCAAAGGAACCAAGGTTTCATCGCCTCAGGTACCCTGTGAGCCACGGAGCTCATTCTTACCACCCCCAGTCAGGGCCTCAGGGGTCCAGTTCAGGAGAAAAGTGCATCCCCCTCCACTGTTGAGCCGGAGACCCAGCCCACTTCTCCTCCCTCACAAGGGGACCAGGAATTCAAGGCCCCCCCGTGCTAAGGTCCTCCACCAGAATCTCCAGACCCTCAGACTGCCTAAATCTGTAAATTTGTAAGTAACTGTATTTTTTTCTACTTTTTAATCTGAATCCATGTTCTCTGTCTTCATTCTGCAGGAAGGGGTGAATGCAGTGAGCTGGCATTCACTGGTAGGGTGTTGTGTTGATGGCTGGGCCCTCCTCCCGGCTTCGCTCCTATCTGTTCACATACAACCCTGGTTTCCTGCCTAAACCCAGAACTCTCTGAAGACTACTGTGAGACCCTACCCATAGTAATAAGCTAATAAAAGCATTTGTTCTCCCTCCAGTCATAAGCTTTTATTCGCGCTACACAGTGGTGCAAGCAATCACTTGTTTTTTTTAAATTATCAAATAGATGAGAAATAATGAATCCCCAATGGATTGATTTTTCAGAGAATTTAATATTAAAACATTATCTCTTCAATAATTGGTTATAATGTTCCATTAAAACTATTTTGTTTCACGTCACAATACATATTGTCCAAATCAGGCATAATTTATTTTGTTTCACTGAAATCGTATCCATCTTAAAGAGACTGAAAATGATTTGCCCTCCAGCAACAGACAGGCTCACAGATAGTCATTAGTTCTTTCATGCAAACACTAGGACCTCACTTGGCTGATGTGATTTGGACCTGCCTTAGTTGACCCTTTATTCATAGTTGGAGTCTCTATGGCACTGCCTACTTTTGAAAAAATATATATATTTTTCACACTATGAACCATATCAATCAAAATACATACAAACATTTCCCTCTTAAATATACACAGTGGCATTTTCTCCCCTTTTTTTCCCCCCCACCTTCCCTTCCTCCTTCCCACCCCCCTCCAAACCCATTAAACGTTCAACATATACAATAAAACCTTTAAACAATGTCATCACACAATGAAAATAAACAAGAAAATTGTTTACACACTGGGTCAGTTCATTTTGTCTTCTTATCATTTTATCATTTTAGGGGGTGGAGGTCCGTGGCAGGCCCTCTCTGTTGTGTTCCATGTACGATTCCCAAATTTGTTCAAAACATGTGACTTTATTTTTTAAATTATATGTTATTTTTTTTCCAAAGGAGCACATTTATTCATTTCCATGTACCATTGCTGTACTCTCAGCATCTCTTCTGATTTCCAAGTTGGCATTATACATTTTTTTGCTACAGCTAAGGCTATCATAATAAATCTTTTTTGCGCTTCATCCAGTTTGAGGCCTAATTCTTTACTTCTTATATTACTTAGAAGAAAGATCTCTGGATTTTTCGGTATGTTGCTTTTTGTGATTTTATTTAATACCTGATTTAGATCTTCCCAAAACTTTTTCACTTTCTCACAAGCCCAAATTGCATGTACTGTTGTTCCCGTTTCCTTCTTACAGTGAAAGCATCTATCTGATAATGTTGGATCCCATTTTTTTAACATTTGGGGCGCGATATATAGCCTGCGTAACCAATTATATTGTATCATGCATAACCTCATATTTATTATATTTTTCATAGTTCCAGAGCATAACTTTTCCATATTTCATTTCTTATCTTTATGTTTAAATTTTTTTCCCACTTTTGTTTGGGTTTATAGCTTATTTCATAATTTTCCTTGTCTTGCAGCTTGATGTACATGTTCGTTATAAATCTTTTTATTATCATTGTTTCTGCAATCACATATTCAAAGCTGCTTCCTTCTGATAATCTCAGTCAGCTTCCCAATTTGTCCTTTAAGTAGGCTTTCAGTTGATGGTATGCAAACATTGTACCATGAGTTTGAAGTGAGTGTCATCCAATCCCTTCTGACGTGTGTGCTTGGCATGAAAAGATGCATTGCAATGATCTTTGCCAGAGTTTCATTCTGAACAGTTGTGTAACACAGAACTGTTGCTGGAAGTACAGCATTCATTGTGGTCTGCCCAGAACTGTCTTGTCTTGTCTTTCATTGCCAGGAGCCATTTACAGCTGAATGTTGCAGATTGGCACATTCCAAGGTGCAGGTGTACATGCTAAGGGAAACTCAGTGCAACTGCTAGGCTCTGAGGGAAAGACCAGAGATCAGGGACCATCCACCTCTTCACATTGAAGGACTGGGCACTGAGTAGAATTTTTCAGACTTACAACTTCTATGAAAGAAAATGTGACGTTTTGTTGATGTGTAATGTCAATGTAAGCAAATGGAGCTATCTTTCTTGTGCCGAAAATGGGACATTTGAATGGTCAGTCCTTGCTGTTTTTATGGAAAAGTAATATTTGTTCTTGTGGCGAGAATGTTCCTTCCTGCCAGATCCTTCATAGATGGTCACTACACATTGCTCTCAAGCCAGATCCGGAGAGATATCCATTGTGCAGCCACTTTAGAAATGTGTATTTACCAAGGCCTGGAAAAGGATGAAGTGGTTGTTGCCAATGTGTTTCCTGAGCTGCTCTTAAGCTAGGGGGCTGTTCTTAGGGACAAATAACAACTGCTGTTGGAAGATTAACCCATTGGTTTGCCCAAACAATGTTGTTCTTCCAGTGAAAGATATTTTCCATGACTAGAACATTTTGGGTTCCATGACAACTTGCTTAGAGGTGCATTAAACCTCACTACAGTGGCCATAGAGGCTATGTGGATACAGGCCATAGTTTAAAGTCATTGCAAACAGCCTGTGGATTTATTATTCACGCAACATTTGTAAACTAAAAAAATATATTTCAGCCATGTATTACATCAATCTTGAGAGTAAATTAGTTGATTGGATGATTGAAATGAATTGTACTAGTTCATTATTTTGATATAATCACACAGGTAGTATTGGCTTCTTACCTGTTTAAGGGAGCAGTGCGAAGGGTCAGGGTGTTTGATAAAGAAGGTTTAATCAATCCTGGAGTAAAATAGTGAAAGAGAGATGAACTCTGGAGGTAGGAGGCAAAAATAAATTCAGAGAAATTTCACAAAAGGCCCTGCGGAATCATGATCCCAGAGGCAGCACTTGAGAATAGGAGGGAAGGAAGAATTCTCCAGCAGCCATAATTTTCTGAAGGCACCACCTCCATTTTTAGAAAGAGGCTAAATCAGACACAATGCAATTGAATTTCAAAATGCATTCCCAGTCAGCCAACCTTTGCTACTAAACTCACCAATGTAGAAATCAAAAGGGATTGTCAGAGATGGCTCAAGATAAAGATCACTATTTTTTTTCAGATTCCTTCCTCCAAACAATTGATGAGCTGGATGCAATCAATGACAACGTCTATTGGAGAATCTTTGTGATAAGAATTTGTCAATAGGACAGAGTCCTGCTTTGGTCAGCCCTGTTTATTTAACTGTTTTCACTTGAGGCAATTTTCTGTTCAAGAATTTCTGAACAAATGTCAATGGTATAAAAAGCTTGTTTGATTGTTCTCATGGTTAAGTTTTATCCAAGATACCAACAATAACATTATCACTTTGCTTCCTCTGTAGACCTGCTGCTACAGCTGTTATATCATTGGCTTTTGGTCAGTATATATTACAGCCATTGTTTATGCCATGTGGAGTTCCAGAGCTTGCAGTCAAGATCACCACAATCATTGGGATCAGTAAGTTTTTGAATATCATCATTTCCGAAGCTGTTTTATTTTTTTTTCTGTTCCAAGCTCCATTATTGTGATGTATACCAAAGAGACAATTCTACTGCGCTGTGATGCAGTTGAAAAATGACAGAGAAAGTGAACACATAGTCTCTCAAGGACAAATATATCTAATATGTTCAAAGCCAGACCTCCAAATTCTTGGCACTTGATACAAAAGGCTAATTAGCCAGTACCAATGGAGAAATGGTCCTGCTGAGCATTTGCCTCACTAATTCCTCTAGCCAGGGCAGAGCTGGGCATGTGGAGCTCCCAGCTGATGCAGGTGAAAGTTTGATTTAGCAAGGTGGAAGGAAAATGCAAAAGCATCTATTACCAACAACTAGGTAGGTAAAATGCTCATCTTATTTGAACAGGTGTATATTCTACACCTTTGCTAAAAGCTGAATAGTTGAATTGTTTATTATTGTCATGAGCCTTAAGACAGTAAAATTTCTGTGCTGTCTAAGCAAATCAACTTGTAGTTAAGTACAACAGGTTGTACAAAATAAAATAAAAATGCAGAATAAAAGGGTGGCATGGTTGCTGTAGCGGTTAGCGGTCTGTAAGGAGTTTTTACATTCTTCCTGTGTCTGCATGGGTTTTCTCCGGGGTTCCACCCTTCAAAACATACCAGGGGGTGTAGGTTACAGGTGTAAATTGGCACAGACTCATGGGCTGAAATGACCTGTTATTGTGCTGTATGTCTAAATTAATGTAGTGTTACAGAGAATGAAGAAGAAAGTCATGTTAAAACAATGCAGGTAGTTTCTGAAAATGATAGATGTATGGGAGGACTATTCAAGACTCTGATGTCAGCGAGAAAGAAACTGCCCTTGAATATGTAGTATGTGTTTTCAAACTCATGTATCCTCTGTCCATCAGGAGAAGAGAATTAAGAACCCACCCAGCCGGGTCACAGTCTCTTCTCCTGCTGAACAGAGGGTATGTAAGTGAATGGACAGGAGACAATGGACGGATGAATGAACACTGGGAGACGAATGGGCTGGAGAGGGTTATTTTAGGGCAAGTAGTATTATGGATAAGGGAGATAAACCTCTAGCCTGGATCAGTACATGAAATTATGATGTGGCCAGGTTCAGAAGAGGTGCACAAGGATGATCCCAGGAATAAAAGGGTTATGATATGAGGAACGTTTGACTGCTCTTAGCCAGTACCTGTTGGAATTTAGGAGAATGAGGGCGAGATCTCATTGAAACATTTTGAGTGCTTAAAGGCATGGACAGAGTCGATGTAGAGAGGTTATTTCCCATGGTCCAAGAGTCTAGGAAAAGAGGGCACAATTTTAGGATTGAAGGATGTTTGACTAAAACAGAGATGAGGAGGAAATTCTTTTGCCAGAAGATTTGTTGCCACAAGTGGTTGTGAAGGTCAGCTCATTGGGTGTATTTAAGGCAGAGATAATAGGTTCTTGATTAGCCAGGGCATCAAAGGTGAAGGATGGACAGTGGGGCTGAGTGGGAAAATGGATCAGCTCATGATTAAATGGCGGGGAAGGCTTGATGGGCTGCATAGCCTATTTCTTCTCCTATGTCTAATGGACACATGGCTGCAAGACTGGCAGCTGAAGGTTCCTAGTTTTCAATGATTAGACAGGATAGAGAGGGAAATAAAAGAGTTGGAGTAATTGCATTATTAATCAGAGAGAGTGTCACAGCTACATTCAGAGAGGTTGGTCTGATGGCTCAATCAATAAGGCATTATGGGTAGTGATTAAAAAAATAAAACAAACTCATCATTCAGATTGGGTTATACTATGGTCCTCCCAATAGCCACTGAAAGATAGTGGAACAGGTATGTAGGTTAATTATGGAACGATGTCAGAGCAACAAGGTTGAGAGTGTGGTAGACTTTTTTTTCTTTCTCTTTTTCTTTGGCTTGGCTTCGCAGACGAAGATTTATGGAGGGGTAATGTCCACATCAGCTGCAGGCTCGTTTGTGGCTGACAAGTCCGACATGGGACAGGCAGACACAGTTGCAGCGGTTGCAGGGGAAAATTGGTTGGTTGGGGTTGGGTGTTGGGTTTTTCCTCCTTTGTCTTTTGTCAGTGAGGTGGGCTCTGCAGTCTTCTTCAAAGGAGGTTGCTACCCGCCGAACTGTGAGGTGCCAAGATGCGTGGTTTGAGTTGATATCAGCCCACTGGCGGTGGTCAATGTGGCAGACACCAAGAGATTTCTTTAGGCAGTCCTTGTACCTCTTCTTTGGTGCACCTCTGTCACGGTGGCCAGTGGAGAGCTTGCCATATAACACGATCTTGGGAAGGCGATAGTCCTCCATTCTGGAGATGGCAGAGGCCGACAGCTGAAGATCCAACTGTGGTAGACTTTAATTTTCCCCAAATTGACAAGGGCTTTCTTAATGCCAAAGACTTAAATATAGAGGGGTATTTGTTGGGTGCATTCTTGTTAAAGCAAAAAAAATCTTGTGGTTATATATTGTTGTATCTTTCATAAAAAACTATCTAGAACACTGGTACAAGGAGATACAGTACTTTTGAATGGTCACCACTCCTTTAATGAAGGAATGGTGGTTGCTAACTTGTAAGCAAATGGCAATGGAAAAAAAAAGCAGACAGTTTGTTTTAATATGTTGGCTGAGAGAAAACCATTAACCAGGTTATCAGGAGAGATCTCCACTTCTCATTCCCCTGAGAGTCCATCCAATTTAACAACTCGTCTGAAAGATAATATTTCCAATAAAGCTCCTGTACTGAAGTGCCATTTGGGATTCTGCATACATGCTGATATGGTTTGACTTTAAGTTTTCTCCCAGTGATCCATGTCAGAATACCATATATTATAATGCAGTGTATGGAAATATGCAAGGTAATGATCCTGTGACAGAGTATATAGAATATATAGATATGTTTTTGGGAGATAAATTGGGAAAGATTTGTTAGAGTAGGTCACATACAAACACTTTAAAACAGATCTTATTTGAAATACTGGAGCTGTGCCCCATGCTACATAGCTTTTGCAAGAACTTCACTAATGGATTGTTGTTTACCAAAGGCAACAGATGAAAGAGCATGCTGGAGCTGCTACTGTCTGGAAGAGAACTTGCTGTTATAAGAGGATCATGTGGTTTTGCAAGCAGAGAGAGTCAAACGAACTTTCTCTCAAAGAGAGAGAGACAGAGACACAGAGAGAGAGACAGAGATCACTTGACAGTATTATAGCCAGCAGATATAGCTGGGACTGGAACAGGACAAGCTGGCAAGCCCATTTGGAAGACGGCCTGGTCAAAGCCCTTGTGGTTCATGCAAGAGGACTGGCTGTCTAATGTTTCACTTGGAATAAGAGAAACAAAAGGATCTCTGTGGTGACATGAAGCGAAGAAGTTATCATCTGGAGAACCCTGAAGGGGCAAGTTTCATCAGCAAGACACTGGAGTGGCTGATGGAAGTAAATCAGTTGTGGATGTCCTGGAACAACACATCTCTCTCGAAAAGCCGACAAGAACCTTCCTGAGCAGTAGCCATTTACATTTCAAGCACCAGTGCCTGATGAACTTTATAAATATTAAATTCTGTGCACAGTATAAGAATTGCCTGCAACCAGTGAACTTGGAGGAATGAGAAGTGAGATTGGACTGTGAACCAAAGAACTTTTTTGAACTTGCACACACATTACATGTAGGTGCACTTAGAATTAGAAGGGTGTTAAGAAAGTTTGTGATAAGTTAAAGTTTGATTCTATTTTAATGTTTAAAGATAATTAAAAGCAACTTCTATTTAAGTAGCCATTTGTCTTGGTGAATATCTATTGCTGCTGGGATTTTGGGTCCTCTGGGCTCGTAACAATCCCAAATTGAGGTTCAAATGACCCAGAATTTTGCATTCCAATTCCAAAGATTATGCCTCAGATTTTTAACAATAATAGGGAAACATGTATCCTGGTCGCTTGTATTAATTGTAAACTCCACTTCCAATATTTGAGTCCAATTAAGTCCATGAAGGACATAGGTTTCATGAAGAGACTGAAGGACCTGTGATGGTCATGGCTCTACTAAGACTAGAGCTTTTCAAAATAATGATGGGTTATTGACTAGTGGTGTCAGGATGGAACCAAAGAGCACACTTTTGAGATTACCAGAAAATGATCTGGAGTGGTTCAGGGAGATGAAGGGATATTTTAGCACAGTAGCTTGCTGCAATCATGATTATAATTATTGAAATTAGACATTAAACTGGCCATTAGTTTTATGTCAGCCTTTGAACAATAGTTCTGAGTCAGGAGTATCATTAGCTCTATCACTAAATCACCTGACCATTTAGATCTTATTGCACAGGTTTGAAGTTCAGTGGACTTCATTAATCAGACCGATAGATAATTTGCAATCAATATAACCATTAAATAGTAAAGGACTGGATTATGGAAATCTAAAATAATAGCACAAAATTCTGGAAACACTCCCTTCATATGCTACCAAAATGTTCCCATTGTTCTTTCCACTTCCCTCATCCACCCCCACTTCCAACCTTTCTTATTCTCTTAAGATATTGAATTTGTTAGTTTTCTCAGATCTAATGGAACATCTTTTCTGCTGTTTTTCTTTCTCCACAGAGGTTGCATAGCCTCAGAAATATAATTTTCTGTATGTATTTTATAACTAATAAATGACATTATTATGCTGCACCTTGCAAGATCTAGCTCTGCATGAATTGGGTGCTCTATTTCCATTGTTTACAGAAATGACTACATTACAAAGGTACTTCATTTGCTGCAAAGTGCTTGGTGTGTTCAGAGGTTTTTGAGCTCACGGCCATATATATCTTCCTTTATAACTGGAGTGTTAAACAGATTATTGCTTTTCCACTTTCTTTCATTAAATTAATTCAGTTTACATTATACTATTTGTGAAACGTTAAGTATCACACTGGTGGGTTCCCTGAAGAGTGAACACCATCAATCTTTTGTTCTTGTGACTTACAGTAATGTTCCAGCAGTTTGAATGATTAATGAATTCAGGGAAGCATTTCCCAAGTATGCCATAGGCTGTCATTTATTAAAATAAAGACATTTAAAGGGTCCATTTCAGAGTCATGTAGCATTCCAAACTATCACCCACAAATTGGTTAATGTTACTGTAATATAGCCCGAAGTAGACTTTGGATAATGCTGGAATTAAGGTAATTTCTTTTTATAGGAACAGTTCCAAGATATAGGAGCTTCAAGCCAGAGAATATTTTCTCATTCATACAACAATAAATTCATTATATAAGTATTTACAGTGTGTGTGATGGTGTTATTTTGTCCTTTGAGGACATGATTTATTTGCATTACATTGCACAAGTACCACAGAGGCAACCATACTTCACATATAGGCAGGGAACTTAATGCAACAAGTGGCATGCATATGCTTCTAGTACTAGCACCTCAGTGCATATGCCTCAAACTGCCATCATCTTCTTGAGGCCAAGCAGCATCTGTGGATGGAGAATCTGAGTCAATATTTCAGCTCCAAGACCATTTGTCAGAAAAGGAAAGAAAGATTTTAAAAAAAAGCTCATTTTAAGTTGCATATCTGAGATATATCGAGGCCCAATTATTTTAAGCCATGCGCCAGCAAATGTGGGACCTTGACCTCTATGTACAATAACATCAGCTCACTCTATCTCAAAGCTCTCATTGTCTGCAGTTCTGCTTTATTCTCTGTCACCTGCTACAGACAACTGTTTCCTTTTCTTTAGCCTCTAACTGCCACATTTATTGATTTGACCAGGTCTCATGTTTTTATCCTAAAACTCCATCCCATTCTGCAACTTAAAGCTACCTTTTTATTTCTTCCAGTTACACTAAAGGGTCTGGTACCCAAAACAATGACTTTTTTTCTCTCTCTACAGATGCTAGATGACCAACCTTCACTATTTTTATTTCAGGTTTACAACATCTGTCACTTTGTTTTATTTTTATCAGCTTTGTCAGTTGGCCCAAATTTGCTGGAAAGTTAATTGCTATATATCTTTAGTTTATTCAATCCCTGAAAAGTTGTGTGTAAAATTCCTGTAACAAGCTAAAGAGTTCATTTCACATGCACATTGTAAAGGTCAGTGTGATCAATAAGAAAGCTCACTTGCCAGAAATTGCATGACTACACTCTGCTCTATCACTTCAAACCATTGGCAACCCGAGCTCCAAATGCAAACTTCTGACACTGTCAGGAACCCTTCAGCATCCTTGGCACCTCCTTGCATCCCGGTTCTGATACCTGGTACCCGTCCAACCAGTTCGAGCTTGCCTCCAGCAGTCCACAGCCTGGTTATAGTGCGAGTGTCCCAACAGCAGTCCCCAGCAGCCCACAGCCTCAGCAGGCTCCTCGCCTTGAGTCGCCAGTAGCCCGCTGCATGCACTGGTCCCTCAGCTGCAGAGCCCCCTCACTGGTCCGCCACCGTGGTCACTGTCCCCGTGGGTTGTCTCCTCCACTTTTTCTCCTCAAACAGTGGGTGATCTTACCATCCTCTGGTCCTCTGCTCCAGTCCTCTGCTTCCCCGGAGTCTGCAGCCCCTCGTCGCTTGTGCCGATTAATAGGTGCCACCATCTTGGTCGCAGACACACAGTCACAGGATTTCAAATAAAGCCATTGTTAGTTCCCTCAACGGTCCGTTCAAAGCCCGTGCGGAGCCGATGAAAGTTGACTGGTTAACTGGAGTCCACGGGAACACTGCATCTCCGCTCCCTCACTCCCGTTGGGTCCACATCAGCAGCAGCATTGCCGCTACAGAGCTACAGCAACTCGACAGCACCTCCATCTTTCATCTATTTGACATTGACTTCAACAGTTTCCATAAACCCTTCCCTCATATCTCTCCCTCTATCCCTCTGTCTCCTTTCCTGCAGCTCCCAACCCATTGCCTTCCCTCTCCATTCAAAGAGCAACACCCCTGATGCTTCAGATTTTTTCTCTTCTGCCTTCCCACTATGACCTCTTACCTGTTAGCTTGTACTCCTCCACCTACCCCTTCCTCCTTCCTCTCTTATCCTCCCTCCTTCCCCAACTTTTTTGTTCATACCTTGACAAAGGACTCAGGCTTAAAACCTTGGCTACCCTTTACTTCCTATAGAAACTGCATGACTTGTTGAGTTCTTCCAGTTCTTTTGTGTATTGCACGACAATCAAAGCATCTGCAGACTTTCCTGTTTAACTAAATTATCTTGGCCAAATTTATTGTGATTGTGCTTTTCCAGGCATTTTGATGAATGGAGGTTCTCAAGCATTACACTATGAAATTTATGCCCAGGAGCTGGACATGCCATGCTTCTCTTTACTAATTTACACAGGGTGTCTGGAAGACAACTCAACACCAGGCAACACATGTGTGATATGTTGTCACACATTGAAACAAGTTATGTCTAACAGAGAATGAATTATGGATTTTTATAATATACAAACAGAAGTAACCACAATTGACATTCAGATGTGACGCTGACTTAGAACTATAGAACCACAGAACATTACAGCTCACAAATCAGACCATTTGGCCCTTCTTGTCCATATCAAAATATTATTCCACAAGTCCCACTGACCTGCAGTCCATAATCCTCCAGACCTCTCCCATCCACATATCTATCCAATTTATTCTTAAAACTTAAGAGTGAGCCTGCATTTACCATGTCAGATGGCATTCGTTCCACACCCCCACCACACTCTGAGTGAAGAAGTTCCCCCTAATATTCCACCTAAACCTTTCCACTTTCACTCTAAAGCCATGTCCTCTTCTATTTATCTCTCCTAATATAAATGGAAAGAGCCTACTTGCATTTAGTCTGTCTTTACCCCTCATAATTTTGTAAACCTATATCAAATCTCCCCTCATTCTTCTACATTCTAAGGCATAAAGTTCTAACCTGTTTAATCTTCCCCTGTAACTCAACTCCTGAAGACCTGGCTACATTCCACTAAATCTTTTCTGCAGTCTTTCAATCTTACTAATATCTTTTCTATAGTTTGATGACCAGAACTGCACACAATACTCCAAATTTGGCCTCACCAATGTCTTATATAACCTCACCATAACATCCCAACTCCTATACTCAATACTTTGATTTATGAAGCCCCTTTACAACCCTGACACCACTTAAAGGGAATCATGTATCTGTATTCACAGATTCTTTTCATCCTCATTGCCCGACCATTAACTACATATGTTCTACCTTAGTTTGTACTTCCAAAATGCAAAACCTCACACTTGTCTACATTAAATTTCATCTGCTAATTTTTAGCCCAATTTTCAAACTGGTCCAGATCCTTCTGCAAACATTGAAAGCCTTCTTCACTGTCCACAATCTTCGTGTCATCAGCAAACCTGCTGATCCAGTTTCCCACATTATAATCCAGATATTGATATAGACAACAAAGAACAATAGTTCCAACACCGATCCCTGAGGCACAGCACTAATCACGGGCCTCCAGTCTGAGAAGCAATCATCCACCACTGCTCCCTATCTTCTCCCATTCAGCCAATTTTGAATCTATTTTACAACCTCTCCAAGGTTACTTAGTGTCTGAACCTTCTGATCTAAACCCCCACGTGGGACCTTTACTCTGCATCCTCTACATTGTTTGAAACACACATCTGGCAGAGATATTTTATTATTTATTCTTGTCATTTCTTGAATTTTGCAGTGAACTATTTGCACCTCAGCGAGGTCAAAAAGAATGCTTGTTGACAGTAATTTTTGTTTTTAGATCCATTCCTTTGATTAAACTGTCCTGCCCATTAAATAACAAAAAGCAGGAGAAATGTAATTGGACTAAATCCCAATAATTTTCCATAAATTCATCTTTAGAGTGCCCTGTCCTTAAATCATCCCCTTCACTTTTGCACTAAGTTCCAGTAATGTGGAATGAACCCTCTCTTAACAGGACACTGATAATTGCACAAAATGCCACGTAAACCCATGTGATTCAAGACATATCAAATACATACAAAGCAACTAATTTATCCAAATTTTAATGACACTTTATATTAGCGTTAATGTGAAAGTGCAGTTAGATATGGGATGTGATCAACAAGCTGACTCTGCTGGAGTCTGTCTGTTAGCAACTTGTATCGATCTCCAGTCAAGCTGTTTCTACATCCATTGAACAGTCGAAGGCAGACATATTGTTGAAGTATAGAAAAGATGTTCCAAAACAGATCTTTGATCTAGGATCCAGCAGAAAACGATAATCCACAATTGAATTCTGTTTGAACAACCTTCTTTCTTCTACTATATGCTCTCTAAAGTATGACTTTATATACTATATGCTCTCTAAAGTAGTCAGTGACGATGCTGGATAAAAATACAACACTCAAACATTTCATTTTTAATCTCAACCTTTGGCACTATTTACTTGGTTCTGAAATTTGAGGACTGTTAAGCTGAACTGATCTATTGAGATTAATAAATAGTTGAATTTTGATGAGAAACATGGTACAAAATGCAACGGGTGATTGAACTGAACAGAACTTGGGTCAGAGTGGTGTGGGACTGAAGCTTAAAAGTGCCCACAACCTATGAAAGACAACTGCTGTTTCAGACTTCAGACTTATTGTCAGAATCCCATTCATGACATCGCAAACAACCCTGAGATTCTTTTTCGTGTAGGCCAGGTAGAATTTCTACCTATTGGTCGTGCAAACAAAAAACTATACTCAAGAACAGGTATGGATACAAAGTATATGAAGAAAGAAATGTAAGTAAATTGACTGCAATACAGAAAAAAATATATTCATTAATAAATAATGAGCAAAGTAAGAACCCCTAAATGAGTCTCTGATCGAGTTTGTTGTTTAGAAATTTAATGGTGGAGAGATAGGAACTGTTTCTGAACCTGGTGATTCAAGTTTTGTGGCACCTATACTGTTTTACTGATGACAGCAGCGAAAGCAGTGCATGTGCTGGCTGGTGTGGATCCTTAATATTTGCTGCTGATCTCTGATGGTAGAGTTCCCTGTATCTGTTATCAATGGTAGGGAGTGTTTTGCCTGTCATGTATCCACTACCTTTTGCAGAGCTTTCTCCTCAGAGGTATTGGTGCCTCCAGACCAGGTCATGAAGCAGCCAGTCAACACATTTTCCACCATGTATCTGTAGATACTAGGTTTCCGATGTCATACCAAAACTCTGCAGACTCCTAAGGAAGTACAGGTGCTGACGTGCTTTGTTTATGATGACATTAGTGTGTTGGTTCCTCCAAGAGAGTGACTCCCAGGAATTTAAATTTGCACACCCTCTCCACCTCTGTTCCACCAATGATCAGTGGACCCTAAACCCTTGGTTTTCTTTCCTAAAGTCCACAAACAGTTCCGTTGTTTTGGTGACATTGAGTACACCATTCAGCCAAGTTTTCAGTCTCCCTCCTGAATGCTGATTCATAGCCCCCTTTTTTGCATGTTATTGTCAGCAAATTTATAAATGAGGAAAAGTGGGCACGATACAAGGACGCAGCATCAGGATGTAAAAGAAGGCCACTAGACAGGTGTGGAAACTTTTTTTTATGCAGTCATCTATTTACCACCCATTCTTGGCAAATTTTCCCATCTTCAAAGTTGTTCCCAGCCAAGTGATCGTTGTGCATTATTGTGCACTGTTTCTCCATCTTTACCCCTGTCAACCACACTAAAGCATATTATTTTTGTTTCCTATCTACCCCAAACTTACACAGTTTTGCACTGCAGGCCCAGGTTTCCCAATCTGAAAAATTCTGTATACCCTTGAGGTACACATAGGCATAGAGGACATCATAATTTGCTCCTTGTATTTCTTTGAACTCTTTTTCCCTATGACCCCTGGGAATTGCATGCTGTCTGGACACTACTGCAACTTGGGTTTAAGCCCTTTGATCCTGCTGAACCTAAGTCCTTTTCTGGTGCTCTTATTAATACTTACAATAAGGCAAGAGATTTTAAACTGATGGAATGATATGTCTTTAGCAAATAACTTTTGGCATTAGACATTTCCATTTGTTGGAATTCTTCTTTTCAATATTCTTTGTCCAAACCAATCTCTCTACAGGTGACAGGTTACCTGAAAACAAGGCTTGTACTGACACTTGATCTGTATCTGGCTGCTAAGAGATATATTAGCTCTGCTCTGGATAACTCAGCCTTTGATTCAGCTCTCCCTTGCTGTGAGACGATATTTAGTTGGAACCTAGCAGAATTTCACCAGAATCAGTAAACCTGCTGTGAGGAAAATCACAGTCAAAATAGGTAGTTTCTGCATCCTTCCACATCAATTCCAAATGGAAGGCAATTATGTCTAACAACGTTGAAAGAAATGGATTTCTTTATTCATGTTGTCAATATTTTAATCCTTTATAATGTATCATCTGATTTGATGTCATCATGTTCCTCAGTCTGATAATAATGTGAAGAAAATTGCCTTTGTGTTGGTTTTGAGCCTGTCAGTAGTATCCTTCAACATGACATTGTGCAGTGTGTTGTTACCTGGGGTAACAGTGTTCTTTTTGTCTTGCCTTATTTTCCAGCTGTGATAATGTACATTAACAGTATCAGCGTCAGATGGACTGCACGGTTGCAAATTTTTCTGACATTCTGCAAACTTGCTGCCATTTTAATAATCATCATCCCTGGAATGATGCAGTTATTCAAAGGTAAGCAGCACAAAACACTTCACCATTTCTAGTAAGCTACAGAGAAACAGACTGACAAAAGAGAAATCATCTTTCGCCGTTGGTGTATTTTTTGCAATGAAGAATTTTACTGTATAATTTTACCTTGTATTAAAAATTGCTACTGCTTTATGATTGAAGTCCATGACAGACTATCCCATTTTTCACTCCTCTTACTTGGAACTCTGATGCCCACTTTACTTTCACATTGGATTGGGAAGATAAAACGCTGGCCAACCTAAACATTGAGCAGCAAAGTATCAAGTAACACACCGTGAGCTCACATGGCCAGACCAATAAAATCATTTGTGCTATAAAATGGTTGTGTAAACTGTCAACAGTCTGTAAAGTGCCACTGTCAGTTTTGCAGTCTGTAAATCTCAACAAGTATCTGTTATGTCACTGAGCTCCAGATGGAGCCCTATAGCAGAGTGCACTGGCAGATTTGCAGGTTGAATCCATTTGATAATGCTGGGATGGCAGCAGTAAGATGATATTCATGCAAAAATCTTGACCTGGTTTGAATGTACTCTGGTTGATGGCAACATTTTGCCAGAGAATCGCTGGCATTTACCATCAACATTCTGCCCAAATGTTCCAATATCTGAACTACAATCTCATGCTTTTACCAATGTATATCTTGTCATCTGTTGTTAGCATTCCTCTAAGTAGAGGCTTCGTTTAAATTAAGGCTATTAAGTTTTTTAAGTTGAGGAATTTATAGTATCAAATATTTTGAGCTTTTAGACAGATTGTATGACAATGTTGGGGATTGTTGGAGATGCTCCATTTGTGCCCACACTTCTTCCATCACCACAATTTGGGGCCCAAAACTGTCCTTCAGAGTTAAACAGTACATCATTTGTGAATCTGCAGGGGTCATCTACTGCATCTGGTACTCCCGTTGTGGTCTCTTCTACATTGGAGAGAATGGATGGAGACTGGGAAATCCCTTCATTCAGCACCATAGCACTGTCTGCCGCAATAGCAAGGATCTCACAGAGGCAAACCATTTCAATTCCATGCACCATTTGCATGCTGACATGTCCGTCCATGGTCTCATGCACTTCCAGATTGAGACCAACCGCATATTGGAGCAACAACACCTCGTATTCCGTCTGGCACCCTCTACCGGATGGCTTTAACATCAACTTTTTTGGTTTCCTTTAGCTCTCCCTCCCCTACCCAATCCCCTCCCCATCTCATTTTCTCTTTTCCCTAGCTCTGCCTCTTTCCCTCTGTCTCCTTTCCTCCAGCTCTGTATTCACAGATCCCCTCCTCCGATCAATTCTCCCCTTTCTTCTCCTGTCCTGTCCATTTCCATATCACATTTTTCCTGTTGACCTGTGCTCCCCCCATCCCCTTTCTTCCTTTCTCCCTAGAAGTTCAAGCATCTGCCCATTCTTTACTCATACCTTGAAGAAGACCTTTGGCCTGAAACATTGGTCTAATACCTTCTATCAATACTGAGTTCCTCCAGTATTTGTATTTTTACAACACTAATCTTTGAAGACTTTCAAGCATTGCTGGTTTTTGAAATTCATTCAAAACCCTGTAATGCTGTTTTCAAAAGTGCAACCTAATATTAATGTCACTTCTGCCAGGCCGAGGCAGCTATGTCCAAAAAATATCATATTTTGTGTTCCACAACCGTGTGAAATTCCAATTGTCTGAGAGCCATTTAAATATTTTTGAATCATGGACAGTGATGTTCAGTGGGCAATATGGCAGCCAGCTTGCACAGTCATACAAACTGATATAAATTTAGACACGACAGACTGCCACTTTCAGCCCACGAGCCTATGTCGCACAATCACACCTAACTGACCTCCAAACCCCTGTGCATTTTGAATGGTGGGAGGAGACCAGAGCACATAGGGGAAACCCATGCAGACATGGGGAGAACTTACAAACTCTTGACAAATCCCGATCGCTGGTGCTGTTACAGCATTGCGCTAACCACTACACTAACCATGCCACCCTTTTTTTTTGCTTTAAAGGTCAAACAATCTATTTGGTGATTTTTGTTGAGGGATCAGTATTGATCAAGACACGAGGTAGAATACCATTTATCATTTTCAAAATATTGCCTGAAATCACCTAAGCCCCATCTGGAAAACAGACATGGACATGGACTTTGTTTATTAGCACATTCAAAATATAATACCAACAACTATTTTACTTCACTGTTGTCATGAAGTATCAGGTAGATTGTGCGCTTATCTTCTGGGCTCTGTGATAAATTGAAGACAAGGGCAGCACAGTTAGCATAGCAGTTAGCACCTCACTATTACGCTGTAAGGAATTTGTACCTTCTCCCCTGTCTGCATGGGTTTTCTCCCACACTTCAAAACGTAGGGGATTGTAAGCAAATTGGGGTATTTGGGTGACACAGCCTTATGAGCTGGAAGGGCATGTTGCCATGCTTTCTGTCAAAAGAAAATGGCTGTCATTTTTATGATCCCTCTGCAGCTTGCAATATCACCTTATGGATTCTTAGACATAATGTACAAAGAATATGAATTAACCATGAGCTCATAGTAGAGTCCTGATATATTTATGTAGAATATATCACAATTACCAGATTTCATCTTATCACTTTGGACCATCCCAAAAAAATAAGGAGTCACTTTGTTTTCCCTTTTCAACTTTCAATCCCTACCAGATATACATTTCCATTATTTTCTTCCTCAATTATTTATCCTGCCATGTTAAATATTACTTTTGCCCATAAGATTTCTATATTGTTTATATTCTTACCATTGTTAGAAAGCTAATTAGTAATGACACCTTGATTTTGCACCTTTGAATGCAGTGAAAAGGATGATAACATCTTCATTAACAATTGATTCCTGGACTTGTTATTCCAATAAAGGATAATGCTGGAACATTCTTTTTAATTGTCAGTCAAATATTTTCTTCCCACACCTTTTTACTAATAATGTGGGTCTGTTCACTGCTTAGTCCAAGTTCATTACTTTGATGGATCAATTGGAAGAAACTATATTATCAATAAGGACAGATAAATCTGTTTGGTTAATCAGATTATTTGTTCCTGCCATCCTCTGTTATAACATGATGTTTCTGCTAATTTTCCTTTCTCTCAAACCACAGGGGAAACACAACATTTTAATCAGCCATTTCAACAAAAAGAAGTTAGTCTGATGGGACTTCCCCTTGCATTTTATTCTGGAATGTACGCATATGCAGGATGGTAAGTGTTCTCTCTAGTTATCACAACATGTGAAAGTGTAAGGAAGGAAAGTAAACTGAACACATGCACAGATGCACTCATGCATGTACGCACACACATACACTGCAGAGGGCATTCTGATAACGTTAGAACAGAAGTAGGTAGATAGGTCAGTCATTGTTTACTTTCCACATTGCTCTGTTGAAAGAACTCAGATCCCAGAATACTGTACTCTCATTCCTTTTGGGAATGCTAAAAGCAGCGAATAATGGTTGAAAGTGAGTATGCTACTAAACCTTTTCAATACTTCCACACACCCCAGACTGGTGCTGTACTTGTAGGAATTACAAGATAGATCAAATCTATTGGAATGAAAATATTATGTCTGCAACCAACCCAGTTGGCGTTGCCTTCCTCGTGCCAGGATCTGAGAAATCACAGATCGAGTTCAGAGCATTCTCAGCAGGGAGAATGAGCAGCCAGATGTTGTGGTCTATGTAGGGACCAATGACATGGATGCAAAGGGTGATGAAGTCCTGCAAAGAGAGTTCAGGAAGCGAGGCGTAAAATTGAAGGACAAGATCTCCAGGATTGTGAACGCAAGATTGCTATCCATGCCACGTGCTAATGAGGTTAGAAATAGGAGAATAAGGCAGCTTAACATGTTACTAAAGAGATGGTACAGGAGGGAAGGCTTCAGGTTTCTGGATCATTGGGCTCTTTTCCAGGGAAGGTGGGACCTGTTCTGATGGGATAGTTTGTATCTAAACTGGAGAGGGCTAATATCCTTGCAGAAAGATTTGCTCATGCTGGGGGATGGGAACCAGAGTGCCAGAGCAGATAGGGGAGTGGAAGAAAAATATGAAATGGAAATTGCATGTAATGCCAGAAGTCAAAGGGATGTACGTGGTGTACATTTTCTCAAGTGTATCTATTTCAATGCAAGAAATATTGCAGGAAAACAGACGAGTTTAGAATGTGGATTGGCAAGTGGAATTATGATGTTGTGGCCGTGAGTGAAATTTAGTTGCAGGAGGAGTAGGACTAGCAGCTCAATTTTCCGGGCTTCCATTATTTAAGATGCAATGCGGAGGGGGGGGGGGGGGGATGGAAGGGGAAGGAGAAGGAGTGGCATTGCTCATCACAGTTGTGCTCAGACAGTATAGACCAAACGGCTTGTCTACTGAGGCTATATGGGTGGAATTGAGAAATGGAAAAGGAATGAGCACACTCATGGGGTTGAACTATGGAATATCTAAAAGCAAGAATTGGAGGAGCAAATCTGCAGACAGCTGCAGGAAACGTAAACTTGTGAGAGTAGGAGATTTTAACTTTCCATGAATTGATGGGACAACTGTACTGCAAAGGGCTAGATGGCTTGGAGTTGGTCAAACGTGTTCAGGAAAGTTTTCTAAATTAAATATATGGAGTTACCAATTAGTAAGAGTGCATTACAGGATCTCCTTTTAGGGAACGAGACAGGACAGGATACAGAAATATGTGCAGGGGAACATTTTGGGTCCAGTGATCCTAATGCCATTGGTTTCAAGTTAATTATGGAGAAGGATAGTTCTGGGCCTTGCATTTAGATTCTAAATGGGAGAAAGTCTAATTCTGAGGAAATGAGAAAAGATCTAGAATGCGTGGATTGGGCTAAGTTGTTTTCAGGTAAGGGTGTGTGAGGTAAGTAGAGAACATTCATATGTGAAATTTTAAGAGTACAGGGTTTGTATGTTCTTGTCAGGATGAAAGGCAAGGTTATCAGGCACAGGGAACCTTGGTGTTCGAGGGATTGTGGGGATCTGGTTCAGAAGAAGAGAGAGGTGTATTACAGGTATAGGCAACATGGAGCAAATTAGGTACTTGAGCAATATAAAAAATGCAAGAAAAAGATCAGGAAGGGTAAAAGAAGACAAGAGGATGCTTTGGCTGAGAATGTGAAGGAAATTTCTAATGGTTTCTATAGGTATATTAAGCGCAAAAGGATAGTAAGAGACAAAATTTATCCCCTTGAAGATTGGAGTGGTTGGCTCTGTATAGTGCCAGAAGAAATGGGGGAGATCTTAAATGTTTTTTTTCACCTGTATTCATTCAGGAAACTGGCACAGCATTGTGGGAAGTAAGGAAAACAAACAGTGAGGTCATGGAACCTATACAGATTAAAGAGGAGGAAGCGCTTGCTGTCTTAAAGCAAATAAGGGTGAATAAATCCCCAGAGCCTGACAAAATATTCACTTGGACCTCGATGGAAGCGAGTATAGAAATTGCAAGTGCTTTGGCAGAATATTTAAAATGTCCTTTGCCACTTGGTGCTGAAGGATTGGAGGACAGCTCATGTTGCTTCATTGTTTAAAAAAGGCTGCAAAAGTAACTCGGGAAATTATAGGCTGGTGATACTGACATCAGTAGTAGGTAAATTATTGGAAGGTGTTCTAAGAAATTGGATATACAAGTATTTGGATAGCCAGTTACTGATTAGCGATAATCAACATGACTTTGTGCATGGTATGTCAGGTTTAACCAAATTTATAGTTTTTCAAGGAGGTCACCAGGAAAGTTGATGAAGGAAAGGCTGTAGATGTTGTCTACATGAACTTTGGTAAGGCTTTTGAAAAGGTCCTATATGGGAAGTTAGTCAGGAAGGTTCAGATGTTAGGTGAAGTAGTGAACTAGATTCGACAATGGCTATATAGGAGTTGTGGTGAATGATTGCTTCTCAGACTGGAGGCTTGTGATTAGTGGTTCGGTGCTGGGACCTTTGTTATTTGTAATCTATATCAATGAACTGGATGATAATGTGATAAATTGGATCAGCAAATTTGCAGATGACACAAAGATTGGAGGTGTTGTGAACAGCGAGTAAGGCTTTCAAAGCTTGTAGAAGGATCTAGACCAATTGGAAAAATGGGATAAAAATTGACATATGGAATTTAATGCAGGCAAGTGTGAGATGTTGCATTTTGGAAGGACAAACCAAAAGATATAAACGGTAAATGGTAGGGCACTAAGGAGAGTGGTAGAACAGATGGATCTGGGAATACAGATAAATAATTCTCTGAAAGGTGCGTTACTAGTAGATATCTTTCTTTAAAGAAAGCTTTTGGCATATTGACCTTCATAAATCAAAGTATTGAGTATAGGAGTTAGGATGTTGAAGTAAATGTTCTAAAGACATAGGTGAAGCCAAATTTGGATGATTATTTGCAGTTTTCATCACCAAACTGCAGGAAATATATCAATAAGATTGCAAGAGTGCAGAGAAGATTTATTGGCATGTTGCATTGACCTCAGGAACTAAGTTACAGCGAAAGGTTATTCCCTAGAGCGAAGAAATATGAGGAGAGATATGCAAAATTATGAGGGGTGTAGACAGAGTAAAAGTAGGTGAGATACAAACCAGATGACATGGGTTAAGGATGAAAGGGGAAAGTTTTGGGAGAACATTAGGTGGAGCTTTTTCTTACAGAGAGTGGTGGAGTGTGGAATCACTTGCCGGCTGAAGTGCTGAATGCAGGCTCAATTTATCAGTTAAGAATTTGGACAGGTACATGGATGGGATGGGTATGAAGAGCTATGGAATGGGTGCAGGTCAGTGGGACTCAGCAGAATAATAGTTCAGCACAGTCTAGAAGGGCCAAAGGACCTGTTTCTATGGTATCATGCTCTATGGTTCTGTGGTTATAACTCAATAGTAGGAGTATGAAGCTCAAGAATTTACCCTTAAGTGACCGCATGTATCTTTTGTATTGAAATTGCTGTTGATAATCTCAGTGCCATTTCTAGACATATCAGCCACTTTCATTTTAATTTGTCATTCTGACTTTTGATTGGAGTTTCCAGAAATTTCAAGAATGTAAACTGGGCAAAATTTTTTTGGAAACTTGAGCAAACTAACAAAATAAATCTTGTGGCATACAAGAGCATATAAGGAGGTGGATACTCACCTATAAAGGGCTCATTTTCTGACACTTCAGAATCATTCCACCATTTGAAAGGTGGATTTGGGTAGAATCAAATATCGGCATTGAACAATTTGACCTAGCTTCTCATACAAGTCCAATCCAACCAATAGTGAGATTCCTTTAATAAGTAGTTGGGGCTTGTCATTACAAACACTCTTTTTCAGCAGAGGGACAGCCTTAAGACTACCTGGATGCATCCCCGATCCAAACACTGGCACTTCCTGGACTACATCCTGGTGCGAGAAAGTGACAAACGAGATGTGCTCCACACCAGGGTCATGCCCAGCGCGGAATGCCACACTGACCACCGGCTGGTTCGCTGCAAGCTCAACCTTCACTTCAAGCCAAAGCCCAGGAACAGTAAAGCCCCCAGAAAGAGGTTCAATGTTGGAAACCTGCAGTCAGACGAAGCGAGAGGAAACTTCCAGGCAAACCTCAAAGCAAAGCTCGACGATGCAACCCGCCTCACGGACCCGTCCCCTGAAACCCTCTGGGATCAGTTGAAGACTACCATACTGCAATCCACTGAAGAGGTACTGGGCTTCTCCTCCAGGAAAAACAAGGACTGGTTCGACGAAAACAGCTAGGAAATCCAGGAGCTGCTGGCAAAGAAGCAAGCTGCCCACCAGGCTCACCTTACAAAGCCGTCCTGTCCAGAGAAGAAACAAGCCTTCCGTCGCGCATGCAGCCATCTTCAGCGCAAACTCCGGGAGATCCAAAATGAGTGGTGGACTAGCCTCGCCAAATGAACCCAGCTCAGCGCGGACATTGGCGACTTCAGGGGTTTCTACGAGGCTCTAAAGGCTGTGTACGGCCCCTCACCCCAAGTCCAAAGCCCGCTGCGCAGATCAGACGGCAAAGTCCTCCTCAGCGACAAGATCTCCATCCTCAACCGATGGTCAGAACACTTCCAATCTCTTTTCAGTGCCAACCGCTCAGTCCAAGATACCACCCTGCTCCAGCTCCCTCAACAGCCCCTAAGGCTAGAGCTGGATGAGGTCCTCACCCAGGATGAGACATATAAGGCAATCGAACAACTGAAAAGTGGCAAAGAAGCAGGTATGGATGGAATCCCCCCAGAGGTCTGGAAGGCTGGCGGCAAAACTCTGCATGCCAAACTGCATGAGTTTTTCAAGCTTTGTTGGGACCAAGGAAAACTGCCTCAGGACCTTCGTGATGCCACCATCATCACCCTGTACAAAAACAAAGGCGAGAAATCAGACTGCTCAAACTACAGGGGAATCACACTGCTCTCCATTGCAGGCAAAATCTTCGCTAGGATTCTACTAAATAGAATAATACCTAGTGTCGCCGAGAATATTCTCCCAGAATCACAGTGCGGCTTTTGCGCAAACAGAGGAACTACTGACATGGTCTTTGCCCTCAGACAGCTCCAAGAAAAGTGCAGAGAACAAAACAAAGGACTCTACATCACCTTTGTTGACCTCACCAAAGCCTTCGACACCGTGAGCAGGAAAGGGCTTTGGCAAATACTAGAGCGCATCGGATGTCCCCCAAAGTTCCTCAACATGATTATCCAACTGCACGAAAACCTACAAGGTCGGGTCAGATACAGCAATGAGCTCTCTGAACCCTTCTCCATTAACAATGGTGTGAAGCAAGGCTGTGTTCTCGCACCAACCCTCTTTTCAATCTTCTTCAGCATGATGCTGAACCAAGCCATGAAAGACCTCAACAATGAAGATGCTTTTTACATCCGGTACCGCACGGATGGCAGTCTCTTCAATCTGAGGCGCCTGCAAGCTCACACCAAGACACAAGAGAGACTTGTCCGTGAACTACTCTTTGCAGACGATGCCGCTTTAGATGCCCATTCAGAGCCAGCTCTTCAGCGCTTGACGTCCTGTTTTGCGGAAACTGCCAAAATGTTTGGCCTGGAAGTCAGCCTGAAGAAAACTGAGGTCCTCCATCAGCCAGCTCCCCACCATGACTACCAGCCCCCCCACATCTCCATTGGGCACACAAAACTCAAAACGGTCAACCAGTTTACCTATCTCGGCTGCACCATTTCATCAGATGCAAGGATCGACAATGAGATAGACAACAGACTCGCCAGGGCAAATAGCGCCTTTGGAAGACTACACAAAAGAGTCTGGAAAAACAACCAACTGAAAAACCTCACAAAGAGAAGCGTATACAGAGCCGTTGTCATACCCACACTCCTGTTCGGCTCCGAATCATGGGTCCTCTACCGGCATCACCTACGGCTCCTAGAACGCTTCCACCAGCGTTGTCTCCGCTCCATCCTCAACATCCATTGGAGCGCTTTCATCCCTAACGTCGAAGTATTCGAGATGGCAGAGGTCGACAGCATCGAGTCCACGCTGCTGAAGATCCAGCTGCGCTGGGTGGGTCACGTCTCCAGAATGGAGGACCGTCGCCTTCCCAAGATCGTGTTATATGGCGAGCTCTCCACTGGCCACTGTGACAGAGGTGCACCAAAGAAAAGGTACAAGGACTGCCTAAAGAAATCTCTTGGTGCCTGCCACATTGACCACCGCCAGTGGGCTGATATCGCCTCAAACCGTGCATCTTGGCGCCTCACAGTTTTGCGGGCAGCAACCTCCTTTGAAGAAGACCGCAGAGCCCACCTCACTGACAAAAGGCAAAGGAAGAAAAACCCAACACCCAACCCCAACCAACCAATTTTCCCCTGCAGCCGCTGCAACCGTGTCTGCCTGTCCCGCATCGGACTTGTCAGCCACAAACGAGCCTGCAGCTGACGTGGACTTTTACCCCCTCCATAAATCTTCATCTGCGAAGCCAAGCCAAAGAAAGTTGGGGCATAATCACCATTTACGATGTAAAATTCACAGGAATGCAAGATAGGAACTTGAGTCTTAATGATCCCAATAACTGAAAGCCCACTTTGTTGTCATGGCAAGACAAGGATTAGACTGATTTAAAAAAAAAGCAACAATGTTAGCTTTAAATTCCTTGGTGTCCACATTTCTTATTATCTCTCTTGGTTCCTGAATTTCCCCATTCTGAACAAAAAGGCTCAACAGCACCTTTATTTACTGTGGAGTATGAAGAAAATACACCTCTGACCAAGGTTATTGATGGATTTTTACATCTGTACCATTGAGAGCATGCTTACCTATGGTATGACAATTGTCTCATATTGGATCATAAAGCACTTCAATGAGTGGTGTAAATTACCCCACTGATTATCAGCATCCAATTGCCCATCACTGAGAACATCTATAAAGATGAAGAGTATTATCGAGGATGCATCACACCCAAGCTATAGACTTTTTACTCTTCTCTCATCTAGTAGGCACTACAGGAGCCTTCGCTTTCAAACTAACAAGCTCAAGAAGAGGTTTTTCTCCCCGAGGCTGTGATCCTGCTGCACCTTAAATCACATCATTAAGTGCCTAACCTTTTATCTGAAATCATCAGGATTGGACACCTGCTGTTGTTTGGAACCTTCTGGATATTAGAATCATTTTGATTTTGGTCCCTTTAAGCTGACCAGCTTGAGTTACGCTGCTGTCTCCCTCCCCCACCCCACACACCTGAGTCGTGCTGCCATCTCTCCCCACTGCCTCCCCGAGTCATGCTGCTGTCTCCCCCCCCCCCCTCACCCCCAACCACCTGAGTCATACTGCTGTCTCTCTCTTCCCTCCACCCCCCTGCCACTGTACCAGTGCCTGGGAAATAGCTCCTTCTTGGTTCCCCAGCGCTGGTGCTGGTACAGTGATTTCAGCTGTGTGTGGGAATTATGGGTAGCAATGATGGCCATTGAGCTTCCGCCTCTGAGCCAACTGAAAGTGCCGCAATGCTGGATGGGCATCAGTATACAGCAATTTGGAGGTGCTTATAAAGTAGCGGAACAACACGGAATATTCCAACATCAGTTGAGCAAGGGTTATGCTCGATGGGTAGGGTACTTATAAAGTAATGATACTACTAATTAGTGATGGGGAATGCGATGAGATACACAAGAATTGAATGAGGGTCACATTGGATCATGTTTAGCGCCAAACACCATCTTTGTTGAGTAGATGTCATCAACCGAAAAAAATGCCGGTTTTTAGAGGTGGTGGTTTTCGGAAACCCGGATAAAAGGTTAGGCACCTGTACTGCACTCATTGTACTGTCAGTACTTTTATAATTGTTTGTTTGCTGAATGTGCTTGATTTTATTCACATGTAGTTATTGTATATAACACTTTTTAAACTTCTAGTTGGATGCTAATTGTATTTTATTGGCTTTGTATTTTACTTGGTACAATGACAATAAAGTTGAATCTAATCTAATCTAATGATGTTTTTCAATGACTGGCTATTTATCTCCATAGGATACTATTTCTTAATGGGTTTTACATCTTCTGGAAACAGATTGTTGTCATTCCATATCGATAGAATTACTGTATATAATAGGAGGAAATGAATCACAAAGGAATGAGATACAAAGGAATGAATTGCCATGAACACAAAATGCAGCTACAAGAACAACTTGCCTTGTCTAGCAATGTTAATATACAAGAGCAAATTAAGTACTTCAGAAAGGTACAGTGAGAAGTATGTGGAGATGAAGACAGGAGAAAGGAGTGTATGCATATAGGAGGATGTTGAGTTGTGGAGGACTGTGTTTGCATCTTATAGGAGGGGAGAGAAGTGTTAAGATGCAGGAACTGCAGAGTCTGGGTCTATAACAGCTAATGACTGCCACAGATTGCATAATGGAGGAATGGTTTATGATGTGTAGTAAATATAGGCTACAGAGCCTATATGTATCACCATTCACATTACTTCTGTAGTTTTGCCCACCACTGTGTTCCCAATATAAATTTAGAAATTGTATTGAATGAGTATGATTAAACTGCTAAAAATCATGTTTTATATATTTTTTCTAATGTTTCATCCAGGTTTTACATGAATTTTGTTACAGAAGAAGTTGAACATCCTGAAAAGTAAGTCTTAGAAATTGTTTTTGAAGTCATTTCAACAATTCTCTTTAAGAGTCTGTAAAGTATTTCAAAATCTTCAGAAAGATACATACTCCACTTGCACTGAAATTTGATAAATCACGCTGTGCCCACCCAGTTAGGGGTAAAGAAAACTGAAGAAATTACATCGTTTAACACAGCAAGAGAAAAAGCTTCTAAAGCTGTAATTACTTCTGAATGAGAGAAAAAAACACCAGCATATAAAGAATTGGATGGTGCAGTGGATTAGTGGTTTAGAGAGGATATTTTAGCTTCTACCAGAATCCATCTGCTCCCCCTGTTGCCCCCACTGTTGTTGTTGATGTAACACAGCTCACTGAGCAAGGTGAGGAAGGAAGGAAAAGATGATCCTGAGAATTGTTTTTGGGGCCATTCCAATGTTCCTCCAGTCCCATCAACAAAAGCATAAACATTTCCTAGGCTATCTTATGAGCCACTGGTGTTGGTTCTTTAATGATTGGTTAGGTTGCGAAGTCAAGGTACAGCACCCACCAGATGCAGTTCCTTTTCAGCATTAACAATCCATGGCTGATCTACATTGCATAATCCTTTTTATTTGAACAGCATCACAAATTTGGAATGGAACGATACACGTATTGTTTTTTTTTCTTTATTTCACTCCTTCTTTAATTCATTTCTAATATTTAAGATACATTTAAGGAATTTATCATTGCTTTTAATGTTAGAATTGATTTGATTTGATTGCTTTTAAATTTTTTTGAAGCCAAGGAACATTGAATGATAGCTAAAGGCCCCTTGGTTGATCTGTGAACTGGTTGTCAGGGCATTTCGGAGAGATGGTGGCAGGATCCATTGCTTGAAGCCTAGTTTCAACTGTGGCTCATTCTGCTTTGGGCAGGCATAGATACCAAGCTCCCTGGTCAGTTGATCCCAGAGAATTGTTAAATGTGGTCATGGGATTACTGACTATGAGCATTGGGAACGAGCATTGTTTTTTTTTTAATTTTAATTTTTCACACTGTGAACCATACCAATCAAACTACATACAAACATTTGCCTCTTAAATATACACAGTGGCATTTTCTCCCCCTTTTTCCCCCCTACCTTCCCTCCCTCCTTCCCACCCCCCTCCAAACCCATTAAACGTTCAACATCTACAATACAATAAAATCTTTAAACAATGTCATCACACAATGAAAATAAACAAGAAAATTGTGTCATCTACTTTTACACACTGGATCAAGTCATTTTGTCTTATCATTTTATCATTGATATAGCTTGGGTGGAGGTCCGAGGCACGTCCTCTCTGTTGTGTTCCATGTACGGTTCCCAAATTTGTTCAAATAATGTGACTTTATTTTTTTAATTATATGTTATTTTTTTCCAATGGAATACATTTATTCATTTCCATGTACTCTCAGGCTCTCTTCTGATTTCCAAGTTGGCATTATACATTTTTTTAAGGCTATCATAATAAATCTTTTTTTGTGCTTCATCCAGTTTGAGGCCTTCTTATATTACTTAGAAGAAAGATCTCTAGATTTTTCGGTATGTTGCTTTTTGTGATTTTATTTAATACCTGATTTAGATCTTCCCAAAACTTTTTAACTTTCTCACATGCCCAAATTGCATGTACTGTTGTTCCCGTTTCCTTCTTACAGCAAAAACATCTGTCTGATAATGTTGGATCCCATTTTTTTAACTTTTGAGGCATGATATATAACCTATGTAACCATTTATACTGTATCATGCACTTTTCCCACTTTTGCTTGGGTTTATAGCTTATTTCATCATTTTCCTTCTCTTGCAACTTGATATACATGTCCGTTATAAATCTTTTTATTATAATTGTTTCTGTAATCACATATTCAAAGCTGCTTCCTTCTGGTAATCTCAGTCTGCTTCCCAATTTATCCTTTAAGTAGGCTTTCAGTTGATGGAATGCAAACATTGTATCATGAGTTATTCCATATTTGTACTTCATTTGTTCAAATGTTAATAAATTATTTCCCAAAACACAATTTTCTATTCTTTTAATTCCTTTTCTCTCCCATTCTCTAAAGGAAAGGTTATTTATTGTAAAAGCGATTAGTTGATTTTGCGTCAATAATAATTTTAGTAGTTGGAAATTTTTTTTTTCCTTTCTAAGTGAATCTTCTTCCATATATTGAGTAAATGATGCAGTTCTAGTGAGCTTTTATATTGCACCAGCTTTTCATCCCACTTATAAAGTATATGTTCCGGTACCTTCTCCCCTATTTTATCTAGCTCTATATTAGTCCAATCTGGTTTTTCCCTTGTCTGATAAAAATCTGATAAATACCTTAATTGTGTCCTGTCTATAATAATTTTTAAAGTTTGGTAACTGCAAACCACCTTGTTTGTACCGCTCTGTTAATTTATCTAACGATATCCTCGGTTTCCCCCTTTCCATAAGAATTTCCTTATTATTCTCTTAAGTTCATTGGAGAATTTCTCTGTTAAGGGAATTGGTAATGATTGAAATAAGTATTGTATCCTTGGGAAGACATTAATTTTAATACAATTTCCCCGCCCTATCAATGTTAGTAGCAATTCTTTCCAATGTACTAAGTCTTCCTGTCTTCTTTGGCTTGGCTTCGGGGATGAAGATTTATGGAGGGGTAATGTCCACGTCTGCTGCAGGCTCGTTGGTGACTGACAAGTCCGATGCGGGACAGGCAGACACGGTTGCAGCGGTTGCAAGGGAAAATTGGTTGGTTGGGGTTTGGTGTTGGGTTTTTCCTCCTTTGTCTTTTGTCAATGAGGTGGGCTCTGCGGTCTTCTACAAAGGAGGTTGCTGCCCGCCGAACAGTGAGGCTCCAAGATGCACGGTTGGAGGCGATATCAGCCCACTGGCAGTGGTCAATGTGGCAGGCACCAAGAGATTTCTTTTTTTTTTCACACCATAAATCACATTAGCCATGATATACACTTTTTATTTTTCACACATATACAGTGATTTTTTTCTCCCCCCCCCCTCCCTCCTCCCAAGCCACCCCCCCACCCCCCCTCTCATCCATTTTAGGTATGAAATTCGACTGAGTCCATTCTTTTCTTTCCTTCTCCTTCCATCAACTTAGGTAATGTTTGTCCCCGGTAGGTTTTCGCTATTGTATTTAATGTAAGGCTCCCATACTTGTTCGAATATTTCAATATTATTTCTTAAACTATATGTTATTTTTTCTAATGGAATACATTTATTCATTTCTATATACCATTGTTGTATTTTCAAATTATCTTCCAATTTCCAGGTTGACATAATAAATTTTTTTGCCAGTCCTTGTACCTCTTCTTTGGTGCACCTCTGTCTCGGTGGCCAGTGGAGAGCTCGCCATATAACACAATCTTGGGAAGGCGATGGTCCTCCATTCTGGAGATGTGACTCACCCAGCGCAGTTGGGTCTTCAGCAGCATAGATTCGATGCTTGAAGACTCTGCCAGCTCGAGTACTTCGACGTTGGTGATGAAGTCACTCCAATGAATGTTGAGGATGGAGCGGAGACAGCATTGATGGAAGCATTCTAAGAGCCGTAGGTTATGCTGGTAGAGGACCCATGATTCGGAGCTAAACAGGAGCGTGGGTATGACAACGGCTCTGTACACGCTGATCTTTGTGTGTTTCTTCAGGTGGTTGTTTTTCCAGACTCTTTTGTGTAGTCTTCCAAAGGCACTATTTGCCTTGGCAAGTCTGTTGTCTATCTCGTTGTCGATCCTTGCATCAGGTGAAATGGTGCAGCCCTGTTGACAGCGGTCGTAGATCTCCAGATATGGTTCGACCTGAGGCAGGCATCTTCAGCCCGGTTAAGCAACCTGCATAGGAGAAGAACACTCCGATATAAAACCTATGACCCAAGGACCTCGCTGCCACGTCCCAGCTTGCTTGGCCATGGCACACGAACCATGGATGTAAAGGGTGGGGCCAGTACTGCGCACACTGCACTCCACGTAAAAACTCCTTTGCGCAGGCCCGAGGACATGTCCATGTCCTTCCCCTCAAAAGATGCACACAAACTCAAGCTAGCATGCTGGAACATCAGAACCATGCTAGACAAGGCTGACAGCCACCAACCTGAACGTCGGTCTGCCCTCATCGTACATGAACTCCTCAGACTCAACATCGACATAGCCGCTCTTAGCGAAGTCCGCCTTGCAGATGTAGGCAGCCTCCAAGAACACGGTGCGGGATACACACTCGACTGGTCTGGCAAGCCTCAGGCTGAACGACGCCTATCTGGTGTTGGCTTCATGGTCAAGAACTCCATTGCCTCCAAACTCAAAATCCTCCCGACAGGCCACTCTGACTGGATCATGTCCATGCGACTCCCCCTTCAAAACAAGCGTCGCATCACTCTCATCAGTGTCTATGCTCCAACCCTCCAGGCGGAACCAGCAGAAAAGGACAAGTTCTACACTGATCTGCGCAACCTCATCCAACACACCCCTACAGCCGACAAGATTGTCATCCTTGGCGACTTCAACGCTCGCGTCGGCAAAGACTCAGAAATCTGGCCAGGAATCCTTGGCAAGCATGGTGTCGGCAAGTGCAATGACAACGGGCGCCTCCTGTTGGAGCTCTGCGCAGAACAGCTGCTTGTCATTACTAACACCCTTTTCCAGCAGAGAGACAGCCTGAAGACTACCTGGATGCATCCCCGATCCAAAAACTGGCACCTCCTGGGCTACGTTCTGGTGCGAGGAAGAGACAAACGAGATGTGCTCCACACCAGGGTCAAGGTGGCTAGTCCACCACTCATTTTGAATCTCCCAGAGTTCGCGCTGAAGATGGCTGCATGCGAGATGGAAGGCTCGTTTTTTCTCTGGCCAGGAAGGCTTTGCAAGGTGAGCCTGGTGGGCAGATCACTTCTTTGCCAGCAGCTCCTGGATTTCCTGGTTGTTTTCGTCAAACCAGTCCTTGTTTTTCCTGGAGGAGAAGCCCAGTACCTCTTCAGTGGATTGCAGTATTCCTGTAATTTCTTCATTAATGGCTGATAATTTAATTTGTATAGGTGGCTTAAATTATTATCTAATCTAATACCTAGGTATTGGATTGCTTGTGTTTGCCATTTAAATGGTGATTCTTTTTTAAATTCTGTATAATCCGCATTACTCATTGACATCGCTTCACTTTTATTTGCGTTGATCTTGTACCCCGATATTTCTCCATATTCCTTCAATTTCTTATGTAGTTCTTTAATTGATATTTCTGGTTCTGTTAAGTATAGTATGATGTCAGCTGCAAATAAACTGATTTTATACTCCTTCTCCTTTATTTTTATCCCTTTTATTTTATTTTCTGTTCTTATCAGTTCTGCCAATGGTTCTATTGCTAAAGCAAACAGTGAGGGAGATAGTGGACATACCTGCCTGGTTGACCTACTTAATTTAAATTTGTTCGATACATATCCATTTACTGTTTCCTTCGCCAATGGTCCATTATATAATGCTTTAATCCAATTAATATATTTTTCTGGTAGGTTGAACCTCTGTAATACTTTGAATAAATAATTCCATTCTACCCTATCAAAGGCTTTTTCTGCATCTAAAGCAACATCCACTATTGGTATCTTATTTCCTTGAACTGCATGAATTAAATTAATAAATTTACAGACATTATCTGCTGTTCGTCTTTTCTTAATAAATCCAGTTTGATCTTGTTTTACTATTTTTGGTACACAGTCAGCCAATCTGTTTGCTAATAATTTTGCTTTTATCTTATAACCTGAATTAAGTAGAGATATTGGTCTATATGATGCTGGTGTTAGTGGATCCTTCCCCATCTTTGGTATTACTGTAATCATTACTGTCTTACTTGAATCTGGCAAGTTTTGTGTTTCTTTTATCTGGTTCATTACTTCCAGGAGAGGAGGAGTTAATAACTCTTTAAATGTTTTATAAAATTCTATTGGGAATCCATCCTCTCCAGGTGTTTTATTGTTCGGCAGCTTTTTTAATATATCCTGTATTTCCTCTATTTCAAATGGTTTAATCAGCTTGTTTTGCTCCTCTTCTTGCAATTTTGGTAGTTCAATTTTAGCTAAAAACTCATCTCTTTTGTCTTCTTTCCCCTCGTTCTCAGTTTGGTATAATTGTTCATAGAATTCCTTAAAGTTCTCATTAATCTTCATTGGATTATATGTAATTTCTTTGTCCTTTTTCCTTGATGCCAATACAGTTCTTTTAGCTTGTTCTGTTTTAGGTTGCCAGGCTAATATTTTGTGTGTTTTTTCTCCTAGCTCATAATACTTTCGCTTTATTTTCAATACGTTCTTCTCCACCTTAAACGTTTGTAATGTTTCGTATTTTATTTTTTTGTCCGCCAATTCTCTTCTTTTTGTTATATCGTCCCTTGTTGCTAGTTCTTTTTCTGGACTTACTATCTCCCTTTCCAACTGTTCTATTTCCCATTTGTAGTCCTTTTTCATCTTAATTACATAACTTATTATCTGCCCTCTAATGAAGGCTTTCATTGCATCCCATAATATAAATTTGTCTGTCACTGATTCCGTATTTATTTTAAAGTACATTTTAATTTGGCGTTCAATAAATTCTCTAAATTCCTGTCTTTTAAGTAGCATCGAGTTTAACCTCCATCTATATGTTCTTGGTGGGATGTCCTCCAGTTCTATTGCAATAACAGGGGTAAATTATCAGATAGCAATCTAGCTTTATATTTAGTTTTCCTAACTCTCCCTTGAATATGGCCGACAACAAAAACATATCAATCCTTGAGTATGTTTTATGCCTACTCGAATAATATGTGTATTCCTTCTCCCTTGGGTGCTGCCTCCTCCATATATCCATAAGTTTCATTTCCTGCATTGATTTAATCATAAATTTGGCCACTTTACTCTTTTTGCTAGTCTTTTGTCGAGTTTTATCCAACATTGGATCCAAATTAAGGTTAAAATCCCCTCCTATCAATATATTCCCCTGCGTATCTATAATCTTCAAAAAAATATCTTGCATAAACTTTTGATCCTCTTCATTAGGTGCATATATATTGATCAAATTCCAAAATTCTGAATACATCTCTGGTACATTTTTATTAATTAATATAACTATACCTCTGGCTTTTGAATTATATGATGCTGCTGTTATGTGCCCTACCCAGTCTCTCTTTAATTTATTATGTTCCACTTCAGTTAGATGCGTTTCCTGCACAAATGCTATGTCTATTTTTTTTCTTTTTTCAGGAAATTTAATAGCCTTTTTTGTTTAATTTGGTTATGTATTCCATTAATAGTAACTACAATGGAATATAGTTCAACATGGCCATCTCATATCCTGTTTACACCTCATTTCCACTTCCTCACCACCACCATCCCCCCTTTCCCCATTTTCATCTCTCAGTATTCCCTTTTTGAATTCAATGTATGACAACACATTTAAAACAAAATACTCAACAACTCGCACATCTAATATTCCCTTAATTCTAAATGCCATCCCCACCCTCTCTGAGTTGCCCTTATCACTTGCCAGGCAACCACAACACCCCTCTCCATTTGGATTGAAAACCCGCTCACTGATTTCGCAGTGAAGATTATTCTCTCCCATCCAACCCCCTCCAGAAAAGATTTTTTTCTACACATATAACAAAGCTCACCCTTTTTTCTTTTTTTCCCCCTTACTTCCTTTCTTCCCTTTTCTTTCCCTTCTTTAGTTCTTACATTACATTATTTTTACATCTTTATATGTATTTTATTGTTGTTCTTTGTTCTTGTTACATCTCTTCATCTCTCCTCCTGTCCTGCAGGCATTCTGCAAATTCTTGTGCTTCCTCCTGATCCGAGAACAGTCTGTTTTGCTCCCCAGGGATAAATATTTTAAGCACAGCTGGATGTCTTAACATAAATTTATAACTTTTTTTCCATAGGATCGATTTTGCTGTATTCAACTCCTTCCTCTTCTTTAAGAGTTCGAAACTTATGTCTGGGTATAAAAATATTTTTTGACCCTTGTATTCCAATGGTTTTTTTCTTCTCTAATTTTATTCCTTGCCCTCTCCAGTATATTTTCTCGTCGTATATCTCAAAAATTTTACTAAAACGCATCTTGGTTTTTGTTGTGGCTGTGGTTTCGGAGCTAGTGTTCTGCATGACCTTTCTATTTCCATTGCTTCCTGTATTTCTGTCATTCTCAGGACCTTTGAGATCCATTCTTTTATAAATTCTTTCATATTTGTGCCTTCTTCATTTTCCTTTAGGCCCACTATCTTTTCTGAGCTAATAACTCTTGTGACTCTTTAACCTTTTTGTCACTTTCTTCCAATTTTCTTCTTAGGTCATTCATTTCCATTTCTACAGCCGTTTCTTGTTCTTCCACATTTTCTATTCTTTTCCCTATTTCTGTCATTACTAACACCCTTTTCCAGCAGAGAGACAGCCTGAAGACTACCTGGATGCATCCCCGATCCAGCTCTAATTCTACTCACTTTTTCTTCTGTACTTTTCATCTCACTAAATTCTAATGTCAACCATTTTTTAATGCTCTCATTTGTTCTTGAAAATTTTTTAAATCTATATTCTGTCCATCTATTTTACCTTCTATTTCTCTGTGCAGAATTTGGTCTTCTTCTTCCTCTTCTTCTGTGTCTGCACCTGTGTTTGTGTCTTCTTCTCTTCCTTGAGCCATTTTTGAAGTTCAGCTGTTGGGGGGTCGTGACTCTGCAGGGTCATCACCAACCTTGGAGAATGGGCTCTCTTCTCCATGATGGCTCCCTGTTTCTTCATGCAGGTAAGGCCTTCTCCTTTCTCTTCCGGGATCTTTTCTTCTTTTTTCCCATTGTTTTTAAGTTTTTCCTTCTTGGGTGCCATTTTCTTTCTTTTCTCTGCAACTTTATCTTTTATTTGTTATGTTTTGTGTTTCTTGAACTTTGTATTTTCTTCACCTTATTTCTTGATTTCTGGAGATGGCTGGTATTCTCCTACCGGCCACTACTCAATCACGTAACTCCACTCATCAGTGAATTGTTGATGGTGTTGTTGTACTGAGCCACGCAGTCATAGGTGCAAAGTGAGCGGAGCAGTGGGGCTAAGAACACAGCCTTCTGGGGGTGCTTCGGTTCTGATAGAGATTGTGGAGATGTTCTTATCAATCCTCACTGATTGTAGTCTGGAGGTGAGGAATTCAAGGATCTAATTATACAGTGGGGTGTTGAGTCCCAGGTCTTAGAGTTTTCTGATCAATTTTGAGGGGTTGATGGTGTTAATGCCAAACTGTATTTGAAGAAGTGCATCCTGATGTTTGTATCATAATTAGCAAAACAATTAAAGATTAATTTATGGGTCATTTATATTTTGCTAGATTTCAGCTAATCTTCTACATTCACTATCTACATAACAAATGATGAATTTCACTTACATTGAGATTTATTTAAAGTAATATAGTTCACCTAAAAATCTCTATGTATTCTTAATGTTGCAATATTTTGTACTAACTTTTGTCTTTGCTTTGCTTAACCTCTGTTAACTGACTTAACTCGGATTATTTCGAATGTTTGTGAAAAAGATAATATTCAAGTTGAACTGAATACCCTGTCCAAATTTAATTTGAATCACGACTCATAACTTCATATGAAGATTCAGACAAGGCAAGGAAAAGCACAAGTGGTGGGAGACTAATACTGCAAGTAAGTGGCCTCCAAGGGGATGGAGGCCTTGAAATGAAGTCTCACAAGTGATACGTTCAAGGTTAATATTACATGTACTAAAATGCAGTGAGAAAGCATGTTTCGTGAACAGTTCAACTCAAAATCCCAGACACAATACAGCAGGTAAATCTCAGTGGAGAATGCAGAAATATAGCAAGAGAGCAGTTTGGACAGAGCAAAAACAGAATTACTATACTAGTGTGCAAGAAAGAAACTGTCCTTGAAACTTATCGTACATGATCTCACGTAAATCTTCTTCAGGAAGAAGGTTTATGAATGAGTGATGGGTGAGGTGAGTCTTAATACCATACTTGGTCCGGCTGTAGTCGGAGGAGGAGCTTGGAGAGAGTCAGGCTGTGAGTCAGAGGAGGAGGAGCTTGCTGAAAGTGAGGAGAATTTAAGCTATTAAAGTCGGGGGCTTACCAGGGCTTGGGCCTACTTGGTTTGGATGGGAGTCGGAGGAGGAGCTTGGAGAGAGGAGGAGCTTGCTGAAAGTGACAGGGTTAATTGGTCAAGGGGCCAACAAAAAGAGTGACAGGGGAGGGAGCAGCCAGTGAGGAGTGGCTCAGTGAGTGGGTGGAGCAGTGAAGGAGTGAGACTTCTTGGCTTTGGCTTATCAAGCTTTGGCAAAAGCAGGCAAGGAGTAAAGGTAAGCTGAGTTATTTGCCTTTGTATTCAGAGTCATGCCAATAGGGTTAGTGCTCTGTACTGGGTGTCAGATGTGGGAACAATGGGTGACCTCCACCCTCCCAAATGGCCACATCTGCACCTGGTGTACCAACATGCAGTTACAAAGGAAGCGAATTAGGGATATGGAGTTGCAGATTGATGACCTGCGGCTTGTAAGGGAGAGTGAGGAGTTAATCGACTCAATTTTCAGGGCGATAAATACTCCAGAACCCGTGTCATGTCAGCGGGAAACTGTCAGGGGGGGAAAGAAAAAAGTGAGAAAAACGGAGAGCACACCAGTGACTATCCCACTCAGCAACAGTTATGTTGTGTTGGATTCTGTTGAGGGAGATGACCGGACAGAAGATGGCCACGGGCACCAGGTCAATGGCAATGAGCCTGGCAGAGTGGTGCAAAAGAAAAGGAAAAGGAGAAATGCAGTAGTTATTGGGGACTCCATTGTCAGAGGTACAGACAGGAGGTTCTGTGAGCCGGATAAGTATAACCGCAAGGTGTGGTGCCTCCCTGGTGCAACGGTACGAGATATCACAAATCGGGTCCAAAATATTCTGAGAGGAGAGGGAGAGCAGCCTGATGTCTTGGTACATGTGGGTAAAAACGACATTGACAAGAAAAGGGAGGAGGTAATGAAAAGGGATTACAGTGAGCTGGGACGAAAGATGAAAGACAGGAACACTCGGGTGGTGATCTCGGGATTACTACCTGTTCCAAATGCAAATGATGAAAAGAATGTAAGGATAAGGAAAATGAATGTGTGGCTGAGGTGCTGGTGTACAAGGCAAGGATTTGGCTTCTTGGATCATTGGGATCTCTTTTGGGGGAAGGCATGATCTTTTCAAGAGGGACGGGTTGCACCTAAATCCAAAAGGTGTCAACATTTTGGCAAGTATGTTTGGTGCAGCAGTGGGGCAAGGTTTAAACCAGTTTGGCAGGGGTATGGGAACCAGAGTGATAGGGAAAAAGGGAAGGGAAGATAAAGTAATGGCCAGAAAAAGTAAAATAGGAAAAGTAATGTTGGGAGGAGAAAGTTTAAAAAATCAGATGGTGCAGTGAGTTTTAAGGTCAATGATAGTGTTAAAAAAATTACAAAGAAAAATAGTGGGCAGAAAAATCAAAAGAAAAGGTTACAGAAGTCACTAGATATTAAAAGGACAAAGAGCATAAGGGCACTTTATCTGAATGCCCGCAGTATTAGAAATAAGGTTAGTGATCTTGAGGCGCAAATCGGTACCCATGCCTATGATTTGGTAGCCATCACGGAAGCATGGCTACAAGGTGACCCTAAATGGGAATTAAACTTTCAAGGGTATCAGGTGGTGCAAAGAGATAGACAGGATGGTAAGGGAGGTGGAGTTGCACTCTTAATCAAAGATGAGCTCCAGGCTCTAATGAGGAATGACATAAGATCTAAAGAGCATCATGTTGAGTCTATTTGGGTAGAGATAAAGAATAACAAAGGGAAAAAAATTATTGGTGGGTGTTATCTATCGCCCACCATATAACAATAGTTTAGTGGCACAGGAAATAAACAGAGAGATAAGTGAGGCATGTAATAATGATACAGCAGTAGTCATGGGGGACTTTAACTTCCACATAGATGGGGAAAATCAAGTTGGTTGTGGGAGTCTAGAAGAGGACTTCATAGAATGCATCCGCAATAGCTTTCTTGAGCTGCATGTTAAGGAACCCACAAGAGAAAATGCTCTCCTGGATCTAGTGTTGTGCAATGAGATAGGTAGAGCAAATGATGTAATAGTCAGAGACCATCTGGGAAATAGCGATCATAGTATGATTGAATTTCTCATTCAGATGGAAGGGGAAATAGTTAGATCTAAAACTAATATATTAGGCTTAAACAGGGGTGACTACCATAGGATGAGGGAGGAATTGGGCAGAGTGGACTGCGAGCACAGGCTAATTGATGAAACAGTTGAGGAACAGTGGAAGATTTTCAAAGGAATATTTTGTCATGCTCAACAAAAATATATTCCGGTCAGGATAAAGGGCAGCAAGGGAGGGAAAAATCAACCGTGGTTAACAAAGGAAATAAAAGAGAGTATAAAATTGAAGGCACAGGTGTACAAAGCTGCAAAGAGCAGTGGGAAACTGGGAGATTGGGAAAACTTTAAGAGACAACAAGGGGTTACAAAGTGGGTAATAAGAAATGGGAAAAAGGATTATGAAAGTAAATTGGCACAAAATATAAAAACAGAAAGCAAAAAAATTTTATAAATATATAAAACGGAAGAGGGTGGCCAGAGTTAACATAGGACCCTTGGAGGATGAGAAAGGAAAACTGGTAGCAAAAATTGAGGAAATCGCCAAGGAATTAAACAAATATTTTGTGTCAGTCTTCACGGTGGAATACACGTCCATCATGCCCAAGTGTGGAGTTAAGGATGCGAATATTGGGGAGGGCATTGATAAAATAGTTGTTACAAAGGAAGTAGTGATGGAGAAACTAATAGGACGTCCAGCATGCCCAAGTGTGGAGTTAAGGATGCGAATATTGGGGAGGGCCTTGATAAAATAGTTGTTACAAAGGAAGTAGTGATGGAGAAACTAATGGGACTAAAGCCAGACAAATCACCTGGTCCTGATGATATGCATCCAAGGGTTCTGAAGGAAATGGCAGAAGTTATAGTTGATGCATTGATGGTCATATACCAAAATTCCTTGGATTCTGGGTAGGTCCCGGCAGACTGAAAGACAGCAAATGTCACGCCACTTTTTAAGGGATGTAGGCAGAAGACTGGAAATTATCGGCCAATTAGCTTGACGTCTGTAGTTGGAAAAATGCTTGAAGCTGTCATTATAGATGAAATAGTGAACCTTTTGGAACATAAGCGTTCAATCAGGCAGACGCAGCATGGTTTTAGAAAGGGAAGATCTTGTTTGACAAACCTGTTAGGATTCTTTGAGGATATAATGGGTGTGGTGGATAGAGGGGAACTGGTTGATGTTGTATATATGGAATTCCAGAAAGCATTTGATAAGGTGCCGCACAAGAGACTTATCAGTAAGTTACAGGAAAGTGGAGTCCGGGGAAGTCTATTGGCCTGGATTGAAAATTGGTTGTCTTTCAGGAGGCAGAGAGTCGGGATAAGTGGGAGTTTTTCAGGTTGGCAGAGAGTGGTAAGTGGGGTGCCGCAGGGGTCAGTGTTAGGCCCACAACTGTTCATCATTTACATTGATTACTTGGAGAAGGGGACAAAATGTGGTGTAGCCAAGTTTGCGGATGACACCAAATTGAATGGAAGAGCAAATTGTAATGAGGATGTGGAGAGTCTGCAGAGGGATATAGTTAAGCTGAATGAGTGGGCAAAGTTCTGGCAGATGGAGTACAATGTTAGTAAGTGTGAGGTTATCCACTTTGGCAAGAAAAATAAAAGAGCTGAATATTATTTAAAGGGTGAAAAACTGCAGCATGGTGTTGTGCAGAGGGTCTTGGGAGTGCTTGTGCATGAATTGCAAAAAGTTAGGTTGCAGATGCAGCAGGTTATTAAGAAGGCAAATGGAATGTTGGCCTTCATCGCTAGAGGAATTGAATTCAGGAGTAGGGAGGTAATGTTGCAACTGTATAAGGTACTGGTGAGACCGCACCTGGGGTACTGTGTCCAGTTCTGGTCTCCATATTTGAGGAAGGATATACTGGCTTTGGAAACGGTCCAGAGGAGGTTTACTAGGTTGATCCCTGGGATGAAGGGGTTGACTTATGATGAAAGATTAAATCGTCTAGGATTGTATTCGCATGAGTTCAGAAGAATGAGAGGAGATCTTATAGAAACATATAGGATTATGAAGGATATGGATAGGATAGATGTAGGAAGGTTTTTTGAGCTGGCCGGAAAAAACTAAAACAGGAGGACACAGTCTCAAGATTCGGGGGAGTAAATTTAGGACAGAGATAAGGAAAGATAGTTTTTCCCAGAGAGTAGTGAATGTTTGGAATTCTCAAACCAGGGAAGTGGTTGAGGCTGCCTCATTAAACATATTTAAAATTCGGTTAGATACATTTTTACATGATAGAGGAATTAGGGGATATGGGGAGAAGGCAGGTAGGTGGAGTTAGGTCATAAATTAGATCAGCCATGATCATATTGAATGGCGGAGCAGGCTCGATGGGCCATTTTTGGCCTACTCCTGTTCCTACTTCCTATATGCCATTGTATAGGACGACCCTCTATAGGACAACTCCACAATTTCCATGTAAAATGTTGGTTTTGAGTGATCTCATTTATATAAGATGAACCTCTCCCACCCCCCACTGCTGACCATGGTTGAAAGCAAATCACAATAATTTACTAACAAATTATCATTTAAAAGTTTAAATTTTATTTGGATATTTTAGAATAAACCACTATGGGTTCCTGTAACAGACTGTTTAAAGCCTGTATAGAGCCGACAGCAGTCGGACCAGGCAGATGAACGACATAGAGTCCACTGAGACTTCTCAAGTAACTAACGGGGCATGCACGAATTGGCAGTGGTGTTGTGACTTCATCATCAAGGTAAGAATTTTAGACTCTATGTATCCTATGTATAGGATCATCCTATACAACAGCATATACGGTACGTTAGCAGCTTTTCAGACAGCAGGAAGTACAGTTAAAGTCAATGGAAGAGAGGAGGGTATGTGCGATGATCTGAACTGTGTTCACACTTTTCTGCCGTTTCTTGCAGTCTTGAGCAGAGCAGTTCCAATAATAAGCAGTGATGAACTCTGAGAGGATACTTTCAATCATGCATCTGCAAAAGTTGTTAAGGGATGCAGGTGACATGCCAAATTTTCTCAAAATTCCAAGGAAATGGAGATGCTGGTGCACTTTCTTGGCCATGTCACTGGGGATGTTTACTCTTTGAAAGTTAAGGTATTTACCACTATATGAGGTCTGTATAGATTTTAGTAAGGCATTTGACAAGGCTCCCCATGAGATAATTGTTCAGAAAGTCATGAGGCATGGGATTCATGGAACTCTGGCTATAGATAAAAAATTGGTGTTCATGTAGAAAACAGAGAAGTCGTAAGTAGACTTCCCAAGTTCCTCAACATCGTTATCCAACTGCACGAAAACCAACAAGGTCAGGTCAGATACCGCAATGAGCTCTCCGAACCCTTTTCCATTTACAATGGCGTGAAGCAAGGCTGCGTCCTCGCACCAACCCTCTTTACTATCTTCTTCAGCATGATGCTGAAACAAGCCAATAAAGACCTCAACAATGAAGACGGTGTTTACATCCAGTACCGCACGGATGGCAGTCTCTTCAATCTGAGGCGCCTGCAAGCTCACACCAAGACACAAGAGCAAATTGTCCGTGAACTACTCTTTGCAGACGATGCCACTTTAGTTGCCCATTCAGAGCCAGCTCTCCAGCGCCTGACGTCCTGCTTTGCGGAAATTTCCAAAATGTTTGGCCTGGAAGTCAGGCTAAAGAAAACTGAGGTCCTCCATCAGCCAGCTCCCACCATGACCACCAGCACCCCCCCACATCTCCATCGGGCACACTGAACTCAAAATGGTCAACCAGTTTACCTACCTCGGCTGCACCATTTCATCTGATGCAAGAATCGACAAAGAGATAGACAACAGACACGCCAAGGCAAATAGCACCTTTGGAAGACTACACAAAAGAGTCTGGAAAAACAACCACCTGAAGAAACACACAAAGATCAGTGTGTACAGAGCCATTGTCATACCCACGCTCCTGTTCATCTCCGAATCATGGGTCCTCTACCGGCATCACCTACGGCTCCTAGAACGCTTCCATCAGCGCTGTCTCTGCTCCATCCTCAACATTCATTGGAATGACTTCATCAGCAAAATCGAAGTACTCGAGCTGGCAGAGTTCACAAGCATCGAATCCACGCTGCTGAAGACCCAACTGCGCTGGGTGGGTCACGTCTCCAGAATGGAGGACCATCGCCTTCCCAAGATCGTGTTCTATGGCGAGCTCTCCACTGACCACTGAGACAGAGGTGCACCAAACAAGAGGTACAAGGACTGCTTAACAAAATCTCTTGGTGCCTGCCACATTGCCCACCGCCAGTGGGCTGATATCGCCTCCAACCGTGCATCTTGGCGCCTCACAGTTCGGCGGGCAGCACCCTCCTTTGAAGAAGACCGCAGAGCCCACCTCACTGACAAAAGACAAAGGAGGAAAAACCCAACACCCAACCCCAACCAACCAATTTTCCCTTGCAACCGCTGCAACCGTGTCTGCCTGTCCCGCATTAGACTTGTCAGTCACCAACGAGCCTGCAGTAGACGTGGACATACCCCTCCATAAATCTTCGTCCGCGAAGCCAATCCAAAGAAAGGGAGAAAGAAGAAGTAAGTAGACGGAAAGTATTCTGCCTGGAGGTCAGTGACTAGTGGCATTCCACAGGGATATGTTCTATGACTGCTGCTCTTTGTGATTTATATAAATGACCTGGATGAAGAGGCGGAAGGATGGATCAGTAAGTTTTTGGATGATACAAATGTTGGATGGTGCTGAAGATTGTTGTAGATTACAAAAGGATATAGGCAAGATGCGGAGATGGCCAGAAAAGTGGCAGATGTGTTCAATCCAGATAAGTATGAGGTGATACATTTTGGATGATCAAACCAGAAAGCTAAAATACAAGGTTAAAGGTCAGATACTTAACAGTGTGGAGGAAAAGAGGGACCTTGGGGCCCAAATTCAGACATCTTTCAAGGTTGCCATGCAAATTGATAGGATAGTTAAGAAGACTTGTGGGATGTTGGGCTTCTTTAATAGGGGGATTGAGTTCAAAAGTAGAGAGGTCATGTTGCAACTCTACAAATCTCTGGTGAGACCACAGTTAGAGTATTGTGTTCAGTTCTGGTCACCTCATTATAGGAAGGATGTGGAAGCTATGGAGAGGGTGCAAAGGAGATTTACCAGGATGTTGCCTGGATTGGAAAATGTCTTATGAGGCAAGGTTAGCAGAGCTGGGACTATTGTCTTTGGGGTGAAGAAGGATAGGATACTTAATAGAGGTCGACAAGATTCTGAAAGGTAGAGACGGAATGGACAGCCAGTGCCTTTTTCCCAAGGCAGGAATAACAGACATTAGAGAACAAATGTATAAAGTCATGGCGACCCTTCCTATAGTGTCTACAAAATGCAAAGTGGTATTATTGGCTGGGTACCATCAAACATTTATCAATATTGCAGAATCCTTATCATGAAATGCAACCAAACTCTAGGCCACATCTAAGCATTACTTTTCCTTTAACAAAGGTTGTTCATACCTTTAAGATAAAGAACAACAGATTGAAAAGGGATTTTTACCCACAAGATGGATTTAAATATACAGCACACTGCAGGATGGGATAATGGAGGCAGGTAGTCTCAAGATTTAAGAAATATCTAACTGAGCATATGAACATCAAAGCATAAAAGATAAGGAGCTGAAGGTTGCAGTAAGGTCCTTTCTCTGTGCTGTGACTTGATAACACAGAGTGTCTTCCCTGCAAATGTAACCAACTTAGAGGAAAGTGATACATTTTGGCCAATTACTACTAAATTTCTCCACTACAAATGTGCATGTTATTGCTTCCTCAGCCAATCAGATTGCCTTAAATATATTAATTTATCACCATTGTCAATCTTGCAACAGTATTGACCAATATTTCTGCCTCCATATCCTCATTGTCTAATCCAACAGAACTATTCCACACTCTTGCTATTTGTATCAGAAGTATACAAAGACCACTATGCTCATGATTATTAACTTTCTTCTGGAACTTGTATCATCCATCATGCTATGTGAGCTGCATTGTGACAATTATATCACCAGACTTTTTTAAACATGCATTCTGAAGTTGAGTAAATCTCTAAATGTTCCTGCCAAGGTCTCATACATCTTATGTTCATAAAACTTACAACCTTCTCATCTTTAGCACCCAATTTCCTGATTTCCAGCCAGTCACACTTGCACCATCTTCCTAACTCTTAAAACCACAAGTAACTGAAGTTGAGCTGAAAGCAAGAGATCGTAGCTGATAATGGTAAAAACCCCAAAATGCTAGAGGAATGCAGCTCTTCTCACAGTGTCCATATGAAGTAAAGATATAAAACCAATGTTTTGGGCCTGAGCCCTTCTTCAAGCCAGAAATGTTGGATGCCACATAACCTGCTGAGTTCCTCCGACATTTTTGTGTTTTTACTTGAATCGTAACATCTGCAGACTTTTATGCTTCACAACTAATAATGGTGCCTGGTACTAAGTGTCACACCACATGATATGTTAAATTCTTAAAGATACCCTTACATTTAAAATCACAACATGAGCAGTCATATCTCAAAGTTATGCACAGAAAGTCTATTGTTATAAGTCCAAGACTTGGGGCAGTTCTGTGGGTAAGGAAATACATGTTGGAGAAATTAGATATTAAAGCCAACCTATTCATTTTTCAAGTATTCTGATCAAATAAGTGATGCTGATAAGAACTTACTTGTCAATCTGTGGTGAGTACTTTTTTTTATATGAGCATATGAGTGGTGGACTTAAGGAAGCCATTTAATTGGCCATGTGTTAAATTCTGTAAAATGCATAAGTAACAGGTTTCAACTCACCTGAGAATGGGATCCACAAAAAGCCAAGGACATCTTAGGTCAAAGTTTTTAGTGAAGTGGAATATTTTAAGTGACAAAAGAAGGCAACAGTAAAAAAAATAATGTAGCCTCTGTTTTGAAAGGAATTCTTAACTAACTGTGGTCAATTCTTTTCTAACAAAACTGATTTCTCCGACATTCACCTTCATGTGAGTAATATTGTTAATACATAGGCTGTTGCAATTGGCCTCTGATCATATTTTTGAATCAATGTGAAGTATTTTGAGATATTAAAAAGAATCAGCTGGAAAAATATTTTAATAAAAATCTGTTTTCCAATTTTGTACAAGGTACTCAACTATAATGCCAAATTTACTTCCACAAACTTTTTCCATTTAATTAATTGAAATGCTTTTCAGGATATTTTTATGAGACTGGGTTGTCATAGTTCACTCATTCATGTTGAGAATTTGAAGTAAATTATACATTCAAAAGATGTATTTACCAAAGCTATACTTAAATAAGGATTATATCACCGGAGACACATTTTATACAGAAACTACAAAATAGCTTCCAAGTTTACCCAGGTGGGATAAATGAATGAGCACTGTGTTAAAATTTCTGAAACGTGAAATGTTCATGGCAATTAAAATGAGCTGTACGGTAGAATGATAGATATCAGTTCATTGCACCTTTATTCTGACTGTTGATCATTTTGAGTTTCATCAACAGTAGTAATGCATTCACCATGGACCTTTACAGTTGTATAAATATTATCTTTGGCAACTGAGGAGAGAGAAACAAAATTACATTTTCAGGCCAATTGACTGATGCAAATTCATGGAGCCTAAATGTTTGTTTTGCCTCTGCACAGATGCTGCCTGATCAACCAGATATTTCACAGAGCGTCATATAGGATGGGCCAGGCCCTTCAATCCAACCTGTCTATGCCAGCCTAGTCCCACTTGTCTACATTTGGTTCATATTCTTCTGAACTTTTCCTATCCATATATCTATTAAAATATTTTTGAATATCATAATTGTACCCACTTCTATAAGTTCCTCTGACAGCTTATTCCAGATATCTCATTTCACACAAAATGTTGTACATTTTAATATTCTTTTCTGGGTATTCAGATCAAAACTGTATAGAGTAAACCAGGCATGCTCTCACCAAGGTCCTCTAAATGTGTAGGATATTGATGAAACTTAAGGTCTCCTACCTTTATTCTGCAATCTCCTTGCAACAAAAGCCAACATACAACATGTCCTCTAAAATACTTCTGAGTGCATTCTCATATACTTCAAGCATTAACTCAATAATAGCTTTGGACTTCACCTCTGGGATGCGCAAACACGAAAGTAATCTACACACTGAGGCCCCCCCCCCTGTCATTTGGGACTGAACTTGCCATTCATGGAATGGTTTCCTGTTAATTCTGAAGTGGCAAGTTAGTTAGGAGTTGGTTGCAGTGAGAAATATTGAGGAACGCATTGGTGCAATGACACAGTCTGATGTGACATAATTTCATTGTAGCTCTGTTGTCAATCTGTTGGTTAGAATCATGGCATGCCTTCAAGAAGCAAATAAAAGTCGATCCAGTTCTTTGTGAGCTCCTGAATTTTAGGAGGTCCTTCACAATTCCACTCAAATGCTTCTGAGAGATTGAAACTATCGATTGTGACAGGTGTTCCCCCACTGAATTTTTCCTGAACTTAATAAATTATAAAGTTCCTGTCCTTTGTACCTCTTGATAAGTGAAGATCAGCTCTTCACACATTGAGAAAGCAATTGAGAAGTATCCTGGCAAAGGGTTTCTCAATGGCAGGCAACATGGAGACCCCTCATGGAGTCAGATTTGCCTCTTTGAAATGATCAGGGTGAAGACATCTCATTCCCTGGCGTACCATCCTTTTTCCACCTGTTGACAATTAAGATGATCAAATAAGTGGCATCAGCATTAGAAATATAGGGCCTAAAATTGTCAGAGGAAAGCACATTCTCATTCCCTGTCATACCATCCTCTTTTCACCAGTTGACAATCAAGATTATCAAATAGGTGGCATCAGAGGAAAGCACACTGGAGAATTTTGAAATTGAAATTGATTAGAGCTTTGTTAGAGCACAGAACAGTTTGATGAATCTTGATTTCAATAAATTGGGATCCAGAGTGGAGTAAAATGCTAAGGATCTCACATCTGAAATTTAAGAAGGATTGTAAGTTTTACGTTTGGAGTCATGCTCTTGACAAGGGTAGTATAGAATTTTTAAAAAGTACCTTCAATGTGTGCTCCGGGTGCAGGGTACAAGAGCCGCAGGCCGGCCCGCGGGTTCCGAAACGCCCCCACGAGTTCCTGGTTGAGCGGCCTGGCCCTTAACTGAGAGCCGGAGGATGCCACTTTTGCTTGGCCGCGCGGACAGGCCGCCGATCCAGGCTCGCCTCATCGGCGTCGTTGTGGTCCTGTGTGTTCCTGCCCACTCGATCCTGCGTTGTACAGCCAGGCGTGGAAGTAATCGAGCCCCCTGTCCGGGGGGCTCCAGGGCCCAGCAGGAGGGGCAGAAGAAAGCTCACCCGCATCGCCAGCACTCGGCCATGGCAGGAGTAAACGTATGTAGGCCGATTCCAGGGCGCACCGTTCCATCACTGTGGACAGTGGTCGTAGATCTCCAGATATGGTTCGACCTAAAAGGGGAGGCAGGCCTCTTCGGCCAGGTTAAGCAACCTGCATAGGAGAAGGACACTCCGTATAAAACCTATGACCCAAGGACCTCGCTGCCATGTCCCAGCTTGCTGACCATGGCACACTAACTATGGGTGTAAAGGGTGGGGCCAGTACTGTGCACACTGCACTCCACCTAAAAACTCCTTTGCGCAGGCCCGAGGACATGTCCACATCCTCCCCCTCAAAAGATGCACACAAACTCAAGCTAGCATGCTGGAACATCAGAACCATGCTAGACAAAGCTGACAGCCACCAACCTGAACGTCGGTCTGCCCTCATTGCACATGAACTCCTCAGACTCGACATCGACCTAGCCGCTCTCAGTGAAGTCCGCCTTGCAGATGTAGGCAGCCTCCAAGAACACAGCGCGGGCTACACACTCTACTGGTCTGGCAAGCCTCAGGCTGAACGACGCCTATCTGGTGTTGGCTTCATGGTGAAGAACTCCATTGCCTCCAAACTCGAAAACCTCCCGATAGGCCACTCTGACCGGATCATGTCCATGCGACTCCCCCTTCAAAACAAGCGTCGCATCACCCTCATCAGTGTCTATGCTCCAACCCTCCAGGCGGAACCAGCAGAAAAGGACAAGTTCTACACTGATCTGCGCAACCTTATCCAACGCACCCCTACAGCCGACAAGGTTGTCATCCTTGGCGACTTCAATGCTCGCGTCGGCAAAGACTCAGAAACCTGGCCAGGAATCCTTGGCAAGCATGGTGTCGGCAAGTGCAATGACAACGGGCACCTCCTGTTGGAGCTCTGCGCAGAACAGCGGCTTGTCATTACAAACACCCTTTTCCAGCAGAGAGACAGCCTGAAGACTACCTGGATGCATCCCCGATCTAAACACTGGCACCTCTTGGACTACGTTCTGGTGCGAGGAAGAGACAAACGAGATATGCTCTACACCAGGGTCATGCCCAGCGCGGAATGCCACACCAGCTTGTTCGCTGCAAGCTCAACCTTCACTTCAAGCCAAAGTTCAAGAACAGTGGAGCCCCCAGAAAGAGGTTCAGTGTTTGAAACTTGCAGTCAGACGAAGTGAGAGGAAACTTCCAGGCAAACCTCCAAGCAAAGCTCGAGGATGCAAAATGCCTCATGGACACATCTCCTTAGACCCTCTGGGATCAGCTGAAAACGGCCATACTGCAATCCACTGAAGAGGTACTGGGCTTCTCCTCCAGGAAAAACAAGGACTGGTTCAACGAAAACAGCCAGGAAATCCAGGAGCTGCTGGCAAAGAAGCGAGCTGCCCACCAGGCTCACCTTACAAAGCCGTCCTGGCCAGAGAAGAAACAAGCCTTCCGTCGCGCGTGCAGGCATCTTCAGCGCAAACTCCGGGAGATCCAAAATGAGTGGTGGACTAGCCTCGCCAAACGAACCCAGCTCAGCGCGGACATTGGCGACTTCAGTGGTTTTTACGAGGCTCTAAAGGCTCACCAAAGCCTTCGACACCGTGAGCAGGAAAGGGCTTTGGCAAATACTAGAGCGCATCGGATGTCCCCCAAAGTTCCTCAACATGATTATCCAACTGCACGAAAACCAACAAGGTCGGGTCAGATACAGCAATGAGCTCTCTGAACCCTTCCCCATTAACAATGGCGTGAAGCAAGGCTGTGTTCTCGCACCAACCCTCTTTTCAATCTTCTTCAGCATGATGCTGAACCAAGCCATGAAAGACCCCAACAATGAAGACGCTGTTTATATCCGGTACCGCACGGATGGCAGTCTCTTCAATCTGAGGCGCCTGCAAGCTCACACCAAGACACAAGAGAAACTTGTCCGTGAACTACTCTTTGCAGACGATGCCGCTTTAGTTGCCCATTCAGAGCCAGCTCTTCAGCGCTTGACGTCCTGCTTTGCGGAAACTGCCAAAATGTTTGGCCTGGAAGTCAGCCTGAAGAAAACTGAGGTCCTCCATCAGCCAGCTCCCCACCATGATTACCAGCCCCCCCACATCTCCATCGGGCACACAAAACTCAAAACAGTCAACCAGTTTACCTATCTCGGCTGCACCATTTCATCAGATGCAAGGATCGAAAATGAGATAGACAACAGACTCGCCAAGGCAAATAGCGCCTTTGGAAGACTACACAAAAGAGTCTGGAAAAACAACCAACTGAAAAACCTCACAAAGATAAGCGTATACAGAGCCGTTGTCATACCCACACTCCTGTTCGGCTCCGAATCATGGGTCCTCTACCGGCACCACCTACGGCTCCTAGAACGCTTCCACCAGCGTTGTCTCCGCTCCATCCTCAACATCCATTGGAGCGCTTACATCCCTAACGTCGAAGTACTCGAGATGGCAGAGGTCGACAGCATCGAGTCCACGCTGCTGAAGATCCAGCTGCGCTGGATGGGTCACATCTCCAGAATGGAGGACCATCGCCTTCCCAAGATCGTGTTATATGGCGAGCTCTCCACTGGCCACCGTGACAGAGGTGCACCAAAGAAAAGGTACAAGGACTGCCTAAAGAAATCTCTTGGTGCCTGCCACATTGACCACCGCCAGTGGGCTGATAACGCCTCAAACCGTGCATCTTGGCGCCTCACAGTTTGGCGGGCAGCAACCTCCTTTGAAGAAGACCACAGAGCCCACCTCACTGACAAAAGGCAAAGGAGGAAAAACCCAACACCCAACCCCAACCAACCAATTTTCCCCTGCAACCGCTGCAATCGTGTCTGCCTGTCCCGCATCGGACTTGTCAGCCACAAACGAGCCTGCAGCTGACGTGGACTTTTTACCCCCTCCATAAATCTTCGTCCGCGAAGCCAAGCCAAAGAAAGGCTGTGTACGGCCCCTCACCCCAAGTCCAAACCCGCTGCGCAGCTCAGATGGCAAAGTCCTCCTCAGCGACAAGATCTCCATCATCAATCGATGGTCAGAACACTTCCAATCTCTTTTCAGTGCCAACTGCTCAGTCCAAGAATCCACCCTGCTCCAGCTCCCTCAACAGCGCTTGAGTCTAGAGCTGGATGAGGTCCTTACCTGGGAAGAGATATATAAGGCAATTGAACAACTGAAAAGTGGCAAAGCAGAAGGTATGGATGGAATCCCCCAGAGGTCTGGAAGGCCGGCGGCAAAACTCTGCATACCAAACTGCATGAGTTTTTCATGCTCTGCTGGGACCAAGGAAAGCTGCCTCAGGACCTTCGTGATGCTATCATCATCACCCTGTACAAAAACAAGGGCGAGAAATCAGACTGCTCAAACTACAGGGGAAACACGCTGCTCTCAATTGCAGGCAAAATCTTCCTAGGATTCTCCTTAATAGACTAATACCTAGTGTTGCCGAAAATGTCCTCCCAGAATCACAGTCTGGCTTTCGTGCAATCAGAGGAACTACTGACATGGTCTTTGCCCTCAGACAGCTCCAAGAAAAGTGCAGAGAACATAACAAAGACTCTACATCACCTTTGTTGACCTCACCAAAGCCTTCATCACCGTGAGCAGGAAAGGGCTTTGGCAAATACTAGAGCGCCTCAGATGCCCCCCGAAGTTCCTCAACATGGTTATCTAACTGCACAAAAACCAACAAGGTCGGGTCAGATACAGCAATGAGCTCTCTGAACCCTTCTCCATTGACAACGGCGTGAAGCAAGGCTGCGGCCTTGCACCAACCCTCTTTACTATCTTCTTCAGCATGATGTTGAAACAAGCCATGGAAGACCTTAACTATGAAGACGCTGTTTAAATCCGTTATCGCACGGATGGCAGTCTCTTCAATCTGAGGCGCCTGAAAGCTCACAACAAGACACAAGAGCAACTTGTCCATGAACTACTCTTTGCAGACAATGCTGCTTTAGTTGCCCATTCAGAGCCAGCTCTCCAGCGCATGACGACCTGTTTTGTGGAAACTGCCAAAATGTTTGGCCTGGAAGTCAGCCTGAAGAAAACTGAGGTCCTCCACCAGCCAGCTCCCCACCATGACGACCAGCACCCCCCCCGCCCACATCTCCATTGGGCACATAGAACTCAAAACGGTCAACCAGTTTACCTACCTCGGCTGCACTATTTCATCTGATGCAAGGATCGACAACGAGATGGACAACACACTCACCAATGCAAATAGCGCCTTTGGAAGACTACACAAAAGAGTCTGGAAAAACAACCACCTGAAGAAACACACAAAAATTAGAGTGTCCTCTACCGGCATCACCTACGGCTCCTAGAACGCTTCCATCAGCGCTGTCTCCGCTCCATCCTCAACATTCATTGGAGTGACTTCATCAGCAACATCGAAGTACTTGAGCTGGCAGAGTCCACAAGCATCGAATCCACGCTGCTGAAGACCCAACTGCGCTGGGTGGGTCACGTCTCCAGAATGGAGGACCATCGCCTTCCCAAGATCGTGTTATATGGTGAGCTCTCCACTGGCCACTGAAACAGAGGTGCACCAAAGAAGAGGTACAAGGACTGCTTAAAGAAATCTCTTGGTGCCTGCCACATTGCCCATCACCAGTGGGCTGATATCGCCTCCAACCGTGCATCTTGGCGCCTCACAGTTCGATGGGCAGCAACCTCTTTGAAGAAGACCGCAGAGCCCACCTCACTGACAAAAGACAAAGGATGAAAAACCCAACACCCAACCCCAAGCAACCAATTTTCCCTTACAACTGCTGCAACCGTGCCTGCCTGTCCTGCATCGGATTTGTCAGTCACCAACAAGCCTGCAGCACACGAGGACATACCCCTCCATAAATCTTCGTCCGCGAACCCAAGCCAAAGAAAAAGAACTTGTTGAGTTCCTTGATATGAGTTTTATTCCTGAGGTAACGCTCACTCAATCAGTTGAAATGATTGATAAAAGAATATCAAAAGACTGTAGTTGCTGGAAACTTGAAATAAAACAGAAAATGCTGGAAACACTCAGCAGTCAGCCTGCACTCTTATAACAAAGCCCAATGTGAGCCTGGGGAACCACACGTCACCGTCCGTCTGGATGTGTTGCAGCCTTTCAAACTTGACATCAAATTCTACAGCTACAGGCAGTTCTCGTTCTTTGTCTGTTTCAAGAATTGGCCAGTCATCTGAGATGTCTTATTTTTTTTTTCTCTTCTGTCGCACAGCTTGGCCTGCAATCATATATGACACAACTTTCACTTCCTTTGTTCCTCTCTCTCCCCAACTGCCCCCAATTAAACATTGACCAGATAATGTAATTTACAACTCCTCAGTACAATGCTGAGCTCATCCAACTAGAGCAGGGGTCCCCAAAACTTTTACACCATTAACCCCTTCAGGGACTACATTGTCCCTCATCAGCTCCCAGACATGAAATCCTGACACTGGATGGGGAGAGGGGTCAGGGGCTGGATGGAGGTGGGGGGGAGGGGCAAGAGGGTCACTGGGTAGGGTGGTCAGATATCCAGTTTTACGCCAGACAGTCAGTCTTTTAAGCCTTCTGTCCTCCATCTGGTGCTGCCTCGAGCTCTACACCCCCAATAGATGACAAATTAAGGGACACAACGTGTTAAATGCAGCGTCCCGGGGTTTGTAGGCTGTGCATGGCCAGCTGGTGCATGTGCGATGAGGGGGAAGTGTGACAGCGGCGCATGAAGGTTCATGGCAGGAAACCCTTCCTTCCCTCCCAACCATGGTGCATTGGGGGTGGGGTAGCGGCAGCTGTGCTGGACCGGGGTGGGGGGGGTATAATTTAAAATCAACCTCCCCCCCCCCCCCGCACGTTATCGATATCCCACCCCCTGGAATTTATCAACCCCCTGGATGGTCCCGACGAACCCTGGGAGGGGTCAATGTCAACCACTTTGGAGACCCCCATACTAGAGAAATTCCTATTATCCTACCATGCCTCTCTCACCTTTCATGTAATTTGATACTAACATATTATCTCCTTTTTTTGAAGATTTTATTTTTTATTTTCTAAAGACTCATGCAAATCCAATAAACAAAATATAACATTCTCTTTCCATGTCTTATGATTTACAGAGTCCTTATTCCCCCCCTCCCCTTACACCCTCCCCTCCCTATCCCTTAAATAGTACAAATACAAAAATACAGACATACAACAACCATTTAAATACCAACAAAGACACTGATTCTCTTAGAGGTTAGAGGACAGTATATTCTCTTCTTCACAGTTCAAATGAAGACTCTTTGACTTGAAACAATAGGCGTTTTTATGGAGGGCCTTCGCTTCAAGGTTGGCACAATTGGTGGAGAAAAATCTGCACTTATCTTTTTATAGAACAGCTCTAAAAGGCTGCACCAGCAGTGCCTCATTTCGTCCTCTGGAGCCGATGTAGGTGGGGCAAGATTTGCCATAGCACTGTGCGTCAACATGCCGGCATAAATACGCTGCGAGCAATGGCCATCTTCATTAACCATAATCCCCCATGCAGCTTGAACACCGGCATAAATACGCTGCGAGCAATGGCCATCTTCATTAACCATAATCCCCCATGCAGCTTGAACCGCTTTGGGAAACGCAGAGCAGTTCAAGCTGCATGAGGGATTATGGGTAACAAAGTCGGCCATTGGTCATTCTTCTGCCCAACCAAATCTCCATTAAAAAAATCCAGCTACCCAATGCGATCGACCCCTGCCCAGCCGTGTCTTCCTCTACTTGCTCCTGTTTACCTTCACCTTCAAGGTGGATTTTGCCACCTTCAGCTGCTCCTCGCCATCCATCGCAGTGGCTTCACCCTCTCTGCAGCTTCATCACCTGGGCAGAGAGTGCAAGACCTGCCTTCTGGAGCATGCTGAGCTGTGAAATCAACCTGGTGGTGTTATAATGAACACAAAACACTGCAGGATCTGAGAGCAAGAACAGCTGTAAAGACTGGGCAGGATGGTCGACAGCTGTGTGGAGAGGACGAACATGCGGCTTCAGGGCGATATCCTCTCATCTAAGAATGATAAGACTGAAATGTGACAGTGTCTGTATAGATCTCGACTCAATTAGGTCCTAGGATTCGGGCTGACAGCATCATCATACATCATCAGACCGCCCCTAGCCAGCAACTTGCAGCAGCTGTATATTTATGAAGCGAGATGGAGTGCTCCACTCTTCCCCAGGGACTACTCCCTGGAAGGATCAGAGTCAGCGTCTTGGAGCCACTTTTGGTGGGATAAATTTGCCACTGAAAATTATCCAAACTTAGATAAACATAATCAGCAACTAAAAAATAAACCATCTATCTTTTGTTCTTGTTTAAAAATTGCAAATATACAATTTGAAGTTTTTTTATATGAACTATCATCTTAAATGATAACCCTGTAGATTTGTTTACAGCCAGCAGCTTCTGTGGTAAAGGAAAACATACAAAGCTCGTATGTCTCAAATGTGGCAGTACAATTGAGAATATTGGAACATACAAGCTTACAAGTGCAACATTTGGGTTTGCAACCACAAATTTTCTTTTTTTTTTCATTTTTTTATTTTTCACACCATAAATCACATTAACCATGATACACACTTTTTCCTTTTCACACATATACAGTGCCATTTTCTACCCCCCCCCCCCTCCTCCCATCCCACCCTCCCTACCTCCACCCTCCCATCCATTTAAAGTACAAAATCTAGGATACATTAAACCAGTCAAACAATGTTGTCATTCAATAAAAATACACAAGAAATTCCACTGAGTCCATTCTTTTCATTTCCTTTTCCTTCCGTTAACTTAGGTAGTGATTGTCTCCGGTAGGTTTTCGCTATTGTGTTTCATGTAAGGCTCCCATATTTGTTCGAATATTTCAATATTATTTCTTAAACTATATGTTATTTTTTTCAAATGGAATACATTTATTCATTTCTATATACCATTGTTGTATTTTCAAATTATCTTCCAATTTCCAGGTTGACATAATACATTTTTTTGCTACGGCTAGAGCTATCTTAACAAATCTTTTTTGTGCATCTTCCAAATCAATTCCAAATTCTTTGTTTTTTATGTTACTTAGGAGGAAGATCTCTGGATTCTTTGGTATATTGTTTTCTGTTATTTTATTTAATATCTGATTTAGATCTTCCCAAAATTTTTCTACTTTCTCACATGTCCAGATTGCATGAACTGTTGTTCCCATTTCTTTTTTACATCCAAAACATCTATCAGATACTGTTGGGTCCCATTTATTTAACCTTTGAGGTGTAATGTATAGCCTGTGTATCCAGTTATATTGTATCATACGTAACCTCGTATTTATTGTATTTCTCATCGTTCCAGAGCATAACTTCTCCCATGTTTCCTTTTTTATCTTTAAATCTTGTTCCCATTTTTGTTTAGTTTTACCATTTGTTTCCTCATTCTCCTTTTCTTGCAGTTTAATATACATATTTGTTATAAATCTTTTGATTATCATTGTATCTGTAATCACATATTCAAAGTTACTTCCCTCTGGTAACCTCAGACTGCTTCTTAATTTGTCCTTCAAGTAGGATCTCAATTGGTAATATGCCAGCGCTGTATCTTGAGTTATATTGAATTTATCTTTCATTTGTTCAAAGGATAATAATCTATTTCCTGAAAAACAATTTTCTATTCTTTTAATCCCTTTTTTCTCCCATTCTCTAAAGGAAAGGTTATCTATTGTAAAAGGGAGTAACTTATTTTGCGTAAATATTAGTTTTGGTAACTGATAATTTGTTTTATTTCTTTCTACATGAATCTTCTTCCAAATATTGAGTAGATGATGTAATACTGGAGAACTTCTATGTTGTACCAATTTTTCATCCCATTTATATAATATGTGTTCAGGTATCTTTTCCCCTATTTTATCTAATTCTAATCTGGTCCAATCTGGCTTTTCCCTTGTTTGATAAAAATCTGATAGGTATCTTAATTGTGCGGCTCTATAATAATTTTTAAAGTTTGGCAGTTGTAAGCCTCCTTGTTTATACCATTCTGTTAATTTATCTAGTGCTATCCTCGGTTTCCCCCCTTTCCATAAAAATTTCCTTATTATTTTCTTTAACTCCTTGAAGAATTTCTCTGTCAGTTGTATTGGCAATGCCTGAAATAGGTATAATATCCTTGGAAAAATGTTCATTTTAATACAGTTTACCCTTCCTATTAGTGTTAGTGGTAAATCTTTCCAATGCTCTAAATCGTCCTGTAATTTTTTCATTAGTGGATAATAATTGAGTTTATATAGTTGGCCGAGATTTTTATTTATTTGTACACCTAGGTATCTTATTGCTTGCATTTGCCATCTAAATGGTGATTCCTTCTTAAATTTTGAGAAATCCGCATTATTCATAGGCATTGCTTCACTTTTATTTACGTTTATCTTGTAACCCGACACTTCTCCATATTCCTTCAATTTCTTATATAATTCTTTTATTGATAGTTCTGGTTCTGCTAAGTATACTATAACATCATCCGCAAATAAACTGATTTTATATTCCTTGTCTTTTCTTTTTATCCCTTTTATATTATTTTCTGTTCTTAGCAATTCTGCTAGTGGTTCTATAGCTAACGCGAACAATAAAGGTGATAGTGGGCATCCCTGCCGTGTTGACCTGCTTAAGTTAAATTGCTTTGATACATGTCCATTTACTGTCACTTTCGCTAATGGTCCCTTATGTAATGCTTTAATCCAATTAATATACTTCTCCGGTAAACTGAATTTTTGCAATACTTTGAACAAATAATTCCATTCTACTCTGTCAAAGGCCTTCTCTGCATCTAAAGCAACTGCTACTGTTGGCGCTTTATTCCCTTCTACTGCATGAATTAAGTTAATAAATTTACAAATATTGTCTGTTGTGCGTCTTTTTTTGATAAATCCAGTTTGGTCTAGATTTACCATTTTCGGTACATACTCTGCTAATCTGTTTGCTAATAGTTTAGCTATTATCTTATAATCTGTGTTAAGTAAAGATATTGGTCTATATGACGCTGGTGTGAGTGGATCTTTCCCTTGCTTTAGTATTACTGTAATTATTGCTGTTTTACATGAATCTGGTAAGCTTTGTGTTTTATCAATCTGGTTGATTACTTCCAGGAGGGGCGGAATTAATAAGTCTTTAAATGTTTTATAGAATTCTATTGGGAATCCATCCTCTCCTGGTGTCTTATTATTTGGTATTTTTTTTATTATCTCTTGTATTTCTACTATTCCAAATGGCTCTGTTAATTTATTTTGTTCCTCTATTTGTAGTTTTGGTAGTTCAATTTTAGTTAGAAATTCATCTATTTTCCCTTCTTTCCCTTTGTTTTCAGTTCGGTATAATTGTTCATAGAATTCTCTAAAGTTTTCCTTAATTTCTTTTGGATTATATGTAATTTGTTTGTCTTTTTTCCTTGATGCCAATACCATTTTCTTAGCTTGTTCTGTCTTAAGCTGCCATGCTAGGATTTTGTGCGTTTTTTCACCTAGTTCATAATATTTCTGTTTTGTCTTCATTATATTCTTCTCCACCTTATATGTTTGTAGTGTTTCATATTTTATTTTTTTATCTGCCAATTCTCTTCTTTTAGTTGTATCTTCCTTCATTGCTAATTCTTTTTCTATATTTACTATTTCCCTTTCCAACTGCTCTGTTTCCTGATTATAGTCCTTTTTCATTTTGGTTACATAACTTATTATTTGCCCTCTAATGAATGCTTTCATTGCATCCCATAGTATAAACTTATCTTTCACTGATTTCGTATTTATTTCAAAATACATTTTAATTTGTCTTTCAATAAATTCTCTAAAATCCTGCCTTTTGAGTAACATGGGGTTTAATTTCCATCTATACATTCTTGGAGGGATGTCCTCTAACTTTACTGTCAATATTAAGGGTGAATGGTCCGATAGTATTCTAGCTTTATATTCTGTTTTTCTTACTCTATCTTGCATATGAGCTGATAACAAAAATAGGTCTATTCTTGAGTATGTTTTATGTCTAGTCGAGTAATATGAATATTCCTTTTCCTTTGGGTGTTGTTTCCTCCATATTTCCAAAAGTTGCATTTCTTCCATCGATTTAATTATAAATTTGGTTACTTTGTTCTTTCTGTTAATTTTTTTCCCAGTTTTGTCCATATTTGAATCCAAATTCAGGTTGAAATCCCCTCCTATTAGTATGTTCCCTTGCGTATCTGCTATCTTCAAAAATATATCTTGCATAAACTTTTGATCTTCTTCGTTAGGTGAATATACATTCCAAAACTCCGAATATATCTGACATTTTATCATTACATATCTCCCTGCTGGATCTATTATTTCCTCTTCTATTTTAAATGGCACATTTTTACTAATTAATATAGCTACTCCTCTTGCTTTTGAATTATACGATGCTGCTGTTACGTGTCCTACCCAATCTCTCTTTAATTTCTTGTGCTCCAATTCAGTTAAATGTGTTTCTTGCACAAATGCTATATCAATTTTTTCTTTTTTCAGTAAATTTAGCAGTTTCTTCCTTTTAATTTGGTTATGTATTTCATTAATATTTAAAGTCATATAGTTCAACGTAGCCATTTAATACTTTGTTTATCTTCCCTTTCCGTTTCTCCATCATTACCTTTCCTTCTTATCCATTTCTGTTTTCTTGTTTTGAACCCTTTATAAGACAACATTCCTAAAACATCAAACATTTTCCTTATTCTCCTATTTAAAACTTCTTTAGCCCCAATCTCCCCTTCCCCTCCTGAGTTGTCCTTTATCCCTTGTCAGACAACCACATCTCCCCTCTCCATTTGGATTTGCGAATTCACTCTCAAGCGTCAGCTGATTTTGCAGTGACCGTAACTCCTCCCCACCCAGCCCCCCCAGAAAAGATTTCACTTTTCATATGTAACAAAGGTCACTCTTTTAATTCCCTCCTTATTCCCTCTATTCCATTTCCTTCCCTTATTAGTTCTTGTCTATACTCTCTATATTTTCCTCTAAATACGGATACATTCATATATGCACACTATACATATACACACATATACCTCTTTACCCACATACATATAAATCATGGTCATTTTTACTCTTATTACATGTCTTCATCTCTCTGCTTGTTTTGTAGTTGTTCTGTAAATTTCCTTGCTTCCTCTGGATCCGAGAATAGTTTTCCCCCATAAGATCGTTTTCGCTGTATTGAACTCCTTCCTCTTCTTCAGGAGTTCAAAACTTGTGTGTCTTTTTAGTTCGCAGTCTTTTGTACTCTCGTTACACGTCTTCATCTCTCAGTCTATTTTGTAATTGTTATGCAAATTTTGGTGCTTCCTCTGGATCCGAGAATAGTCTGTTTTGCTGTCCTGGAATAAATATTTTCAATACCGCTGGATGCTTTAGTATAAATTTATACCCTTTCTTCCATAAAATCGTCTTTGCTGTATTGAACTCCTTTCTCTTCTTCAGGAGTTCAAAACTTATATCTGGATAAATGAAGATTTTTCGCCCTTTGTACTCCAGTGGCTTGTTGTCCTCTCCTACTTTCTCCATTGTTTTCTCCAGTACTTTTTCTCTTGTAGTATATCTTAGGAATTTTACTAAAATAGATTTTGGCTTTTGTTGTGGTTGTGGTTTAAAGGCCAATGCTCTATGTGCCCTTTCTATTTCCATTTCTTGCTGTAGTTCTGGACATCCTAGGATCCTGGGGATCCAATCTTTTATAAACTCTCTCATATTCTTGCCTTCTTCATCTTCCTTAAGGCCCACTATCTTTATGTTATTTCTTCTGTTATAATTTTCCATTATATCTATTTTCTGAGCTAACAGCTCTTGTGTCTCTTTAACTTTTTTATTAGATTCCTCTAATTTCTTTTTTAAGTCCTCTACCTCCATTTCTACTGCTGCTTCTCGTTCTTCCACCTTGTCCATTCTTTTTCCCATTTCTGATAAGGTCATATCTATTTTATTCATTTTCTCTTCTGTATTGTTTATTCTTCTTCTTAAATTATTAAATTCTTGCGCTTGCCATTCTTTAAATGACTCCATGTATTCTTTAATAAGAGAAAGTATATCCTTTGTCTTGCCTTTCCCTTCTTCTTCTATTTCACTGTACTCTTCCTCTTCCTCTTCTTCTTCCTCTGGGTTGGCCATCTGTTGTTTCTTTGTTGTCCTTTTCTTCTCTTCTTTCTTGTTTTCGTTGTCTTCTATGTTCTCCTCTTGCTGCTGCTGTTCTGCAGCTGTCATTGCCGGCTGTGGAGATCGACTCCCCAGCTGGTCACCCCTCCCGTCGGTGTGTTTTTTTGCATGCGCGGTTGCACACTTTTACTCGGCTCAGCGAGCCATTTTTGTAGTCCACTTTCTACCGACCTGAGGGAGCGGGTTTCTCTCTCCACCGCGGGCCTCTTCGAACAGGTGAGGCCTTCTCCTTCTTCTTCCGTTGTCTTTTCTTCCTCTCTTCTTACCGTTGGTTTCGATTTTTCTTTTTTCATCGCCATCTTCTTTCCACCTTTATACTCACTTTACTTTAATTTTTATTTTTGTGCCTTTGTGTTTTCCTTTATTTTTTCCGACTTTTCTGGAGAGGGCTGGAGTTCACCGTCCGGCCACTACTCGATCACGTGACTCCTCAACCACAAATTTTCTTCATTGGAAAAAATATTTGTTACCTTATTTTTCTAAGTATCTTGCAATTTTACAACATACAAAGAGTTTTCAACATTGACATTGGGCTTTAAGTTGACATCTGATATCAGGGAAACGATTCCCCTCTTCTCTACCCTTAACTCTCTTCAAAGTCTATGTACAATTTAAAGCAGATGGTGTTCCTATCATTCTAATAAAAAAAAATCCACGAGATCTGGATCTGAAGCATAAACAGCCAAGCTCAAATCTCCTGAGATGGAAAATCATCAAATTTGGCTGGGTGTTAGGAACAGTACACAGGCAGGATGAGGTGCCATGCTGTTGTGAGAGGAAAATTGGCAGTGGGTACATACTTGGATTGTAATCCAGTGAGGAATTGGCCCCAATGATGCACAGTCCTCTCCATGTGAGTCCTCATTGGGGACTCAAGGACAAAATTGAAAATGCTTTTATTCTACAAAGTTTTTGAACAGCTCAATTTTTAATTAACAAAAGGCTTGATTTTTTTTTCTTTGACTCTCACTGTGTAGAAATGTCATACTAGTGAAACTTCTTTGCCAAAGACTGGACTCGGGCCAGGCAATCTCAGCAGAAACAAAACATTACTGTATAATTTTCAATCAAAGACACAGTGCTTAAGTGAATTCTTTTGTAACAGTGCTCAATGTTTGGATTTGCAAGGAATACTTCTTTGCACTAGAGAATTAAACACTTTGTGCTGTTAAAGATTTGTGATTCTTGTGTTTCTTGGTCACTGTGCCAATCATCCATGCCAGATTTCCATGGTCAGTCAGTCAGTATATCAATCAAAGGGGCAGTTTCCCATATTACAGGTTATATTTGATTGAAGGTTCCTGTTTTAAAAATGGTTTAGATATAATTGAAATGGTTTAACAAAAGTTTCCCTAATTTAGGGAATAGCCTAGTCCACCTAATTACTTATTGATTACTTGCTCTTGGAGCAAGTGAGAAGATCAGGCAATAGAATAGGAACTTGAATCCTTCTGGATCCTTTGACAGTGTAGCACCTGGTCATTCTTTAGGCTGCATTTGGAGAACCGTATTGTGTGTAATTCTGATTGATCCATTTCAGGAAAGATGTGGAGACTCTGAAAGGATACAGAAGAGATTTATCAAAACGCTGCCTGGTTCCAAAGATATGAGCTATTAGGAGAAGTTGGACAAACTTGGGTTGTTTTCCAAATAGAGGCTGAAGGGGCCCTGATAGAAGCATATAAAAATATGAGACACGTAGATAGTGTAGACAAAAACATTTCTCGAGGGTAAAAATGGCAAATATTGGAGGACATGCATTTAAGTTGAAAGCCTAAAGGAGGAGTGTGGGCCCAGAGTTAGTCATGAAACCGCATAGGTTAGTAGCATTTAACAGGCCTTTTATTGGATGCATGAATACCCAGGGAATGGAGGGATAGGGGTCATATGCAGGCAGAAGATATTTAATTTAATTTTGGTATTGTGTTCAGCGCAGGTCTCCTGGATCAATGGGCCTGTTCCTATGTTGTACTCCTTTGATGCCAAATCCTTTTACATACATTGGAGGACATTTTGAAACATTGTCATTGTAATTTGGAAATTGGGCAGTTAATGTTCACAGCAAACTCTCACAAACATCTATATAATTGTGATCAGATAAACTGTTTGAGTGATGAAGGAAGATTAAGCAATTTTAATAGCCCTTTGATTTCTTTCAATCTGGGAAAGAAATCATAGGATCATTAAATTTATTTTAATGATTTTACATTATTTAAATACCAAAGTTGGCTTTTTATCTGAGCAAGGTGTTTGGAGATAACTGATTATTTGAAGAAAGCTCCAGGAGACATCTCCTACCAGCACAAATTAAGGCTCATTCCATTTTCTCTCACTTTTAATTTGGCTTGCAAAACTTCACCATAACCATCTCAGGTTGGAAGGGGGAGTGGGAGGGCCACAGGCAGGAAATGAGAAAGAACTCACAGTCTGGGAAACCCAGAGTGGAAGCCTCTACTTATCGACTTTATTCAATCTGTTTGATACTGCTGATGGAGAATCTTCCATGGGATATCAAATCATATAATGATAAGTTGTGATTCTTGAGGAATCAGGTGGAGATTCTGTGCTCAAATTTGTGGGGGGGTGGGGGAATTTCTGGGGTAATCTCAGACCTGTAACATCTGTTGCTCTCCAATTAAAGCTACCTCCCAAATTACATTTGGAATATATTGGAAAGACCATAAATTTTTGAACCCCATGCCAGAATGTGTTAAAATGTGGTATATTTACTTCACCCATAGAATGAACTGAACATTATTTTTAATCATTACAAATTCTGTTGTACAGTATAGACCAGTCACATGAGCTCTATGGTGAACTGATTTGTGAAACATAAACTCTAGGTTTCCGAGAAAATCTTCACTAAATTATTTCATTTCATTTGTTAACTTGTTAATTTAATTTATATTGTGTTTTGTACCGTATATGCCATCACCTTAAAATTAGGGGTCATCCCAAACACCAAATGTAAAATCCATACCTTGATGAAGAAATCTCAATGCAGGTACACCTGGAATCTTCCCATGGGCTCCAATGCAATCTCGAGCTTGCCCTGTTAGTTATTTGTGAAGTCTCAGCACTCCTTGTGCCCAGTCTGACCGCAGTCAGGTCTATACAGGCTTTAAACGGCCTGTTACAGGAACCAACAATGGTTTATTTTTAAAATGTTCAAATAAAATTAAAACCTTCAAATGATCATTTGTTATTAAAGTATTGTGATATGCTTATAACAGCATCCACTGGTCAGCAGTAAGTGCCAGATTTGGGGGTGGGTCATCTTATGCAAAGGGTGTCACTCAAAACCATAATTTTGGGTGGAAATTCCAGGGGTCTTCTTGTTCCTTTATGACAGCATGCACAATATATTCAATATAAACTAAGTTTGCAGAATTTTACTCATTCTGTGATTACTGTTGAGGTATCAGTGCAAGCCAAATACAGATGCCAGTGCTAAGGCTCAGTTGTCAGCAAGAGTTGTTTGTACTGCAGAGTGACCCAGATGATGACAAAACTGTTAACAACCAGGCCAAATCTGAAGATTTCAAACAGACAATTGATCTTATTTTACTTCTTTCGAAAGGTTTACTGTATCTACAGCCAGACAATGAAAGATTGTACTAAGATTAACCAATATTAAACTTTGCTGATTGAAGCTTTTAAGAGTTTTTTTTTATCGAGACACTTTCCTCACCCTTAAGGTTCAGAGGTTGAACCCAAACATTGACTGAAACAACAGTAGAAGTGCTGAAAACACTTGATGCCTCAAACAACTCATTTGGGGAATGAAACAGAATTAAAGATTTTAACTTTAGTGTGTGAAAGTTTAAAGCATTAATGTTGGCAACTTGTCCGGCTCTAATATTTACTAGGTTCTTTTTCATGGTGTTTTTGAATGCATGCTGTGATAAGCTCAGAGATTTAATTGCACATTTCAATCAGGCTCCCACAGTGCAATTGGAAGAATGATTTAAAATTCACAGCTGCTGCATGGGTTTCTCAATGGACTTGGAAACCTGGCAGAGAAAGAAAGTAAATAAGATAAATAAAATGGCCGTTTTTGCATGAGCCACATCCAGGCAAGAAGTCCTGTAAAGTATAAAAAGACTTGCATTACTTCATCCCACTGACAACCTGTGGATATCACCAACCAGTTTACTGATAGTGAATGAGTCCTAAATTACTCCAGAGAAGGACATAATATTTTTTTTTAATTGTGAAATTCCAGGACAATCCTTTGAGGCAATTGAAAGTATCTTAAGAGACCACTCTGTCCATATTTAATATTAGCAGGTATTTAAATATTCTACAATGCAATGACCACCACACCACACGAAATATGATCAAGTACTTATTTAAGTTTAAGTAGAATGAGAAGGGTTCTTCTGCGAACAGTCTAATAATACAACCATAGAAAATAGAAGAACAAGACCACAATTTCAGAGTATACAGTTACAACGAAAAAAAAAAGATCAATTAGTACAAAGCAAAGGCAGCATGAAAGCATTGTTGTGGGTTGGATTCAGTAGCCTGAAGGCTGCAGTGAAGGAACTGTCTTAAAGCCTGCCGGTGGGTCATTTAATATTCCCGAAACGTTTCCCTGATGGGAGGAGAGAGAAGAGAGTGTGTCGAGGGTGTGAGGGGTCCATGAATGTTGACTGCCTTTCCTTGGGAATGGGAGATATAGATAAAATCAATGGAGAGAATGGAAGTTTCCTGAATGTTTTGAACTCCATTCACAATTTTCAGCAGCAATTTCTCATCTTAGAGCTGTTGCCATGCAGCAAGTTTGTTTTGGATGGTGCATCTGACTGTGATTGGTCCAGGTCATGTCACTGGAGATGTGCACTTGAAGCTAGCTCCTCTTTCCATTTCAGTGCCATTTATGTGCTCAGCGGTGTGATTTCTACCCTGCTCCTTTAATAATGCAAATAACTGAATGTATTTGAAGACTGAAAGTAGATGAAGCAAAGAATTTTATCAGATAAACCAACTACTGTTTTGCAATTTTAGTCAGAATCTGTATGAGACTATCTACATCTGTCTCTTTTTTTTTGTTGTTAATTTAGACATTCAGCACTATACCAGGCCAATTCGGCCCTACGAGTCCATGCCGCCCAACTTACACCCCATTAACCTGCACCTTCGGTTTGTTTTTTTGAAGGGTGGGAGGAAACCAGAGCCCCCAGAGAAAACCCATGCAGACATGGGGAGAATGTGCAAAGTCCTTACAGACAGTGCAAGATTTGAACCCAGGTCCAGTCCAGATCGCTGGCACTGTAAAGGCATTGCGCTCACAACTATGCCAACTGTACCACCCTAATCTGACACACATTTCCTTCAAATTTATCATAGGGAAATTTCAGCTTGGAATTCACTGTTTAAGCAAAAGATTATCCATTATTTAAGAAAAACATTGAATAATGAAGGAACCAAACTAGATACATAGAAAATAGGTGTAGGAGTAGGCCATTTGGCCCTTCAAGCCTACACCGCCATTCATTTTGATCATGGCTGATCATCCACTCAGTATCCTGTTCCAGCTCTCTCTCCATACCCCCTGATCCCCCTCGTCACAAGTACTAAATCTAACTTAAATATAGCTATGGAACCAGCCTCAATCACTTCCTGTGGCAGAGAATTCCATAAATTCACCACCTTCTGAGTGAAAAAAATTCTTCCTCATCTCAGACCTAAAGGGCTTCCCCTTTAATGGTGACCCCTGGTTCTAGACTTGCTCAACATTGGGAACAATCTTCCTGCATCTAGCCTGTCAAATCCCTTAAGAATTTTGAACGTTTCTATTAAATCTCCTCTTAATCGTCTAAACTCCAGCGAGTACAAGCCCAGTCGTTCTAGCCTTTCTTCATATGCAAGTCCCGCCATCCCTGGTATCAATCTGGTAAACCTTTTCTGCACTCTCTCCATGGCAATGATGTCCTTCCTCAGATAAGGAGACCAAAACTGAACACAATACTCCAGGTGAGGTCTCACCAAGGCCCTATACAACTGCATCAATACCTCTCTGCTCCTGTACTCGAATCCTCTTGATATGAACGCCAACATGCTATTCTCCTTTTTTACTGCCCACTTTTAATGACTGATGCACAGAGACACCCAGGTCTCTTTCCATCTTCCCTTTTCCTAATTGGATACCATTAAGATAATACTCAGCCCTCCCATTCTTTCCTCCAAAGTGGATAACCACATACATCCATTTTATATTGCATCTGCCATGCATTTGCCCACTCACCCAACCTGTCCAAGTCACCCTGCACACTCTTAACATCCTCTACACAGCTTACAATCCCATCCAGCTTTGCGTCGTCTGCAAACTTGGACATGCTGTTTTCTATTTCCTCATCTAAATCATTAATATATATCGTAAATAACTGGGGTCCGAGCACTGAGCCTTGTGGTAGCCCACTAGTGACTGACTGCCATTCTGAAAAGTACCCGTTTATTCCTACTCTTTGTTTCCTATCTGTCAACCAATTCTCTATCCACCTCAATACCATATCCCCTATACCGTGTGCCTTAAGTTTGTATAGTAATCTCCTGTGTGGGACCTTATCAAAAGCCTTCTGAAAATCCAGGTAAACCACATCTACTGGTTCTCCCCTCTCCACTCTACTAGTTACATCCTCAAAAAATTCAGTAAGATGAGTCAGACACGATTTTCCCTTCATAAAACCATGCCGTCTCTGACCAATGAATTCACCACTTTCCAGATGTGCTACAATCACATCCTTAATAACTGATTCTAACATTTTCCCCACTACCGATGTCAAGCTAACCGACCTATAATTCCCTGATTTCTCTTTCCCTCCCTTTTTAAAAAGTGGAGGTACATTAGCCACCCTCCAGTCCTCAGGAACTACTCCAGAATCTCAAGAGTTTTGAAAAATTATCAACAATGCATCCACTATTTCATGGGTTACTTCCTTTAGCACTCTGGGATGCAGACCATCTGGGCCTGGGGACTTGTCTGCCTTTAATCCCTTCAATTTATCCAACACAACCTCATAACTTACACTTATTTTTCCCAGTCCTTCCGTCACATTAGCCCTATGGTCCCCTATTATTTCCTGAAGATTATTCATATTTTCTCTAGTGAAGACTGAACTAAAGTAGCTATTTAATTGGTCTGCCATGTCCTTGTTCCCCATGACCAATTCACCTGTTTCTGACTGTAAGGGACCCACATTTGTCTTTACTAGTCTCTTTCTCCTTACATATCTATAAAAACATTTGCAGTCATTTTTTATGTTCCCTGCCAACTTTCTCTCATAATCTCTTTTGCCTTTCCAGATTAATCCCTTTGGCTTCCTCTGTAGAACTCTGAATTTCTCCCAATCCTCTGGTATTCTGTCTTTCCTGGCTAGTCTATATGCTTCCTCTTTACACTTGATACTCTCCCTGATTTCCCTTGTTATCCAAGGATGTACTACCCTCCTTGAGTTATTCTTTTTTCCAAACCAGGATAAACAAATGCTGTATTTCATCCAGGTGATCCTTAAATGCTTCCCATTGCCTTTCTACAGTTAATCCTTTAAGTAACATTTGCCAATCTAACTTAATCAATTCGCGTCTCATACCCTCAAAGTCACCCTTCTTTAAGTTCAGAACCTGAGTTACAGAATTAACCCTGTCACTTTCCATCCTAATGTAAAATTCCACCATATTGTGGTCACTCTTGCCCAAAGGGCTTCGCACAACAAGATTGTTAACTAACCCTTCCTCATTACTCAGAACCCAGTCTAGAATGGCCTATTCCCTCGTTGGTTCTTCAACATACTGGGTTAGAAAATTATCCCGTATACCTTCTAAGAAATCATCCTCATCAGTACCCTTACCAATTTGATTCATTCAGTCCATATGGAGCTTAAAGTCACCCATTATAACTGCCTTGCCTTTGTTGCACGCATTTCCAATTTCCTGTATAATGCCATCCCCAACCCCTACTACTGTTAGGTGGTCTATATATATCTCCCACTAACGTCTTCTGCCCCCTTGCATTTTGCAGCTCTACCCATATTGATTCCACATCATTCAAGCTAACATCCTTCCTTTCCATTGCTTTTAACTCCTCTCTAACCAAGAATGCTACCCCACCTCCTTTTCCTTTCTGTCTGTCCCTCCTGAATATTGAAAATCCATGAATGTTAAGCTCCCAGCCTTGGTCTCCTTGAAGCCATGTCTCTGTGATCCCAACTGTATCATAGTCATTTACAGCTATTTGCACATTCAAATCATCCACCTTATTACGAATACTCCTTGCATTAAGACACAAGGCCTTCAAGCTTGTTTTTACCAGACCCTTAACCCTATCACCATTATGCTGTAAAGTGGCCCTTTTACATTTTTGCCCTGAGGTTACCTGCCTGCCTCTTTTGCTTTTCACCCTCCTATCTCTGACTTCTTCCCTCATGCTAAACCCCTCCGTCTCTCTACTCCTGATCCCATCCCCCTGCCACATTAGTTTAAACCTTCCTCAACAGCACTACCAAACACTCTCCCAATCTCTAGATTGGCAGACAAATCATTTCTAGAATCCCAAGTATGCACACTTTGGATTTCTTGCATGGAAACAATATTTCACAGTCCTTATGAGGCCTGCTTCAAGGGATTTCGAAGGAGAATAGAATCCATGTCGTGGAGTCTGCCAGCAGCAAACTACTTCAGTTATGCCCTCTATACATTACCTAGTAACCTGTCACAAATTTCTCCATCTGAAATACTGCAACTGCACCCCAACCATTGGTTGCACAGCCCCAAAATGCAAGCTTAAGCTAAAATAATATGCCATGAATTATTTTGTTGGGATGTCACTACTTCCACCTTGATTTCGTATCATCTATAAACGGATTGCAAATAGACTGGTGTGCCCCACTTTCCCATGATAAACTTGTCAAAGTTGGCACATCTAATGCCTTGCAATGCATTTGTACTTAGAAAAAAAAATCTCTGTGACACAGCTGCAGTTATTCTAACTTGTACTTATATAAAACTTTTACATTCCAAGTTGCTTCAAAGCATAAAATTGGAGGGATGACAGATGACATTCCAAGGAGAATTCTGAAGCAGTTTCAAAGGAGAATTCCAAAAGATTGGATAGAATTGGAGAAAGAATTCCAGAATGAGTATTGTAAAACTGCCATTGTGTGTGTGTGTGTGTGTGTGTGTGTGTGTGTGTGTGGGTGTATAAGCAGATAAATAGATTCCAGATTGAGTATTGTAAAACTGCCATTGTGTGTGTGTGTGTGTGTGTGTGTGTGTGTGTGTGTGTGTGTGTGTGTGTGTGTGTGTGTGTGTGTTTGAGTGTGTAAGCAAATAAATAGATTCCAGATTGAATATTGTAAAACTGCCATTGTGTGTGTGTGTGTGTGTGTGTGTGTGTGTGTGTGTAAGCAGATAAATAGATCTGTGTGTGTGTGTGTGTAAGCAGATAAATAGATCTGTGTGTGTGTGTGTGTGTGTGTGTGAGAGAGAGAGGCATTTATAAAAGATTAATACCAGAGAGCCATGCTTTATAGTAGTGCTGAGGTTGTAAAAATGACAGAAACCAAAGTCAAGGAGAGATTATATTGTGAGGATTTCAATGTACCAAATTTTAAAATAAGGTTTTGTTCAAAATCAACCAAACCATTATTTATTAGCTGTGTACAACTTTAAATTAATTCTAAATAATTGCTGTAATGAGGTTGTAGAGCAGATTTCTTTCCTGCTCCTACACCTGTGACTCAATGGATTATTTATGCAATGTCAACATTGGTTGGGGAAGCCTTTGTGTGGGCTTTGGTATGAATATCAGTCATTCCAATCCAAGACCATGTGTTGTAACTAGGCAAACAGAAATAGAATTAATTTCTTACCATTTGTCACTTTAGTTTGAAATCCAAACTTCCTTACTTTCATGTCTTCTTTTGACCTGGAAGAAATCCATTCAGCTTTTAGAGTCAAAGCTGGCTCATTGAGCAATCGCATTTCCCTATTAAATTTTCCTGTGAATTATTCACCCCACAATTCCATCATTTTTTCCAAAAATTCTGCCACCGACTAAATTGGGGGCAATGTAAATGGTTACTTAATCCACCACCAATCTAGACAGAGGGCATCAGAGATGAGGATTGCAATACACGTCATTTGAGGCAGCAGTTTGTATCATTTCACCACCTCAGTCAAACAAAATATTCCCCAGTTCTTAATTAGTCAAAGATCTATATGAATCAATTTTGTTCATTTAAAAGTAAAAAAATACCCTGAAGGATAAATGGAATCAATCTGAAATTCATAACAAAACCTTTTTGATTCATGACAGATGAATGAGCTGTTGCCTCAGATTAATCACGGAAACTAACATAGCTCAAATCTTAGCAGAAATGTCAGCGGCCACAAATTGCCCATTGGCTTTGTATAGAAGAAAATGTCCCAAAGGAAAAATATGTTCCATTTTTAATGGAAGAAAATGTCTCAAAGATCTTTTTAACTGTTAAAGTAAAGAGCAGCAATCACCTGGCCCCAATATTGGTCGGTTGACAAAAGAGCCCATTAGACTGCATGGTTCTCCCCAGCCTTTGTATTTTACCATTTCAGCCCCCAGCAGGAGGAAGGGCAGTTATTCACGCCAGGTTTCTTGCACAGCAGTGTTGTCAGTAACACATAACTCTCTGCCTATCGAATGCTCATTAAATTCTATTTATTTATTTATTTATAAGCCCTTCCAGCTTATGAGCCCTATGCTGCCCCAATACACCAATTAACCAAGAAACCCCAAACATTTTTGGAGGGTGGGAGGAAACTGGAGCACCCAGCGGAAAACAGCACAGACATAAGGAGAATGTACAACCTCCTTACAGACAGTGGCTGATTTTAACTTGGGTTGCTGGCATTGCAGTAGCGTTCCACTGCAATAGTGTTGAGCTAATCGGTGTGCTAACTATGCTGCTTCCAAGAAAGCTGAGCATGAACCAAGGTACCAATAAAATCACCTTACATATTTTGCCATCAGTATCTGTAGCTTTCTTTAACTTGAAGTACAATGCGCAGGCATGTATCAGTATCCGGGCATCTAGGTCATGGTCACTTTCTGCTTCTTAGCTTTCAGAACATTCCAGTTTGATGCTGTTTTTTGCCACTCTTTCATAGTTGTTGATACATTTGGGGGTATCATGCAAAATCCATACTCAATATTGAAGACTCCATCCACTTTTCCTTAAGCCTACAGAGAGCTTCCACAATATGCAAGATGTTATAGACTAGTATTATTTATTGCCAAGACCTCCCTGGCAACCAAGGACACCTTCACACTGTGCTCAAAGAACATTTCCCCTGTTCGGACTGCCCGATCCTAGTTTGTCAAAGTCCATCTAACTCCCTGGGAGGACACTGTTGCTCCTGCCTCATCATTACAGTTTCCATTCTCTCTTTTTTAAAAACATTTTATTTAATAATTTAAAAAACAAATCCAAACATATATATTGAATAAAAGTATACATAGAAAAAATACATGTGGTACATATATATGAGAAAGAAAAAAAACCTCATCACTCCCTCCCTCCCCACCCTCACCCATTAATCCTCACTAATATCAAAGAAAAGAAAAGGAGAAAAAACAATTTTTATTGAATGTCAATAAAAATTATTAATTCAATACATATAATAACAGAGTTAAGGGTTACCAGCAGGACGGGCCCTCAAGAGTCTCTTACACCTTCAAACCAACATTTTGAACTTTCAAGCAAAAGTAATATTTATTACATAAATTATGTTATTTTCTCAAGGGAAATACATGAACATAATTCAGCATGCCACCTCTCCATCCCTAAATCCATATCTGATTTCCAAGGGAGGGCTATGCATTTCCTAGAAACATCTAAAGCCAATCATAAAAAATCAATTTGATATATAGTTAATTGTAATTTAATACTAACTTTTTTAATGTTACCTAATAAAAAGAACATTAGATCCTGTGGGAGTTTAAGTTTTAATATTTTCTCCAAATTTTTTTAAAACTTTAACCAGAAAGGCTTTACCATAGAACACTCCCAAGCACAGTGAGAACCAACTTCCTGGCCACATCTTACAGTCTCTGTTCTCCATTAGCTGCAAGGGTACCACATTTATTATGCTATGCCCCATTAAGAGCTGGCTCCTGAGGTAGCATCTAATGCTGGCATCTGCAATGTCTTGAAATACTTTCAACATTTAGCACAGACCCTAACTGATGCAATGCAAAAGGCTGACAAAAGGCAAAGAACAGAAACAGGTGTTTATTTAAGCAGGCTACTGTTTGAACCTTCTTCCCCTCTGCCATCAGATTTCTGAATGAACAATGAACCAGAGACACCACCTTACTTTGTCTTTTTTTCTTGCACTGTTTTTATAAATTTTGCAATGTGCTTTATATACAGTACCCTTCATAATGTTTAGGACAGACACTTTTCATTTATTTGCCCCTATGCTCCACAGTTCTAAATTTGTAATCAAACAATTCACGCGATTAATGTGCACATTCTAGATTTTATTAAAGGTTATTTGTACATTTAGATCCGATTGTGTAGAAATTACAGCATTTCCCTCTTTTCCTATCCCCCATTACAGAAGCATGAGAGAGAAACTGGCCAATGTAGATTGGTAGAAGGCACTAGTAGGGAAGATGGCAGGGCAGCAATGGGTGGAGTTTCTCCAAGAAATGAGGAAGCTGCAGAATAAATACATATCAAAAAAGAGGAAATATTCAAATGGAAGTATGTCATAACTATGGCAGACAAGAGAAGTAAGGTCAACATAAAAGCAAAAGAGGAAGCAAATATTAGTTGGAGGATAGAGGAGGGAAAAGATGAAGCATGAAATTGGGTGAGCAAATCATATCAAAGGAGGTACAAAAAATTTCTTCAAGTATATAAAGAGTTAAAGAGAGGTGAGAGTAGATATTGGACCATTAGAAAATGACACTGCAGAAAAAATAATAGGAGACAAGAAGATGGCAGAGGTACAAAATAAGTATTTTTCATCACTGCTGAAGGCATTAGCAGTGTGCCAGATGTCGAAGGATATCAGGGAAGGGAAGTGATTGCAGTTACTGTTTCAAGGGAGAAGATACTCATAAAGCTGAATGGTCTAAGGGTGATTACATCTCCCAACCAGATGGATTACACCCTCGAGTTCTGAAAGAAGTAGTGGTAGAGATTGTGGAGGCATCGATAATAATCTTTCATGGTCCCTTACAACTGGAAAATCGCTAAAGTCAAACCACTATTTAGGAAGGGAGGGAGGCAGCAGAAGGAAATTATAGAATGGTTAGATGACATTAGTTGTTGGGAAGATGTTGGAGTCAATTATCAAGAATCAGATTACATAGAACATAGCCCAGTAAAGGCCCTTTGGGCCTCAAGGTCGTGTCGACAGAGTACTTCGAGGCACATGACGATAATAATGTTGGCCAAAGCCAAAATGGTTTTCTTAAGAGAATCTTGCTTGACAAGCTCATTAGAATCCTTTGAAAAAGTGACCAACAGGCTAGAAATGGAGATGCAGTGGATGTTGTATATTTGGATTTTCAGAAGGCCTTTGACCAGGTGCCACACATGAGGCTATTGAACAAGATAAATGCCCATGAAATAACAGGAAACATACTAGCATGGGTAGAGCATTGGCTGATTGACAGGAAGCAAAGAGTCAGGATATAGGGATCATATTCTTGCTGGTTGCCAGTTGCTAGTGGTGTTTCACCAGGGTTGGTGTTGGGGCAGCTTCTTTTTTTGTAGTACAGGTATAAAATATTTTATCTGAAACCCCTGGGATTAGACACTGTTTGGAATTTTTCAGATAGTAGAATAATAGTAATAATGGTATGTTAAGTAATTGCACTGATTTCAAATTCATGCAAAACAAAGACATGCTCCAACTAGAAGGATCTCTGGACAGGAGGAGCTGGACGGTGGGGGTGTTACAGCAGCTCTGGGCAGGATACGACGGTGGCACTGTGCGTGCAGGGGATTGTTGCAGCCACGCTGGACGGGGTGGGGGATGTGGGTGGTAAATGAAGTGAGATAAAGATAGACCACAAAATTACTAGCATATTTTTTATTTTTAAGTAAAACATAGAGTAAAACTTCAAACGTAAACTGGCTCAAACTAAACTAAACACCTGAAAATATGGTGACCATCATCTTCAGGTTGGAGTCTTTTTAAAGACTTCTTCCAGTGTCATCAGGCTCCCGGGCAGGAGGAGGGACCTTCGGTTCCTGGCGGGAGCGGGGACTGTTGTCGGGGACCGGCGGCGGCGGTTGGGAGGTGTCAGGGACCTGTGGCCTTCCCCATTGAAGAAGTCGTCTCAGGCTCCCAGGCAGGAGTAGGGACCTCAGGCTCTCAGCACGTCTGACTGGTAAGACCACTGAGACACAGCACTGAACAGGGGTGGGTCGTGTCAGGTCACGTTTGGTGCCAAGTGCAAGCTTTTGCATTTGAATGCAAATGATATTCATGGAAAAAAATTTGGTTTTTGGAGGTTTCAGTTTTCAGAATTTCAGATAGAAGATTATGGAGCTTTATATTAATGATTTGGCTTAGAGAATGAATGGCTTAATGGCCAAATTTGTAGATCATATGAAGATTGGTGGAGGAGCAGATAGTGTTGAGGAAACAGGGTAGCTCCAGAAAGATTTAGACAGATTAGAAGAAAGGGGGGAAGGAGTGGAAAATGAAGTGTATTGTCAAGCACTTTGGTATAAAAAAATGGGCAGATTACTTTTTAAATGAAGAGAAAATTGAAAATGCACAAATGCAAAAGAATCTGGGAGTCATTTTGCAGGATACCATGAAGTTGCTTGAAGATGATGGCGAAAAGGCAAATACAATGCTGGCATTTATTTCAAGAGGAAATAAAGATAAGAGAAGGAAAGCAATGTGGACACTTTATAAGGCACTGGTGAGACCTTGCTTATTGTGATCTGTTTTGGGCTCCTCATTTAAGAAAATATGTGTGGGTTCAGAAGAGGTTCACAAGGATGATTCTGGGAATGAAAAAATTATCATATGAGGAGCATTTGACAGTTTTGTTTGAACACATTGAATTTGGGGAGGATCTCATTGAAACATTTCAAATGTTGAAAGGCGTGGGCAGAGTAGATGTAGAAAGGTTGTTTCCCATGGTTGGGGAGTCCAGGACAACAGGCCACAATTTCAGAAGTGAAGGGCCTCTGCTTGGAATGGAAATATATTGGAATTTCTTCACCCAGAGATTGGTAAATCTATGGTATTTGTTGCCGCAGGAGGTTGGGGAGGCCAGGTCATTGGCTGTATTTAAGTCAGAAATTGATAGGTTCTTGATTATCCAGGGCATCAAGGTTATGGGACGAAGGTGAGCAAAGGGGCTGAGTGGGAGAACAGATCAGCTCATGATTAAATGGCGGACAGACTCAATGGACTAAATGACCCATTTCTGCTCTTATGTCTTATGGTCTAATGATTCAAAGATACATCAAAGGGAAGGTAGTGGGGAGGAAATGGAGAGGCTGTAGAGAGATTTACACAGATTAGGAGAATTGGTAAAGAAGTGGAAAATTACATACAATGTACAATCATACATTTTGGTAGAATAAATAAAAGGGCAGACTATTTTTTGGATGAGGCAAAAATTCAAAATTCATTGGTGCAAAGGGACTTGGGAGTCCTGATGCAGGACACCCTAAAGTTTAACCCCCAGGTTAGGTTGGTGATGAAGAAGATGAATACAACCTTGGCATTCATATCTAGAGGAATTGGATATAAGTGCAGGGGTGTGATGTTGATGCTTTGTAAGGCACCAGTTGAAGCCTCACTTGGAGTATGGGGTATAGTTTTGGGTTCCTTATTTAGGAAAGGATGTGCTGGCTTTGGAGATAGTTCATAAAAGATTTACAAGAATGATTCCTGGAATAAAGGGATTAACATATGAGGAACATTTGACAGCTCTTGGACTGAACTCCTGGGAGTTCAGATGTATGAAGGGGGACCTCATAGAAGCATTTTGAATTTTGAAAGGCCTGGAGAGAGTAGATGTGACAAAGTTGTTTCACATGGTAGGGTAGTTCAGGACAAGAGGACACAACTTCAGGATTGAAGAGCCTCTGCTTGGAATGGAAATATGTTGGAATTTCTTCACCCAGAGATTGGTAAATCTATGGTATTTGTTGCCACAGGTGGTTGGGGAGGCCAGGTCATTGTCTGTATTTAAGTCAGAAATTGATAGGTTCTTGATTAGCCATTTAAACCAGAGATTCAGAAAAATTTCTTTAGCCAGTGAATAGTAAACCTCTGGCATTTGCCATCATGGGTAGCTGTAGAAGCCAAGTCAATGGTTGTATTTAAGGCAGAGATCTATAGGTATCTGGATAGTCGGGGTATCAAAGGTGATGGGGAGAATGCATTGGGAGAATGGATCATCTCATGATAGAACGTTGGGATGGCTCGATGGGCTGAATAGCTTTCTTCTGAATAGCTCTTTTGTCTTCTGGACTAATTCCATATTCCCCTATGACATGCTCTCTCAATTACTTCAAATATGGCTACGATTCCTACTTCCACCACCACTTGTGCTAGCCCATTCCTGATGCCAACTCCTCTTTGTGAGAAAAACTTAGACCTCTGATCTCTTTTGGACCTCCTGCCTCTTTCCTTACATCTCTAGTTTTTGATATCCCTAGCATGAGAAACAGATATAGTCTATTTGCTCTATCTACGACTCATTATTTTATATACCTCTGTCAATCATTTCTCAGCCTCGTTCTCTCCAGGGCAAACAGAATCATCCTAAAATGATCTCTCCAGATAAGTTATTTAACCAAGATATTAATGACATTGGGAAGCAAAAGACAGTCTAGGGGAATTCATTGGGTCAAGCAGCATCTGTGGAGGGAAAAGGATGGTCGATTTTATGGGTGGAGATCTTGCAACAACATTGAAAGTACAGGAAATAGCCTGCATAAACAATTGAGAGGGAAGGATGAAGTAGCAGCTGGAAAACAATCAATGGAGCCATCTTAGGAGGGAGATAAAGGTTAGGAAAGAGAGAGGGTTTGGAGTTGGGAGATAATGATTGGTGGGTGATAGGTAGAGATATTTAAAGAGAGGGAAAAAAATGGGCGGGTGTATCTAAAGCCTGGAGAAAAGAGTGATAAATGGAGACATCTTTGTGAATCTTTTCTGCATCACGTCTAGTTTGTTCACAGCTTTCTTATAGTTTAATGTATGGATATGTAGATTGTGTTCTGTTTCTTATACTTAAAATGGCAGCCACTGAAGACAGGCTTACCATACATCTTCATCACCAGCCTATCATCTTGAGTTTCCACTTTCAGGGAACCATGTACATACTCCAAGATCTCTCTGTTCAATAACACTTCCCAGGGCCTTGTCATTCACTGCGTATGTCCTCCCAAAATACATCACTTTGCCAGTCAATCTGCATCCTGTTGTATCCTTAGATAACCTTCTTCACTGTTCACTTATCTACAATTTTGATATCATCTGTAAATGTACTGATCATGCCACCTGCATTCTTATCCAAGTCATCAATATAGAAGGCAAACATTAACATAGTAGACAAAAACCATTGCCACAGACCTCCAATCTAAGAAAAACAACCCTCCACTATCACCCTCTGCCTTCTACCACCAAGCTAATTTTGTCACCAATTTGCACATTCATCTTGGATCCAAAGTGCTCAAACCTTTTGTTATAAATAGCCGCAAAGAGCTAGAGGTGAATCCATGGGCATTCATGTCTCTGAAAGATCTCTCTTTTGCTTCTCTTTCTCTTTTTCTTTGGCTTGGCTTCGCGGACGAAGATTTATGGAGGGGGTAAAAGTCCACGTCAGCTGTAGGCTCGTTTGTGGCTGACAAGTCCGATGCGGGACAGGCAGACACGGTTGCAGCGGCTGCAGGGGAAAATTGGTTGGTTGGGGTTGGGTGTTGGGTTTTTCCTCCTTTGCCTTTTGTCAGTGAGGTGGGCTCTGCGGTCTTCTTCAAAGGAGGTTGCTGCCCGCCAAACTGTGAGGCGCCAAGATGCACGGTTTGAGGCGATATCAGCCCACTGGCGGTGGTCAATGTGGCAGGCACCAAGAGATTTCTTTAGGCAGTCCTTGTACCTTTTCTTTGGTGCACCTCTGTCACAGTGGCCAGTGGAGAGCTCGCCATATAACACGATCTTGGGAAGGCGACGGTCCTCCATTCTGGAGACATGACCCACCCAGCGCAGCTGGATCTTCAGCAGCGTGGACTCGATGCTGTCGACCTCTGCCATCTCGAGTACTTCGACGTTAGGGATGAAAGCGCTCCAATGGATGTTGAGGATGGAGCGGAGACAATGCTGGTGGAAGCGTTCTAGGAGCCGTAGGTTGTTGGGGAATTGTTAGGGGAACCAGCCAGGTTCTGCTCATAATGACTCTTTGTATGCCTTACAGAAGATAAAAGTTGAAGTCTGTAATGCATATTACATTTTTATGTATTATTACATGTCAATAAACAAAGCCTTGAACTTTGAAATAATGCCTTAAAAATACCTGGTTTGGGCCTGTTACGAAATACTCAGGCCCATCACAGTTGTGTTGTTAGCAAACTTGATGATGTGGTTCAAGGTGCGTTTTGCTGCTCAGTCATGAGTAAGCAGAATGAACAGCATGGACTAAGCCCACAGACCTGGGGAGGACCCTGTGCTCAATGTGATGGTCTTGGAAGTTAAGTTTCGCTTTTCCTCACATTTATTGCTATGGCCCATTTTTGAGTTGACTTTACCAAAAAGGACAAGAATAGCTTGATTCTTTGTTGGCAGTGAGCACAAACCAAGAACAAAAGGCAAAACAAAAATATAAGACTCTGCAGATTAGTCGATATCAGTTGTGAAACCAAATACGTCAAAGTTTCTAGAGGAATATTTTCTCATTTCCTTTTCTCTTTCTTATCCTATCCCTTCCCAGACAATGCCTTTGTCAGATTAGCAAGCATTTCAGTACAAAAGCCTTCACTTTCCATAACATGAATGGAAGTACTTTTCCTTCAAACAATTGATTTGATCAGTGTTTGTATTTGTGGCATATTGTGATTATGCCTGATCCATTGACAATGAAATTTTAAAGAGCTGGCTGTCATGACAACCTTGAATATAATTATCTGTATATGCCACAGAATAATTCATGCAGTGGGAGTGTTTGTTGCAACTTAATTGTTGACATTTAGATAATGAAGAATTCATTTGGAGCTTAGAAAATACAATTATTGAATTGGAACCATATGTGATTAATAGTCAATTAGTTAAGGCTCAATAGGGAATATTATGCACCTTGTCATCTTTTGCCAGCAGGTCTTTATGTGCCCTTTAAGTCTGGCAGGCAGAAAACCTACAGCTGTTTCTTTTTCTTCACATCTTCCCAGCAGGAAGCTAACCATACAATTCAGCCCCAACCTTTGTGATGGATTGTGGAGTCAGATGTTGGGTGAAGTATAATTAGACTGGAAACCAAACAAGAATTAATGAATGGCTGGTGACTGTCATTTTCTAGTGATAGGGAACAGAAGTGTGAAGATTCAGCTTCTGCTGCTATCCCTTATTAAGGAGTTATGTCATGGTGAGATTTTTAGGCTGATACAGAATCCTCATCAGGCTGAAAGAATTCTTACCAACTGAGAACTTTGCAAAGGCTCCAATCCTCAGTTGCACTGAAGAATGCTGTTTATTGACTTCAGTTTGGCATTCAACACAATCATATCTCAGTACCTAATAAGGACATTGAGCCTGCTGGGTCCCTCTGCAATTGGATTCTTGACCTTGTCGGGGAGACTTCAGACAGTCCAGATCGGAAACAGGACTTCCAAGACCATCACATTGAGCACAGGGTCCTCCCCAGGTCTGTGGGCTTAGTCCATGCTGTTCATTCTGCTTACTCATGACTGAGCAGCAAAACACACCTTGAACCACATCATCAAGTTTGCTGACAACTCAACTGTGATGGGCCTGCGTAGTAAGAATGATGAGTTAGCATACAGAGAATAGGTGCAGTCAGGACTGGAGCAGAGCTAACAATGGGAATCTAAACCAAAAAAAAATGGTTGTCAACTTCAGAAGGGCCCAGGGGGATTACTCTCTGTTGACCATTGATGGCTCTACTCTTGAGGTTGTCAAGAGTATCAAGTTTCTTGGTGTGTACTTGGCAGAGAATCTCACCTGGTCCATTAACACCAGCTCCATTGTGAAGAAACCCAGCAGCGCCTCTACTTCCTGCAAAGGCTAAGTTTGTCTCCCACCCTCCATCCTCACTACATTCTACAATGGATGTATTGAGAGCATCCTGAGCAATTGCATCACCACCTGGTTTGAAAGCTGTACCACCTCAGACCGTAAGACCCTGCAGAGGATAGTGAAGTCAGCTAAAACGATCATTGGGGTCTCTTTTCCTACCATGACAGACATCTACAACGCATAATACACACGGAAAGCAATAAATATGAAGGTCTTCACACACCCCTCCCGTAAACTTTTCCCACTTCTGCCATCTGGTAGGAGGAACCGTAACATTTGGGTCCTAATTTCCAGATTGGACAACAGTTTTTTTTCCTCAAAGCCATCAGGCTCCTGAATTCCAAGAACATAGGTGGGTAGTGTACCGGGGACTTTTATTTTATATGTCTTAATATTAACTTATATCTATGTAAATCTGCTTCTTGGGCCTGGAGAAACATTATCTTATCTTTAACATGCAATGCATGGTGACTTGCTTGACATTTTAAATTATCTGAGAACCATTTCCCATTTCAGTTTAGGTGTGATGATTTTTTTCAGATTATCCTGATTATCAAAGTGGGTGTCATTTGTGTCATGGTACACTAATCCTGCCCATAATATGCAATTCGTGCTTCACTTCATGTGATTTTACACTTACGACAGTGTGGCTCGGTAAGACAGCAATACCATCTACGAATTTCCTGACACCTCCAGGTCAATTCACCCATTTATTTGTACATCTTGTTATTTATGGAAAGTCTGAAACTGGATTGCCTGCAAAATGATTTTTTTCATTGTACCTTGATATACGTGACAAAAACTTGAACTAATTTGAGCTCGGCAACACTTTTATATGACTAGACCTCTTTTATAGATACAGACTTAAAGTAGATGTTATAAACAGAAGGAAAGTTGTTAAATTTGGCAATTATATCCTGTTCTCAACTTCATACCAGGGTTCTTGGTGTAAAGATTGCATGTTTACCAACTATTCTACTGTAGATGATGACATAACATTCTTAAAATATGTGCACTTAATATTATATTTTAATTAGTTAAATCTGTTTGAATAATATATTTGATAGTGAAAAATATTAAAAACAATTTGCAGGCTGTCCAAAGGTCAAAAGTTGACAGGAGTTTCCAGGAACAGAGACTGAAGCTACAAGGTGCTTGAGGTCTTACAAGGTCTCTTGTGCATACGGAGTCAGTGTCGTTGATCTGTGTATTGTGATCCACAATTGAATCTTGTCAAGACTTTTGTTCTAAGTCAATTTAGTGCAATAACTTGGACTTCCAAATTTTGCATTGCTAATTACATATGGGAAGCTTCAAGCTGAATATCTGAAAATTTTCACAATTTGAGTGCCAGTTCTAAGCTGCAATTACTGAAATATTGTGCTCTGTCAAAAGTGTAAAAGAATATGTTTGCACTAAATAAAAGATGGAATTTGTTATAATGGATAGTCAACTATTCAACATAATAGAATTGTTATGCTTCATCAATTGAGGGAATGCATAGCATACCTATAAGCATTGGGAATCTTCATTCTCTGGGATACACAGAGAAACAATCTTATATTTGTGTTTGAGAAAACTACTCAGGTCACATCAGTAGTACATACATCTCTGAAATATTGAGCAAGCTGAACAAAGAAATCAATTGACTCATTGTCTCCTAGGAAGGTACAAGTGAATAGAAGGAAATAAATTAGCATGCTGCTACTGGTAAACATGTATTTGATTAAACCAAACCCATCAATAAAATCATATAACAATCTATGACAATTATTGAAATGCATTACAATAGATAAACTGAATAAAATTGAGTACACATGATGGTTATAGACCAATTGAATGCATAAATCAAGACATACAGGTGGTAACAGGCCCTTCTAGCCCATGAGCCCCATCCCCTTAACTACACCAATTAACCTACTGTCCCCTTGTGTTTTTGAAATGTGGGAAGAAACCAGAACACCCATAGGAAACCCACGCATACACATGGAAAATGTACAATCTGCTTAAAGAGAGCGCGAGATTTGAACCCAAGCACTGGCACTTTAATTGCATTAACTGCGCTGCCCATGAAACACATATTGTACAGCTGAATAAGCTTAAAGCACACAGAATCACAAGAATGAAAACAATACAAATGTGCAAAATTTTGAGAACACAATTGAATTCACATGGTTATTATGTAAATTAACAAAAATAATATGATTATGAAGCAACTGAACACACCAATTCCAGCATTTCTGAAAACATAATAATTAAAATATAATTGAAAGGGAAAAAATAACAAAGCAGAACCATCATTCTATTATGGAGCAATTAATGTTATATGATATAATGAAAAAGAATCAATAACAATGATCTTTTGTGTACAGGATATTTAATTATATGCATTATAGTGTCTTTTGCAAATAACAATGTTTAATTAACAAAGCATATAGGCTTTGTATAATACGACTTTAGAGTATTCAGTTAAAATAATATCAAACTATATTTTTCTTGCAGAAATATCCCTCTTGCTATCTGCATTTCTATGGCGGTTGTCACAGTTGGCTACGTTTTAACCAATGTAGCCTATTTTACTGTGATGAGTCCCGAAGAACTTTTAGCCTCTGAAGCAGTAGCTGTGGTAAGGAATATAAAGTTTAACTGATTAAATTAAATGCAAAAAAAATGCCTAAAAATATTTTCTAATACATGATACATTTCAGTTTATAAATATATTACATTGCCTGCACTCACCTGGAGTTCTATTTAAGCAGATACATATAGAAATTTGGCTTATTAAACTGAGGCTTTATTGACATGTATTTTCTTGGTACAGTAATTTGCAAACAAATGAAATATATCTCTCTAAAACACAGATTATTTAGTCCTTTATGTTGATCAGTCTTAGCCTTTGCAGATAACAAGTGAAAAGAATATTTTAATGCCAGCCTTCATGACCACATGGTTTTAATGCAGTCAAAACACTGATCGGGCATTTAGATTGTATCCTGAACAGTAGGTCAGTTTGAGGAAAAAATGCTGGCTTATAGTCTTCATGAATGTCCCAGAAACTGTCAAAGATTTTCCTATGATTATAGACAATAGACAATAGGTGCTGGAGTAGGCCAATTGGCCCTTCAAGCCAGCACCGCCAGTTATCGGATCATGGCTGATCTTTCCCTTTCAATAACCAATCCCAGCCTTATCCTCATAAACCTTTACTCCCCTGCCCACAAGAGCATTATCCAACTCTCTCTTAAATCTATCCAACGATCTGTCCCCACTACCTTCTATGGGAATGCATTCCACAGATCCACAATTCTCTGGGTAAAAAAAAAAAATTCTCCTCATTTCTGTGTTAAATGGCTTTCCCTGTATTCTTAAACTATGCCCTCTAGTCCTAGTCTCACCCATTATTGGGAACATATGCTCTGATTTCATCCTGTTAAGCCCTTTGATAATCCTAAATACCTCAATCATGTCCCCCCACATCCTTCTAAACTCCATTGCATGAAATCCAAGTCTTTCTATCCTTTCTGCATATGACAATCCTGCCATCCCGGGAACTAACCTTGTAGATCTGTGCTGCACTCCCTCTATATCAAGAATGTCCTTTCTTAAATATGGGGACCAGAATTGGACACAATACTCCAGGTGAGGTCTCACCTGGGCCTTGTACAACTGCAGGAGGGCTTCTCTACTCCTATACTCCAATCCCCTCTTTATGAAAGCCTTCTTCACCGCTTGCTGAACCTGCATGCTAGTTTTCAATGACTGGTGAACAAGTATGCCCAGATCCCTTTACATTACCCCACTCCCTAGCTTAACATCATTTAAATAATATTCTGCTCCCTTGTTTCTGCCTCCAAAATGGACAACCTCGCATTTTCTCACATTAAATTTCATCTGCCATTTTTCCGCCCATTCCCCTAACCTGTCCGTCCCCTTGCAATTTCCTGACATCTTCCTCGCACTTTACACTACCACCCAGTTTAGTGTCATCTGTGAATTTGCATATGTAGTTATTAATCCCCTCATCCAAATCATTTACAGAAATGATAAACAACTGAGGGCACAACACCGACCCCTGCGGGACCCCACTTGTCACATTCTGCCATCCAGATAATGACCCGTTTATCCCAACCCTTTATTTCCTATTTCTCAACCAACTATCTATCCATGACAGCACCCTACCCCCGATACCATGCTCCTTGATTTTGCTAACTAGCCTCCTGTGTGGGACTTTATCGAAGGCTTTCTGAAAGTTCAAGTACACCACATCCACTGGCTCTCCAGAGACCACCCTCCTTGTTATGTCCTCTGTTCCGACCGATCTCAACCTGCAGTCCCACCAGTCGTAAGATCTTCCCATTATGCATCACCCAGTGGTGCATAGATCTGCTGCATAGATCCCTCCATTCCCTGAATATTCATGTGTCCATCCGGAAGCATCTTAAAAATTTCTCTCGTATCTGTTTCCACCACTGCTCCTGACAGGCCATCCCAAGCACCTACCACCCTCTGACAGGTTTTATCAAGCAATATCTTTATATTGGTGTTAAATAACATACAGACCCTGTCTTTATCTGAATGTAAACCTAATCCCTGTGACCTCCAAAATCAAGACCATCATTATGAAGGGGAAGTGCCAAGTTGAAGAAAGCCTAAAGGAAAATCACTGCTGCATACTTCCCAGGCAATTGATTTTACAATAAGCAGTTACTGACTTCACCAGAAGATCATACACCTGTCAAAACAATAAAGTTCAACATTTTCATTAGTATTTTACTTGGATTGGAAGGTGATTTATTTTTATTTGTATACACAAATGATGATCTCATCAAAATGAAAGATATATATTTGTATCTAGTGGCAGGACCGAAATTGTCTAGATCAGGTGCATAATGTAAAGAAATAGAATTAATTTCCTTCATCCCTGCTCTCTATATGAATTTAACTGCGTTATAAAGAGACAGTATAAAAGTAAGGAAGATGTTGCACCTATATAAAACTTTGGTTAGGCTGCACTTGGAGCATGGTGTGAAATTTTGGTCACACCATTACAGGAAGGGTGTAGAGGCTTTGGAAAGGGTAGAGAAGAATTTTATCAGGATGCTGTCTGGATTCGAGAGCATGAGCTCTAATGGAAATTGGACAACCTTGAGTTGTTTTCTCCAGAGCATCGTAGGATGAGGGGAGGCCACAAAGCTATACCAAGATGGGTAGAAAGTCAGAATATTTTTTCAAAGCATAAAAATATCCCCTTAAAAAGAAGGGAAAAGTTTAAAGGAACAGTGCTGTGCTGCAAGACTTTTTCTCCAGAGAGTAGTAGATGCCTGGGATGGGCTATCAGGGGCAGTGGTGGAATCAAATATGATACCAATGTTTAAGATGCTTCTGGATAGACACAAGAATATGCGGAGAATAGAGGGATCTGTGTCATGCACAAGCAACCGAGGTTTAGTTTTACTTTGCAGTATATTTGGTTCAGACTTCATAGGTCAAAGGGCCTGTTTCTGAACTGTACTGTACTATGTTCCACGTGAGCACCTGATAGTTCACTTCTCACCTTGTTGGGTTATTTGACATTGTAAATTATCCCTGGTGTCAGTAAGAAAATCATGGATATGTTCATAAACATGTGGGAGAGAAATAAAAGTGGAATTGCAATTGATAGCAAATCTCTAAGAGTCAACATAGACTCAAATAGGGTCAAATAGCCTCCTTCTATGGTTCTTCTTCTCCAAAAGAATCAGAGACATGAAGGGGATAGAAAAAGGGTTTGCGGGCAAATGGGACAAGCTCCAATTGAGTTGGGCAGAAAGGATTGTTACCATGCTGTATAGCTCTAATTCTATGCAATGCTTAATAGACATATGCAATGATGTTTAAATATTTATGGTAGGGAAGTGCAAATTCTATGAACTTCATTCATGTGGAGTTGAACCAGAATATTTAAATAAGCAAAAAACTGACAAAGCTCATCACTAGTCTAAAGAATTTTGCCACTAAGTAGATCAGTTAATTAAGCAGATTGGGATCTGGACTGATCTTTAATTCCTGTTTGGTGAGATGATCCTAATGGCTCAAGGGAAATCTGTCAAGATTCACAGTCTAACCCACATTTGTTACCAAATGCATGAGGGCCATCATATAAGAGTAAGAGCATATTTTGCTGTGAATATTGTTGAATAGATAGTAAACATTTCCTGTCAAGTATCACAATGAATGGTGGTAATATGTGAGATATTGGAAAGGTTCTAAAAAGGTTTAATACCTTTAGAAGAGGAGAGATAATCTAGAAAAGAAAGATAGTGTCCTTGCATTTATAAAGGTATGTTAATTAATCCATCATTCAAGTGATTATTTCAACCATTTTAATAATTTATAAGATTAAATGCCATTATTCATTGTCCATCCACATCTACCCTCACTAGTTGGTGATGAGCTATTTTTTGGATCTATTCAGGTCATCTGTGAGAAACTCTGACAGTGCCTCTGGGTAGATAAGCAGGGTAACAAAAGTTGTGTCAACAATGTTATCAAAAGGTGTCAATGCACCAATTATCTGTTTTTAATGCTCAGTTTGAGAAAAGCTCTCAAATACAAACTTACCTATAAGATGGACAAATGAATTGAATTCCAGGAGTGAGGTGAGATATGTCCCCAACGCATAGATGCTAAATCTATGAGATCCCAATGATGTGGCTTAAGCAGTATAATTTCAGGTCAAAAAGACCTGAAAATATATTGCTTTGGGATGTCAAAATCCTCCCTCATGGCATTAAGATTTATTCATTTTAAGTCACCAGCAAGTTCTCAATGAGAATTTTAGTTGAACAATAAATTCTTGTATTGCAATGTTGTTATTTTCTGCAAAAGAATTCAGATCAGTGTATACAGGTATTTGTTATGACAATACATCTCCCATTCGTGACTTGCTGAGATTTCATGCCCAATGTATACCATAGATCAGTTTATTAACTTTTACTAAGGGTTAAGCTTTGCTTTTTTTTTGCAATTCTACATATATAGGGGATTTTTTTTGTGGATTCTGTACAGGAGGTGGTAGAGAAAGTGGTATGATCTCAGAAATGGGGGTTATTAAAATACTCATTCCCCACACACACTGGTTTAACAGAGAACCACACCCCCATTTCTGGATGGGTCACGTCTCCAGAATGGAGGACCATCGCCTTCCCAAGATCGTATTATATGGCGAGCTCTCCACTGGCCACCGTGACAGAGGTGCACCAAAGAAAAGGTACAAGGACTGCCTAAAGAAATCTCTTGGTGCCTGCCACATTGACCACCGCCAGTGGGCTGATAACGCCTCAAACCGTGCATCTTGGCGCCTCACAGTTTGGCGGGCAGCAGCCTCCTTTGAAGAAGACCGCAGAGCCCACCTCACTGACAAAAGGCAAAGGAGGAAAAACCCAACACCCAACCCCAACCAACCAATTTTCCCTTGCAACCGCTGCAATCGTGTCTGCCTGTCCCGCATCGGACTGGTCAGCCACAAACGAGCCTGCAGCTGACGTGGACTTTTTTACCCCCTCCATAAATCTTCGTCCGCGAAGCCAAGCCAAAGGAAGAAGACACCCCACTGAAGAGCTTATGCATAAAGAATCCCCCTACCCACCTCCATTATTTTGAAGCTAGCCACATAGCCTGAGGTGGTCACAGAAGATTGACCCCATAATCTTATTGACTAATCTTTACAAAATAAGGGGGAACCTTGCTAAAAGTTTTGGTCACTTGCTTTTAACCATTTTCTTTTTTTATTGAGGGTGGGAGGAGTGGGGTGGGGTTAGGGTTGCACAGGTGTCCTGCCAGAGTTGCTGTGGGCGATTGAGGTCTCCACCAAAGAAATTCATTATCCTGTTTTTTATTCTTAAATTATGTTTGTGGCTTATTTTTTTTCTTGTTCCTTTTTATAAGAAAAAATATCTTCTGATTGCAACTGTGATTGTTAGAATAATTAAAAACTGTGCAAAATTGATTTTAACTGCAGTCTGATTGATTAGACCTTTGCAGAGCGGCTGATGGGAAAATTTTCTGTAGCTGTGCCAATTTTTGTAGCTCTTTCCTGCTTTGGCTCCATGAATGGAGGGATTTTTGCAGTTGCCAGGTAAGAATCCAGTTATTTTAATTTAGATCATTGGGACCAACAAATCAATTTAACATGGGAATCAGGGCACCTTGATGTTCCCAAATAGATGCACCAAGTCAGGACCTATCACAATATGCATCCTTTAAAGTAATAGGGATTAATGCATGTTCCACAGTAGCATAGCTGGAAAATTATGGGTGAGAGCTTGCTGACTGTGGTTCTCACTCTGAGAATTAGTGGGCATGGTATCTCCATCTCCCCACCCCCCCCGCCCCCCACCCCCCCAGTACAGGTTCACAGGCAATTCAGCTGCAGATAGCTGCTGTGGTACCTTGAAGCATCCCAAATTCCAACAAGATGCTCTCAGTGAAGCATGTCTTCTGTCACCATTATAAAGAAACCCCACTTGAAATAGGCCTGAAAGCTTTGACTATCAGCAAAGCTTGCAAACACCTTTGCCAGCTGTAAAAACTGAGTGCAATTTTGTCAGCTTTTTAAAAACTACAAGTAAATAGCACTAAATGTTTTTTTTTAAATATAGAATGGACTAAAACCTGATTAAGTATCAGCAGAATTAAATGAAATATTAATGTAAAGGGAATTAGTGGAGAAATAAACTCAACTTCGCCTTTGGCTCCTAATGAAAAGAATTACAAGCCTCATTGAAATCAATGGAGTTTTTAATCCTTTAGTTAATCTAACCAGGATCCAAGATGTGATTCTCCAACATAATGGGAGAAGCTAAAATGCCAGGCAAAGAATCAACTTAAAGTCAGGGGTTAAACCAATGTGATTAAACCAATGGTGATTAAATGGTTCACATTCTCTTGCTATTACTTGCCCAATAGCAATTAATTGTATTATTTCCACACTGCTGGTTCTGCTCTATTTGTTGTTAAAATATTGGTTTCATTGAATACCAAGGTCATAAAATTGTAAATAAATATTGGCTGTCGGAAACCGACTGTCCTATTGCAAACTACTGGAATCTTAACTCTTAACATTAGGAAGGCCATGAGCTCCACACATAAATTGTCAAACTAGACTTCATTGGAAAGTCAAATCTGTTGGTTTGGCTTTGGCATCCGTCAGTAACTCCAAGTCCAGGACCTTCACATGTACATTGTGTTAATAGCAAGCCTTGAACCTACTGACAGATTTGGAAAACAATCTAGCAGATTTGGTTTTCCAATTAAGTCCAAGACTCCATGTTTGACTGAATATTTGTGAAGCTCCTGGATAGGTCATTTTATCAGTTTCAAGCAGGAACTTAGCCCAGTACCGCTGTGAAACACCATTCTGAGATAAGAGTTGTTATCGGTTCCTGTGCTTTGATTCCACCATCATCGATGTAATGATTCCAATATGAGTCATATTAAAATTCTACCTCCATCTACATGTGGAATACTTTCAGTTAGGACAGTTGTCAAGTTCAGGAAACTCAAGCAGAAGGAAATAATTGGCAAGGACCAGTGCTTTATTGCATCATGACCTTGCGTGAACTTCCAATAAATGAGCTCTTTTGGTTTCTAAATTGTGTTTAAATGAATTTGATAATTGCGATACAGTTACACCATTGGTCTTCCTAGAAAACGTAATTTATGTGTTGAATATTTTGAAATAAAAATCTATATTAAAATTAAGGGAACCATGATTTCAAAGAGCCAAAGTGATGGTAGCAGATATCCACCATCTACTGAGTGCAGGAGATTGGTAGAAGTTTGTTAAAATCAAACTACATTCATTGTAGCAACATATAACATTTAAAATGTTTGGGATTTTTGGAGTGTAAACCTGAATAAAATATTGTTTATTTAAAACATTCTTCCATTTTACACCAGTGCTAACAAATGATAAACCTGTTGGCTTATAGTCACACTGCCAAATAAAAAAACAAACAAATACTAATCTGGAAAATGATGGCTTGCAGTTTTGATATGAAAAAATCATTTTTTTTAACAAAAGTGAAGAAAGCCTACCTAGTACCCCAGATTACACAGCCAAAAAAAGGTTTCTTGCGGAGTTTAATCTTTCAATGCTCATGAGTTGAGCCTGCTCTGAGCCAAATTATTATGCAAAGATATACAAATATATTTCTATAAATGCAGTATCTAGATTCTAAGTGAGTATTCAAACATTTTCAGAATATATTTTTGAGCTGACATCAGAAAGACTGAATACATATTAGATAATGAAGTATTTGGATTAGTTAAATATAGTTCATGGGTGATGCAATGATAAAAGCATCACTTCACTGAGAAAGAATTTGAAATTTTACTGACAAGCCCAAGTCACTTCATTATTAATGGTTTAGTTTAGCAAATCTTAATTTCCTTCATGATGATTCAGTGCATGCATAGAGGTCCTAAACTTGAAAGCCTTGGAGCCTGCTGACAGATTTCAAAACCAAACGGATAGATTCAACTTTCCAATGAAGTCCAAACTCTGTGTTTGAAAGTACACATGTGGATATTCTGAATTTATAGATGTCAAAATAGCAAAGTAGTTTAATTGTGTATTGACATTTTGGAGACCGTAGTTGCATCAGTTGCATCATCCCTGAATGAAAATCAAAAAACAAGTATCTTGTTACTATGGTTTAAAGCTTACAATATTGTGTTAAATTGTGCGCAGGTACACAGATGCAACAGACTATATTAATTAACAATAACCACTGCTACTTTTATGTGAAAAATGAATCTGCCACTTTACAATTTTTCTTCCTTGACAAAAACAAATGGACAGCCTATTAGTGTAATGTAAAATATGTCAAGGTAAAGGACCATTACTTAGCAAAACAAGGTAAATTCAAACCAAAGAATCTGTTTTTATACTTCTGTTCATCTGAAATGACTGCATATCAATGACCTCATGCACCTAACAATCTACAAAAATAAACAAACTGCTTCTTCTTTTTGAGCTGACATCAGAAATACTGAATACATATTAGATAATGAAGTATTTGGATTAGTTAAATATAGTTCATGGGTGATGCAATGATAAAAGCATCACTTCACTGAGAAAGAATTTGAAATTTTACTGACAAGCCCAAGTCACTTCATTACTAATGGTTTAGTTTAGCAAATCTTAATTTCCTTCATGATGATTCAGTGCATGCATAGAGGTCCTAAATTTGAAAGGCTTGGAGCCTGCTGACAGATTTCAAAACCAAACGGATAGATTCAACTTTCTTTGGCATCTTCCCAGTTGAGATTTATGTTATGTTGTCTCCTTGGCTCAGAGCTCTCAAACCAAAAGGTTACCTGTTCCATTATCTGGATTATACTGAGCTTGCAAATCTCAGGTGTCATTTTCTTAATGATTTGATTGTGGGGTGTGGGCATTTTGTCCATGACTGATGGTTATAGTTTCCTCAATTGCTTCCTTAAACCTTGAGACCATTGCAGAAAGCAGTTAAGGGACAACAATAATGGATTCACATAGATAGAGGGTTGACATTTAAGGATGTAAAATTTCTCTGCCTGAAGGATAAAAACAGGAATTTCACCACTATTAATCCTGGTTCTTAATTCTAAACTCACTTCGTTGTCTCAATTCAAATTCCTTGTTCTCATAATGGAATGGCATGTGGACAAATCAATAAGCACTCACTCTGGATCGTAAACATAATTCCCATAGAAATACAATTGACTTCCAATTGCACTTTCAAAGTCATACATTAAAGTCGCTAAAGTAAAAACCTTTACAGTTTCCACTGCAACTCTTCTGAGTTTCTTTTCTTCCAGCAATTCAGTTCAGGTCCTCATCCATTTAATCTGACCAAATAAAGTTTGCTTCTAAATCCATTGCACTTCGAACACCTGCTATGATGATCATATAGACATATCAGAAAGCATCTCCTTTTAATAATATCTGATAATATTATAGAAGTAGCAGTGGAACTGGTGAAATCATTTCTCTTTCCCAGTGGAGGCTGTCAAATTACATTAGCTTTTTTTTCTGATGTACCAATAAACTTCTTAATTTGAGCAAAAAATATGATCAAATCTTATTTTATAGCAGTTGATGTCATTTGTTGTATTTTATTCAGAGTTAATGAGGTAACTGATATTAAGAAGATTGCAAGTAACTTATTTATAAAATCTTAAGTGAAATTAATTTTTATAAAGAAATTTTAGATAATCACTAACTTCCAACAAACTGCATGAACTTTTTGATATTACCTTAACATTTTCTGTTTAATGATGAATCGGCAAGAAAACTATTTCATAATTTTTTTTGCATCTTTTCAACCAAATAGAATGTTTTTGGTAGCTTCACGAGAAGGTCACCTTCCTGAAATTCTGTCCATGATTCATGTCCGTAAACATACACCACTTCCTGCTGTTTTTGTGTTGGTAAGAAAGCATCTATATATTTAAGTGCATGTCGTATTTGGGTGTCAACTTTCTATTCTGAACAGTAGATTCGGGTTTTCCACTGAATTCCCACATACTTTATCATTTGTTAGTCAAAATTAAGCAAGAGAGAAAACAAATCTTACATAAATCATACTAACTCTGCAGTGGGGAAAATTACATATTCAGAAAATTCTTTGTAGTCTGACTCAAAATAGTGATCACTGGTATCATTAAAAAAGGCTTTGCTTAGTTATTGTTAACCTTTCCCGTCAGAAACCAATGAAACTTCTCTCAGAAGAATTTTCCTCTCTCAGCTAGGATGAGAGACCTTCATGGGGAATTAAATTTTAAATTAAATTTAGCATACAACACGGTAACGGACCATTTCGGCCCACAAGCCCAATTTACACCCAATTAACCTACACCCCGAGTACGTTTTGAATGGTGTGAGGAAACCAGAGCCCCCGCGAAAACCCCACGCCAACATGGGGAGAACATACAAATTCCTTACAGATAGCGTGGGATTCAAATTCCGGTCCTAATCACTGGCGCTGTAAAGGCACTGCACTAATCGTTACGCCAAACGTGCCGCACGATAACGGGCCATTTCAGCCAATGAGTCCATGCCTCCTAACACTTAATTTTATTTTAGTATGCATCAGAAAAATTAGAATAAAGTATTAACATACCAGAGGCTTCTGGAAATATTTAGGAGGTATGTTCGGAGAGAGGAGCTTAACATTTCAGAACTTATATCAGAATATGAACAATTCTGAAGTATATAAGTGTCCATAACATCATACAGATTTGAAAGAAATTCCACACTATCACACAGTAAAATTAATCTGCACTAAAAATTCCTTGAGCAAAAGTTGATTCCCTCCTTCTGGAGATTTAAATTTTAGGCAAACATTTTCCTGAGATTGAAATGCTCCTTGCTGTGGGTTAATTATTATCTTTTAAATCTATTTATGTGAAACCTCATTATTCTATTGATATACTCACTTTTTGATACAATAATCAAAGTTTGGCGCAATAATGCAGCGCAGAGTGGTGTGGCAAAGGAATTTAGATTTCAGATTTCTCTTTGGGGGAAAAAATCAATATCAGTTCTGATAATTAATAACCCTGTCAGTTAGTTTCCGTGCAAAAATGATAAATTCCTCAAAAGTAACAATTGGTATCATGAATTTAAAAATTCACCAAAAGACCTGGAGTGAAATAAAAATGAACAATAGACTTTGTTCAAATCATCTCATCATAGATTCTTCTATCTTTGCCTCTCTCTCGAATAGAAAGGAGCTCTATAGCATCAGTTTAATATTTATATATATTAAATGTGAAGTTCTTTTACTGATGTGACTAATCTTCATTTGTTGAACTATCTGAGATTATACACTTCCCTTATGATGTCATATCATCCTTGTCCACATCAAGTTGTTTAACCGATGAGGACTTGAGGATTCCACTTACTGTAAATACTGAGATCGAGTTCGAAGAAAGTGAGCTGTCCTGAAATCTACATCACACGGCATCAGTCATTCACCTGTCTTGGTGAGGTTTTTTTTTCCCCGGCAATAAATTTGAACAATTATATGCCAATGCTGGATTCATTCAAGATGTTTTGTGACAATTCAGTTATCTAGTCTGGTATTCAATCCTGACTATGCAGAGGGTTATTGGGCACTATTCAAAGATACTATACGCCGGTTAGAACAAAGACACAGAAAGAACCAGAGTGGTTCAATAAAAATGAAAAGGAAACCGAATCTCTGCTTCAAAAAAAATGACAAACGTTATTCTTAAGCAGTCCTACATCTATTTCACAAAATTATATTTTTTTCCAACAGGAGCAGAAGTGTCTAAATCAAACACCACAGGATGTAGGATTTGTTACTCAGTAATAAGGCGGATGAAATACGCTGATTGGAAAGATTGAACTTTATATGAACTTGATGGGCTATCTTCCAATGGCCTCTTCCTATGTTGTACCTAACATCCTGACATAACATCCTAGTAATAACTTGAAGGTTGCAAACATCAATAAATTGATGATTTTCACCCATCCTCTATTCATGTATCATCTTCTGCGCCTGGACAGTAGGTCTTATTTTGAAATAGGCAGGTATAATTAGAAAAGTCAGAATCCATTTAGACAGATATATAGATAGGAAGGGCTTAGTAAGATATGGGCCAAATGCAGCCAAATGGGACTAGACCAAAATGGCAACTTGGTCAGCATGGATGAGTTGGGCCCAAAGGCCTTTTCCTTTCCCTCTGTGACTCACCATAACTCAGTAAAAGCTTTGATGACAGGCAACTTATATTTGACAACCATTTTCAGAAAACTATCTAACTTCAGTTTTTTCAATGTTCACTTGAAGCCAGTGTACTTAAAAAGAAAATCAAGGTCCCTGAGTTTGATTTCATTGGTTATTATTTGGTTGAAGCGACATTTAAAATGTGGTAATATGATTACCTTTCACCACAGCTAGCCTAGAATTCAGGGAGGAGGCATTTCTTGAACTGAACTCTTGGAAAAACTTCAATAAACTTATTAACGGTTAGATGCAAAGGCCTGGCTAGGGGGTGCAGCGACTGTGCATACTCTTCAAAAGTGGCGCCTTTTTGAACTGTGTGTTCACTGCTCAGTCTCTGGTGTTTTTGATATGCACTGCTCAACAAATCTTGACACAACTTTAAAAAGCTGGAAATGCAATTTATGTTTGTACTTTACATTGACTTTATTTTTGTTTAGCATATTTTGAGCATGAATGGACAATAGAAATGCATTAGCACCAGAATAAGGCTTTGCAGTACATGTATGTCTTACTTCATCTTAAGTTCAGTGAAATCTATTTCAGCCATTAATTTCTTTCAACTTCCATCTCTTACAGTATCCTCTATCTGTCTTCATGATGTTCACGAGTGATATCTACAGTCTGTTAAATTTTCTGAGCTTTGCCCGATGGCTCTTCATTGGGCTGGCAGTAGCTGGTCTAATCTACATGCGGCACAAGCGTCCTGACATGCCACGCCCATTTAAGGTAATGTTCACCGTACATTGGTACTGCCAGGTGGCACCAACCAGCTGATAGTTAACAGTCTGAACACTGGAATTCACTGTCTTTCCCATCCTTTCATATTTAAAATGTAAATGTAAAACATTGTCACAGCATTCATGTTTAGTTCTCTTAAAATTAAAAAGAAATGAATTGTACTAGAGCTGAACAGCTATTCATTTGTTGGCACCCTTGTTTAAAGATTTCAACTATTGGAAATAAAACACATAGGATACAATGTTATAACCCACTACAGCCTATTCAATTATTCTTATTTTCCCAGTTGTCCACTCTCTCCCTCTTCACCCTTGTTCTTGTCCAGATTTTCCTCAGTTTGAGGTTCTTGCCACCTTCGAAGACTTTACTCAATTGGTTCTTTGAGAGAATGAGCCCTCAAAAATGGAAGAGTTGGAGATAATATTGATGAAAAGAATGTAAACCTTACCTTACACCCACAAATGTCAGTAGAAGTCAATGGGTAGCATTATATTCTCTCTATTCTCAACTTGCATTTGGTGGCATTTTACTGCCATCTTAGCTTTTGTCGCTTCACTCTATATTCTTCATCTTCTGGCACAAAAAAAAGCAGGACTGTTTATTAATGTAGTTATAGCACCACGATCTCTTTCTTAAGAAAAGAGATTTCCATCATAATTAGCCAATTTGTTTCACAAGTTTTTAACTTAAGCAATTTGTTCCTGCCGCAGAATCTAATATCACAATAACTAAATTACTGAAGTCGGAACTAACAATATTCCTGTATATTATGTTATATGAAGTAAGAATAGAATAACTTTGACTTTTATCCTTTCCTCCATCCTTGTTTTATTAATCTGTTATTTTCAATCAAATCTAACATTTTTTACTTAGCTCCCTTCTACTTCAAATGTCATTTTCAAATGTTGCACTCTTTTTGCTTTATATACTTCTCGACTATTGTGCTTTCATTCTCTGAGCTCCAATTTGAATGTTTTTAAAACTTTTCATTAACTTTCAATGAAATAATTTACACATTTGTCAATTTATGTTCTTATTTTGGATGCCAAGTGCCAAAGATCAGATGTAGGAGTAATAGGACAAGTAAAATCAGTGCCAGAATTTGCTAAAAGTAATGCAAACAGAATTATTTACAACTTTCTAAAGGGAATTGGACAAGCATATGGAGGGATCACAACTAACAACTCCAGAGAGAAAGAGCAGGCAAATAGGATGGATAAGATTCTACTTCAAAGAATCAGCATAAATTTGATGGGGTAAATTGCCTTCTTCTAAGCCATAATTATTGTATTATTCTGTTGCAGTTAAAAGGTTGGGCAGGAGTAAATGTTAATTAAAACATATTACAATTTGAAATCAAATAATTATATTACTATATCACTTCAACCTTATAATAGTAGTCGGTATCTTATAAAACAACGACATACTACTTAAAGTAGTACAGGTACACGATCCTTTATCCAGAACCCTTGGGGGACAGTGTGTTCCGAATTTCAGATTTTTCCACCCGAATTGTGTTGCCGTATCAACCCCCACCCCTTTCCAATCACCCGGCTGTCTCCCCCAACCGCCAGTCCCTCGCCACCCGGATGTCTCCCCCAACCGTGGTCCCTCGGCTGCCCGGCCACCTCCCCCAACTGCGGTCCCTCGGCCATCTCCCCCGACCGCGGTCTCTCGGCCGCCCGACAGTCTACCCCGGCTGCCTCCCTCGGCCACCTGGCAGTCTTTCCCAACCACGTTCCTCGGCCGCCCAGCAGTCTACCCCAACCGCGGTCCCTCAGCCGTCTCCCCTGACCACCGGTCTCTCAGCCGCTCAGCAGTCTCCCCCGACCGCGTTCCTCGGCCGCCGAGCAGTCTACCCCGGCCATATCCCCCGACCGCCGGTCCCCACTTGCTGGATTTTGGAGCTTTCTGGATTTTAGATGTCCGGATTAAGGATCGTGTACCTGTCGCACCAAATATTATGTGAAATAATTATCTAGATTTACTGATTTATTTTTAACAGAAATTAATGTCTTGCCCAGTCCAATTATATTAATGGATTGCTTTTCTTTTGAGAAATGTATATTGCTGAGATGTTTCAGGAGTAAGTTTGTTGACATAAGATAATTTCTTCAATAAGATCATTATTGTCTTCAATTTTTTAGTGAGAAGAAAAATAGAAAAATCAGTTTTCTAAAAATGATTTCCAGTTGACTTTTTTTTGGAAAGAGGTGAAATAATGAAAGTTTAACAACATTTGGCATAAGTTTATTAAAACGCAGAAGTGCTGATGGTGGTTGACTGATATCCATGAACCATGAAGGCCCCAGACCTACCAGAGACTTAAGTAAAATTCAGTGAATCTTTTCTTAGGTTAATCAGATATTCCAACAAACAAAAGTGGCATTCATCTTGGCCCAGACATTTCTCACATACCTCAGATTAGCAGCTTTCTGAGCAAAACATTATTCTCCCCAAATGATCTTATGAAACAGCACAGGACTAATTTGCCTGATTGCAGTTAGTCTATATATATATATTTTATCAAATGTCACTCATTTACCATTTTCAATACTGAACTTTTCTCTGTCATTGTGAATATAGTTGAAACCTAACAAGAGCTCCTTTCATTATTACACTGAAATGATCAATGTCTGAGGTAATTTACTACCTCAGACTGTTTATGAATCGGGAATATCAGGTATCTCTGAATATATTGCAAGAAAAGAAAATATGATGCAGTTCAGATTACATCATTAACCTTGAGTGCAAAATTCAGGGTGTTTATTGCTTTTGAACAAACCACAAGATGTATTTTATCAAGTTAAAGTTATTTATTTATTCTCCACTGAACACATGCTATATTTTCCATTTCTCACACCATTGGGAATGTGCTCCCACTATAGAGTACACCATCAGGTCCCATGTTATTTTCCAGTTCAGTAATTGTACACCTAATTGTGATGAAAATCAGTTGGCAAAAATATTGTATCAAGATCAACAAATTCATACCTACGGTTTGGCCCCAACGTGGCAAATGAAAAGGAGAGAAAAATGGGTGGGGACTGCATTTTGCTCAGCTGGAATTCAGGATCAAACCCAGCTAAATTGATAACTTCTTTTCAGTCCCACCACAAACCTCTGTACTTTTTGATGCTATGACTCCCAAGTAGTCAACATTGTTAAACAAACAGGTGGTAATATTAATAAAATGCCACTCTGGAGGTACCAATCCATTGGTGCAGATTATATAAATACCAGACGTGAAAAAAATAGAAGAAACTATTTTTTTTTAACCAAAATATTCAGAGCAGTAAAAACAGAGATAAAAGTCTATCTTTTATTAAAGTTCATACAGTTTCCCAGAGTTAAGTGGGAAAAGAGCTGTACCTAACTTTTAAATTACACTGATGCAAACAAGAGAGGCTAGAAAACTGGAGCACCACACACAATGCTGGTGGAACTCAGTGGGTCAGGCAGTATCCTTTGAAGGCAATAGAGCTTCAGCATTTCAGCTGAAACATTGCCTGTCTTCCATCGATGCTACCTGACCCACTGTTCTTCCAGCATTTTGAGTATTATTCTGAATTACACTGTTTCCATGAGTCAGGAAAATCACCAGTATGCAAACAAATCTTATCCCCTAGTCACATGCTCCCTCAGAGAAACTTTTAAGATCTTCAGTTTCATTTTGATGTATTTCTATCTCCTGCTTCACATGCACGGCTGCACCATTTTGGCCACCTCGCTCATATTCCCTGTTTAATGTTTAATCATCTGACTTTGATTCACACAAACAAACACATGTGCCAATTCGAAATATATATGTGTGCTGCACATCACTTCAAAAATCCAGTTTTATTGAAAATCAGGGCATATTTTGACTTATTGCATGTTGAGTGCAAATGACCATTGAAAATTTTATAATCTTTGAGATTCAAATTCAATTCCCCATTCTCACAGAACAGACAGAGTGACATTTTGATTTTGTAAAATTGCATAAAATAGATGATGGTTCCCAACTTTTTATCAGCTATGGCTCCCTTCAGACTCTACACAAAGCTTATTTTTCCGCCCTTTCCCCTGTGACTCAGTCAAGTTTTAGTTTCTTCCGTACTTCTCTCCTTCCAACTACATTAAAAAACATTTAAAATAGTTATATTTAAAAAAAACAAGGCTTTTTCTTAAACGTGTTGTGGCCCCCAGTTGGGCCATAGGGCCCCTGCTGAGAATGGCTGGTTTAAATAACTTGTATATCAATTCAATTGAAACCCTGCAAAAGCCAGTGGACACAGCCAAAGACATCACAGGTGAAACCCTCCCCACCATCGAGAACATATACAGCGAACACTGCCAGCGGAAAACAGCAACAATCATCAAGGATCCACACCACCCAGCACATGCTTAGTTCTCACTGCTACCATCAGGGAAGAGATATAGGTGCCGCTAGACACACCACCAGGTTCAGGAATAACTGCTACCCCTTTACCCCTCAATACAAACTCAGTCAGGGACTCTTACTTTTGCACTTTATTTTTTTTCCTCTATATTGCACAGTCAGTTTGTTAACATTTCTTTATTTGTTAACATGTGCACATTGAGTCAGTTTTTTTTGCACTGCCAATAAGTGGTAATTCTGCCTCGACCGCAGGAAATAAAGAATTTCAGGGTTGTATGTGATGTCACGTATGTATTCTGAAAATAAAACTGAAATCTGAATCTACTAATTTCACATTAAAAAATGAGAAATTGAGCTGCTTGACTCACTCTTGTGCAAAATCAAAATTTGCCTTGCCGTTTCTGACATCACAGTTTCTTTCCTCACTTGCTTCACTTCTATGCCTTTAGTACAGCTTTCTTTTCATTTGGGCCATGGGTGAGTGCAAATACAATGTGCAGAATGGGGTCATTCGCAGCTGTGAGATGGCACTGCAATTTTTTTCTCTCAACCTTTTCCATGCTCTCCAGATTTTAGGGATGCTTTTAATCTGATCTCCCATTTTAAAACACCTGATTTTTATTCCATTGAACTTTTGGAACACAAGCTGGATGGAGAGAGTTTTGGCTTGGTGCTAGGACACAAACTTGCTCTCATTGTCAGGAAGACCAAGGAGCTTGATATAGATTGGAGGAAGATGGGCAGATCTCTCTTCTCAGTCCGCATCAATGGTGATAAGAATGAAGGTTCCTCGGAGTAAACATATCCTTTTCCTTGTCCACCCATGCTGATGTCATGGTCAAGAAAGTTCACCAGCACTTCGATTTCCCATTGAGGAAACAGATTCCCAAATGTGCGATCATGTACCATCAGATTCATGGGCAGTTTCTTTACCACCATAATCAGACTCCTGGATGACCCTCACAATAGTTCACTGGTTGCTTCTGCTCAGTTCCATTCAATCACTCTCTATTCCTTTAACTATGTCTTAGTTGCTCGATATCTCAGCTGCTCACAAGCAAATTTGATTTCTGCATGTGACTATAAATTTGAACTTTATTTTTGTGACTAAACTCGGTTTACCAATTGAGTTTCAACAATGTTTCTTTCCTTCTGCAGGTGCCTCTCTTCATTCCAGCTTTCTTTGCCTTGACCTGTCTCTTTATTGTTGCACTCTCACTCTACTCTGACCCTATCAATACTGGCATTGGATTTGTCATCACTCTGACGGGGATCCCTGCCTACTATCTGTTTGTGGTGTGGGACAGTAAGCCAAAATGGTTCAGAAGACTGATGGGTAAGTGAAGTATTTTCCTCATTACCCCAGGGCACAAGTTACACTTCTGTGTGTGTTTTTATTTTCATCCAATTCCTTCTTTCATAAAGACAGTGTCACTATAGAGTAACCGCAATAATTTTAGATACTGAAACAAGGTAATTGTACAATGATATACGATACCTCTTCCCATCTTTTAGGATCAGGGCAGTCAGTTTCTCCATGATGCACAGACTGAATGTTCCATAGAGTTTTCCTGAAGGCCTCTGTCATGCTTGTCCATCAAGTATCCAGACCTGTCCCGATCTGTCTGCTTCATTCAGATTTTATGCAGCCTAATCTGCTGACATTTCTCAGCGTTTTCTGGGCTTTTGTTCAGAATTGACTTGCCGTGAGGAGTTGATCATAGTTTTAGAGTTTCAGCTATGACTAAGCAGGTGTTCTCAATGAAGTACACATACATGCTGGAGAAAAGCAGCAGGTCACGCAGCATCTATAGAAAGTAAAGGACAACCAAACATTTTGGGACCCAAATATTTGGTTGCTCTTTACTTCCTATAGATGCCTCGGGACCTGCTGCTTTTCTCCAGCACGTTCGTGTCACGCACTCGACCCGAATGTCTGCAGTATTTCTCGTTTAAATGAGCGCAGTACAGGGTTCTTTTCTCTACAGACCTTACCTAAAAAGATATAGATACAAATGACACAAACTGCACATACTGAAAATCATCAATTAAAAATTGAAAATGATAGCAATTCACCAACATATCCAAGGGTGGTTTCATATTTTAGGACGGGTTAGTCACAAAACGAGTTGATCCTGATTTTTTTCATTAAGATATTCACCTGTGCTCTTTCAGTTGTTAGGATTTTCTGTTCGTGCCCCAGTGATCAATAATTCAGATGTACTGTAAACAAAAAGCAATTTTCACATCTATGTAATGTTGAGCTGCCACTGCCACCTACTTGATAAGAGCAGTTCACTCAGGCAAAAACGTTGAATCAACTTTGTAAAATCGTTCTGTGTGTTTAGAGAAAAATAGTTTAACAAAATTTAGAAGGAATAGAGGAAACTATTACAGCACTAGTAGAACATTTTGGAACATTCAGATGGAAAATGGTAGATGGGAATTTAGGAATTGTTTTTATAATCACCCAACTATCTCCTCATTCCTTGATTAGGTTTTCATTATTTGGTAGGTGAAAGATGAAAAAATCCTGCCAATAATTCTTCACCAGCCTCTTAGTGATCTGCTCTCATGATACTTGAAACATGGGTGTTTTCAATAAACCTGTAAAGCCTTGTGCATAACAGGGAAAATCTGATAAGCCACGTTGAGTTCACTGTATGCCATCAAAAAGTAAAACGCAACTCAGTGATATTTTTTATCAATTGTTTTCATGAAATCTCATCATAAAAGATCACCAGCTAATGAAACTTTACCAGTATTCAGACAAATATAGCAACTATCATAATGAAAATCTATAATTATTTAATTTTAGATTTTGATTGAAAGATTATCAAACCTTTAGAATACTTTCTGATATTATTCCTGTGAGCAACTGAAAATACAAAATTCACACTTTTTGAGCCATTGTAATTATACTTTCATTGGTAACTTGTATGTGTTCAATAACTTTTACTTACCTACATCTCCCAGCAGCCTTTAAAATGTTTTCATCCAGGGCTATAATCTGTAAAATAATCATGATTTATGTATTGTTATCAGATAGAGTGGACCAAATATCCTCAGGAGATACCAGTATTCATTGATAAACGCTTGTCTTGGCACATTCTGCAAGTCTTCAAATAATTTTGAAAAACAACAGCAAAGTTCAGAAGGTTTAACCATGGCAACATTTATATTTCTTGAATAAATAATCTATCAAGGCAGGATATGTGAATAAAAACAAAAGGAAGTGATATGTTGAAACATATGCCTTAAACTTCATTTCCAATCATTAACACATAACACAGCACATGTAGCAGGCATCAACACGAGGTGCACTTTATCCTGAAATTCAGTCCATTTAAATCCTTAGAATGAATTTATGCTGCTTGTACAGCTTCCGACCAAAGATGTATCTCCAGGGATTCAGCTTTTGATTTATTTATCCAAATCTCAAGGGTCATTCGTCATGGAAAATGGCCAATGGCCCATTCCGAAAAAAATGCCCTCCTGCTTTAGCCTCACTTGCCCGGTTTAGGCCCATACCCTCCATCTCTATACTTATTCCAAGTGTTTCTTCAAAGAAGCTAATGTACTTGCCTGTACCATGTTGTCCGACAACTCATCAGATATGCTACCATCCTCTCAGTGAATAACAGTTCTTCACATCCCTAGTAATTCCAACCCTTCCCCCAACCCTCGATGTAGAATTATGTTTTCTCATTTTCAATTTTAAATGTAGACTTACAGTATGGTAATGGGCCATTTCAGTCCATTAGTCCGAGCCACCCAATTTACACCCCATTAGCCAACACCCCAGTACGTTTAGATTGGTGGGAGAAAACTGGAGCCCCCGGAGAAAACCCACGTAAACACAGGGAGAATGTACAAACTCTTTACAGACAACGTAGGATTCGAACCCCGGTCCAGTCCTGGTGCTGTAAAGCTGTTGCGCTAACCCTACGCTAACTGTGCTGCCCCTTAGATTGTCCTACTCTATTCAACAGTCCATCACTATTCCATACATATACCCTTTCATTCCCAGAATCATCTGGCTATTTCAAATTTTCTCTCTATTTAGAAAATAGTCTGCCCTTTTAATCTTTTTCTACCAAAGTGCTTGACCCTGCACTTTCTAACATTGTATTTCATTTCCCACCTCTGCCCATTCTTCCAATCTGTCTAAATTCTGCAGCCTCCTTGTTTGCTCAGCACCACCTGCTCCTCCAACTACTTTTGTATCATCTGCAAACTTAGCCACAAAGTCATTCATTCCATAATGTAAATTATTGATATACAACATAAAAAGAAGCATCCCCAACATTGACCCCTGAAAAACACCACTAGCTTCTGGCATTTAAATAGAATATAATCCCTGTATTCCGACTCTCTGCTTCCTGCCAATCAGCCAATGTTCTACCCATGCCATTATGTATCATGTTATACCATGAGGCCTCACGTGTGGCACCTTGTCAAAGGCCTTCTAGAAATCCAATACACAACATCCACTGCATCTCCTTTATTTAGTCGTCTTGTCTTCTCTTCAAAGAATTCCAACAGCTTTTTCAAGCAAAATATTCCCTTAAGGAAACCATGGCCTATCTTATTTCTTGCCTTCAAGTAAATCATAAGCTCATTCTTGACAAGCAACTCCAACTTCTTCCCAACCACTGATGTCAGGATAACCCATCTATAATTTTATTTCTGCCATCATCCTCCCTTCTTGAAAAGTGGGATGGCATTTGCGATTTTTCAGTTCTCCAAGACTATGCCAGAATCTATTGATTTCTGACAGGTCATTACCAATGCCCCCACAATCTCTACCTCTACTTCTTTCAAAATGCAAAGGTACAATCCATCTGGTCTGGAAGATTTACCTACACTTAAACCATTAAATATTTGGAGCCCTTTGAAATAGTAACTGCACTCACTTCGCTTTTCTGATGGATAAAGGGCCAAGACCAAAACGTAGGTTATGTATTTTTATCTTTGCAATATAAAGGACTCTGTTTGACCTGCTGAGTTTCTCCAGCTTTGTGATTTTACTTTCCCTTTCCTGATACCCTTGGATATCCAGCACATCGTTAATGTCTACCACAGTGGAAAGTGATGCAAAATACTAATTTAGTTCCTCTGCCATATCCTTGTCTCCCATTATTATTTCTCTAGCATCATTCTCTATTTCTGTCCCTCATAATTTTATAAACCTCAGTAAGATTCCCTCTCAACCTCCTGTGCATGAAGGAGAGGGTGAGAGAGAGAATGAGTGTGATTGTGAGTGGAAGAGTGAGTGTGAGAGAGAGAGAGGGAGTGTGAGAAAGAGAATGTGAGTGAGCACAAGTGTGTGTGTGTGTGTGGTGTGTGTGTGTGTGTGTGTGTGTGTGTGTGTGTGTGTGTGTGTGTGTGTGTGTGTGTGTGTGTGTGTGTGTGTGTGTGTGTGTGTGTGTGTGTATGCACATACCGGTTAAATATTTGAAATATGCAATCATAGTTGTAATGTAAGCAATCTTTAAACTATTTTCCACTCAACAAGGCTTTGTTAATAGCAATTTGATAAATATCCAAACGATGGCAGAGACCGAAAGCATCGAATCCACGCTGCTGAAGATCCAACTGCGCTGGGTGGGTCACGTCTCCAGAATGGAAGACCATTGCCTTCCCAAGATCGTGTTATATGGCGAGCTCTCCACTGGCCACCGAGACAGAGGTCCACCAAAGAAGAGGTACAAGAACTGCTTAAAGAAATCTCTTGGTGCCTGCCACATTGACCACCGCCAGTGGGCTGATATCGCCTCCAACCGTGCATCTTGGCGCCTCACAGTTCGGCAGGCAGCAACCTCCTTTGAAGAAGACCGCAGAGCCCACCTCACTGACAAAAGACAAAGGAGGAAAAACCCAACACCCAACCTCAAACAACCAATTTTCCCTTGCAACCGCGTCTGCCTGTCCCACATCGGACTTGTCAGCCACAAACAAGCCTGCAGCTGACGTGGACATTACCCCTCCATAAATCTTCATCCGCGAAGCCAAGCCAAAGAGAGAGAGAGAGAGAGAGAGAGAGAGAGAGAGAGAAAGGTTGATGAATAAATAAGAGATCTTTCTCATTTTCCTTTAAAAATTCCATATTTTTCTTCACTGAAAAGAATAGTTCAGTAACTTACACAAAAGGTAACGTCTCTGATAAAGTAACATTCTTTCATAGATGCAGGTGAAGTGTTTCTGCTGAACATGGGATAGAGAGAGGGAGGGTAGTTACTTAGTTACAATGGGTGTGATTAGTAACGTAGGAAAGAGAGAAAAGGAAAAAGAAAAAACTTCTCAGGATTAAACCTCAATTGATTCAGGATTGAGCTTAATTCAATTATAGCTGATAAGCTTAAAACATTAACTGTGCAGCTCAAAGTCACCATTGCTCTTAAAAGAAACATGAAATCTTTTGGATGGAAATTGAAAAAGTACTTTAAAAAGGAGGAAAATAAACTCTGAGGATGAATAGGTCAAAATAAACTAAAGAGCTCAACAAGCAACAAGGACCTATAATTAAGTGAATCCTTGCAGTTTAAAAATCCTCAAAACATTGAAGGAAATTTCATTACCAATTCTACTTATTTACTTAAAGATTGAAGAAGATGCAAGCTGAAGTGTTCATAGTTAATCTTACAAAAACTGTAACATCCTTACTATAGCATTCAAACACTATTGGATCCAACACATTGTTAAACATTTAAAATTCCAAATCAAATAAAACAGGTGTGATGAATCTGTGATAATAAATGCCAAGACTAGAGTTAATCCAGTTTACTGAAATAAATGCACAAAACAAGAAAGGGATATGTTATAAATATTCATGACCATAAAGCGAAATACAACCAAATTGCAGTGTAACATCAAGGCTAACTATATCATAGCCTAGAGTTTACAGTAGGAAAAACTGGAAAGTTCAAGATGCTCTTTGAAAATGGCAGCAACATAGAATGTGTTTTCAAAACCTTGAAAGACAAATGTTAATCTAAGAGTAGATTTTAAGATCATTCCCTTGAATCAGAATTTATGGTCATGAACAAGTATTTGGTGTTTTCCATTAGTATCACAGTGCAAACATTCATATAAACCGCCGTACAACAATAAATTTAAAAATAGTCCACAAAAGGTAGGACAGTGTCTTTAGTTCATTGATTATTCAGGAATATGATGGCAGCAGGGAAGAAGTTGCCCTTGTGCCACTGAGTGCTCGTTTTAGGCTCCTGTTCCCTTTTCCTGGTGTAGCAGAGTGAAGAGGGCATGGACTGGGTGGTGGGCGTCTATGAGAGGATAGAGGCTGCTTTTTCAAGACACCACCCGTTGTACGTGTTCTCGATGTCGTGAAGTCTGGTGCCTGTGATGTCACAGGCTGAGTTAGCAACCCTCTGGGTATTTTTTCTGGTCCTGAGAGTTGGCACCTCCATACCAGGCAGTGATGCAGCCAACCAGAAGGCCCTCCTCATATACCTCACAAAGAATAGTCGGTGACGAGCCTTCTTTATGATTGCATTGACATGGAGGATCCAGAACAAATCCTTGGAAATGTTGAAACCCAGGAATTTGAAGTTCTTCACCCTCTCTATGACTGAGCCCTCAATGTTCCCCTGACTTCCTTTGGCTTGTTAATTAAAATAGCTTTAAATTTTTTCCAAGACTTTTTAAACTATTTTTAAAAATTGTATTCCAAGTTTAAATACAGGTTCATTTTTAGGTTGATTCTGGGAAAATAACATCTGCCTGTCTCAGACTTTTTCCTAACATCCTGAGTGCATCTCATCCATTTTGACAGCAATAAAGCAATGAGCAACAAGAAGTCCTCTAATCATAGGGCATCAATTTATTTAAGTTCACGCTTTTTAATTGAGATCAACAGTGAACATGTTCCTCACTGCAAGCCCATGTCTACAATAAAAGACTAACAAGTGGTGATTAACTGCAGATTTAGGTACTAATGTACTGGTCCATTTTCAGATATGTTTAAATCTATTTAGACAGTCAAGCCAGAGGATAGGTTGCCAACAACAAGAAGAGTAAAAATGAATTAGAGAACTATCATTGTAAATAACCCAACAATAATTTTTTTTTAAACTTCAAGGTGAGTACATGCCATAAAAGGATTTCATTCGGTTTCACCCACATTCCAGGTACTGACATTGTAATTTATGATTGTGAACAAGTCACAAAATTCAGTGTTTGCAGCAGCCTAAATCATCCTAAATGTCCTATAGCATGGATTCAACAGACATGTCAACGAATGGGAAAACTTTCCTGGATATCTTTATTGTGCACTTCAAGTTCTATTTGATGTAACAGCAATGTTGCAGCATGTACAAACCCAGGAGAGCAGAGACACAGTGGTGCTCTGAAGTGTTCAACTGCCAGTCATAATGCTGACAGTTTTTAAACAGCCTATTAATCAAGCTGATGGTGTTTGTAAGTAAAATCCTACAAGCACAGAGGTCTGTACCAAAGATGGTGAGGCCTGTGCTCGTCAGCGGCCATGAGTGTTTGCAGATTCCAACGAAACGATGTATGGCTCCAGCAATGGGAGAAGAGCAGGGAAGGTGATCACAGCAGTGAGGAGCTCAGCAGCTGGCAGACCCATAATGGCTGCGGGCTGCAGGAGACTGGCTCACGAGAACCAGGTATCAGAGCTGGGACTCGAGAGAGTGCTGAGGGCAAGAAGGGGTCCTGACTAGCCTTGGGTGCTGAAGACTTCCTGATCATTTCGGAGGTTTGGATCTGGAGCGCTCTTTCCCTATTTCTGTAAGGGGTGTAGGATGATACTAATGGTGATAACTCTTTATCCAACTTACAGCAGGCAGAAGGCTATTTTGTATAATTTCATGTTTTGTCCTATTACATGATAATAAATTTAGTTCAAATCCAAGATGGTTTGTGACCATCAATTACCAACTGATGCTCTTGTTTAGATGATAGCTCAGAGCTCCTCCTTGTTGAGACCACTTAGAGAAGAGGTAAACATGTTAAAGACCCTGCATCTACTTGAAAATTTGCTGCAATCTTCCACAAAATACAGATGAATGACTGGAAGAATTTCAGCATTTCAGGCAGCATGTGTGGAGGGAAATAGACAATCAACAATTGGATTAACAAAGTAGAGGGGAGATTGTCAGTGTAAAGAAAGAGGTGAGGAGGAGCCCTGTATAAATATGGGTATTCAGTGTTGGGCATTGAAAATGGTTTGCAAGCTCATCTAAAATCCAACTGGCCTAGTAGAGAAGTTATATTTACCTTCTGACAGATGGCAAGAAAATCATTATGTGTCAATAAAAGAACTATTTGATTTGATCTTATTCAAACCAATCCACCTGCTCCTCATGTACCTGCATTGGCAATGTTATTGAGAAAGACGAGTGTATCACCACACAATTCTCATGCCAATGAAGTCCCACCATCCTCTGTCATTTTGTTTGCAACACCACTGTATTGGATTCAGAACGGTTATTTATTGTCGATCAAGATTGGCTACAATCAAAAATCTATTAATGTGGCAGGCTCAGGATTTTGGTGGTGCTGTACTTAAATGTTTTCTAGGCTCTCAGATGTTATTTTACTAATACCCCAATGCAGTTTGAATTCACTTCTATGAAGCCAAACCTGATGAGTTTTAAGGAAGTGTGAGAATTGGAGCCCCAGTGAGAGAACAGGATGGGTTAGGGAGCACCTAAACAAGGTCCAGGAGATACAGGAGTGTAGGGATTGGTGCCACAAGTAGAAAGGAAGTGTGGGAATGGATCCAGGTCAGTGGAAAAGCAAGCGCAGGAACCAGGGAACTCATGAACTGGCTAGGCCCCACTGAGTGGAACAAAGCACAGGTGAGAGGAAATTGTGAACCTCACTTAGTGAGCCAGATGCCAAATTCCCAATGGCTAGATAGTAGATTATCAGAATTTTAATGTAATTCTTAACCACTACGAGCCACAGTAGCAGCAGAGTTGTGTATCACCATGATCTATACACTCCTGTCTCAGAATACCCTTCTATACCTTTTCCATCGAACTGGAAACCAAAGATCAGTCAGTGAAGTATGTAGTAGAGTTTTGTTAGACAATAAGCGTATCTATAGAAGAAGCCCTGACCCAGTAGTTGTTGCTAAACAGCAGGAATGAAAAAAAAACTGTTGAACCATATTGAATGGATCAGACTGGCAAATTTGCCACACCACTCTGTTGGATTCAGAACAGTTATTTATTGTCGATCAAGATTGGCTACAATCAAAAATCTATCAAAGTGGCAGGCTCAGGATTTTGGTGGTGCTGTACTTACATGTTTTCTAGGCTCTCAGATTGGCAAATTTGTTACAAAACGTACAAAAAAGTTATGAAAAATTAGGAACTAATAGGAAGAAGTTCTGTGGGCATTCACACTTACAATTATAGAGCAGTCCAGTCCAGAGGGCAAAGTTGAACCATTCTGAGGGATGTGTTTTGAAGGGAGCCTACAGAATGGCAACCTTCCATTTGGATCACTATTGTCCATAGTTCCACCTTCATTCTGCCATGTCATGTCACCTACCAACCCCAGTCTGAAAGGAAAGAAGAGAAAGCTACAAAGAGATTTGTTAATGAAATAATGATCATGATCCAGGGATGATCACTGAATAAGTCAGACATGAGCTCCAGTTTTTATTGCAGTCCCAAAACACTTAGGACCCCCTCACTGAACATTAAATAGGTCTACTTTGGTAAGAAGACACATATTATAGACCAACTACAATTATGACTGATTATGCCTGCTAAAAAAAACACCATTCATTTGATTCAGCTTGTCTTTCCCTGGTCTGCAGTTAAAATAAAGACACATTTTCCAACCTGACATTTAATCCATTGATACAAATCACCTCAGAGACTCGTTGCTGCAAGGTTGTTCCTCTCATGTGGGGCTGGTGCAGTGAAGAGAGCATCACTCATACTGAAGCCATGCCTTTCCATTTAATTTTACCTCTCTTGCTGATAGAGCATTTATTCAATAGTCAAGGAAGTTTCGAATGAGTTGATTGACTGCCTTCCAGTTTGAAGATGATTTAGTAGCAGTGACAGCTGAAGACAAGGAAGTGGGCTGGGTATCTGCATTTAGTATATTTGCATGCCAAATACTTTTTGCCCAGAGCCAATAACAAGATACACTGATACTAAAGAGGCACAGGGTTCTCAAAATGAAAGAAGTACCATCAAATGAAATAATTTCTGATCTTCTACTTGTCACTATTATCTGTCTTTTTTTTCTCCTATTTCTTTTATCACTTTTATTTAATTACAGTAGATCTTTTGTTAACAAGACTGATGCTACATGCTGATTTTACACCATGTCCTCCACCCATACGAATCTTTACACTGCTCACTATTCACTGGCCATTCTGGCCTAAGTCTTACACTATTTACATAGCTTTTAATTGCAGCTATGTAAAGTCAGTAAGCTGCTAGGGAATTGGGCTTGTGTCATATAATTAAACTGCAATTTGTACTCGACCTTGTGGGGTCGAGATGAATATAAAATTAAGATGAATATAATATTTTTGAGAGCCCATGAAATTTGTCGATTCATGTGCATCCGCAAAAAGTTTTAACTTTTCAATTTGATATCCTTCTACCCTTGTCACCTTTTCAGATGTTTTTGCCTATTTTAATGTATGCATTTCTCTATTATTTTACACTTCAAATATTTTTGTCTAATATCTCTTTATCTCAAGTATAGTTATCCAGTTTCATTGGGCCATGGTGTGAAAGCATTCTATGCTATCTTGATCTTCCATGTGAAGAGTGCCTTGTACCTTTTTTGCTTTGGAGGCTTCTGAGTCACAGAAGAATCAATCTCCAAAAACTATTAATTTTTCACTGTTAATCATTGTCTTTCTATTCTATATTAAAAAATCACCTATTTTTCAAACTCATTTTCATGGTTATAAACATTATTTCCAGATATCATTCTCTTCTGTATCCTTTCAAGTATATTGTGTTCAGTTCTGGCCACCAGAAGAATAGGAAGAATGTGGAAGCAATGGAGAGGGTGCAGAGGAGATTTACCAGGATGTGGCTTGGATTGGGAAATAAATCTTATGAGGTGAGATTAGCAGAACTGAGACTTTTCTCTTTGGAGTGGAGAAGGATGAGAGGTGACTTAATAGTGGTCTACAAGATTCTGCGAGGCAGAAATAAGGTAGACAGCTAGCGAGTAGCAAAAACCAGAGGACATATCGACAGTGAAAGGACATATCGACAGACACATTGATTAAAGAAAAATAGAGGGTTACGAGGTAAGAAGGGGATTTTTGGTAGAAAATACAAAGGTTGGAACTTTATCGAAGACTGAGAGGCCTATGTAATGTTGTACTATTCTATTTTCTATGTTCTATAAAAATTCCAAGGTTGAAAAATTAGGTCGGTGGACTAGTAAGTTTATAGACAATACTCTTTACACCTACAACTGTGTGGCTCAGTACGACAATGACACCATCTACAAATTTGCAGATGATACCACGGTAGTGGGTTGTGTAAAGGAAGAGAATGAGTCAACATACAGGAGGGAGATTAAAAATTTGGCTGAGTGGACAGTCAGTTGGTTTACATTCGTCATCTGTTTAGATTTCTTTTAATTGTTTACATGTTCATGCTTTGTCCAGTTTATTTTTTGCACTACCAATTAGTGGTGATTCTGCCACACCCGACAATAAATCTGAAACCTGAAAAATCAGTGAAGATGTGGACAGTGTAGAAAGTTATCAAAGAATACGTAGGATATAGATCTGTTTCAGATATGGGCAGAGAAATGGCATGTGCAGTTTAATGCAGACAAATGTGAGGTGTTACAATTTTGGAGGTCACATGTTGGGAGGAAATACAGAAATGAAGAACTCCTAAAAGCATTGATATGCAGAGAGATCTGGGGGTCCAGGTCCACAGTTTCTTAATGTGACCATAACAAGTACAGCAATAAGGATGGAAAAAAGGTCTTCATTGAGTGGGACATTGAATATAAGAGCAAGGAACTCTGCTGTTGCCAGAAATCAAACCTTTTGGCCACACTTGGAATATTATGTGCAATTTTATCACCTCAATACAGAAAGGATGTGATGTTTTTGGAAAGGATACACCATAGGTTTACCAGGATACTATCTGGATTAGACTGCATTAGTTCTGGGAAATATTGTACAAACTTGAGTTGTTTTCTCTGGACCATGAGGGGAGACCTTACAAAAGCTTAAAAATGATGAGAGTGGAGAGTGTATAGAGAGTGTATAGGTTTTATTCCCAAAGTAAAATGCCATATATTAGAGCATATGCATTTAAAGTGAGGGGAGGGGAATGTTTGACCAAAATGTGAGGGATAAGTTTTTAACAGAGAATTGTAGATGCCAAGGGTAGTGTTTAAGAGGCTTTTAGATAGACACATGAATGTGCAGAGCATAGAGGGATTTGTATCACATGCAAGCAGCCGAGTTTTAGTTCAATTTGGGCAAACCAGTTCAGTATAGGCATTGTGGAACAAAGATCATCCATTTGCCCTATTCCCCAAAGTCCTATTCCTCTACACCTTGCTATCTGTCTGTAAATAGATGTCATTTACTCTTCTTAGGTAGAATGTCTGTTCCTTGCTCTTTTTCCATCAGACTATTTCCAAATGCTTCTCCTGATATTTGATCCCCCACTTCTTCACCAATTATTTTGAATCATGCATTCAAAACCAGTTAATTTCCAGTCTCATTAAACTTAACTTAAACTTCACTTTGTCTTATTTTCAAACTGAATGTAATTAGAGTTAGGTCATGATTTCCCACGTGCTGCCCTACTTGCAGTGTTGTTGCATGTCCTACTTCATTACGTGGAACTAGATCTGGCACTGCATGTGTCCTTGTTTCTCTCAAAATAATTGGCACTCTGAAAGCCTTCTTCTGTACAAAAATCATTGAAATGGGTCATGCAATTGAGCACCAGTGCATATGCCTTGGGTTCTCCAGTCAAAGAGGACATGGATGGAAAATCATAATTTTATGATCCAAGTCTTTTTTTATTTTTTTTATTTTTTTCAGGGGAGTTGTATCATTTAAAGCAGATAACCAAGGTTAGAATCAGTAAACTATCAAGAATTTACAAAGATTAATATATTGTCATTTAAAAAATGTATAGCTTCATAAGCAGCCAAATGAATTGGTATTTATCTCAAGAAACTGAGCCAGTTAATAATAGATTATTGAAGAAAAAAGAAAAAGCGTTTCCTGACACTACATTTCTTATAATTATTCCAAGAAGAATTAATGGAAATAAATGGATTCAATCATATGAACTAGATATTTACTCAAAGTCACACACATGACATCCATTCAGATTATTTAATGAATTAAATTTTCTACAAATGGCAAGAGGATAGAAGATGGTGGTGCTGTGCTAGTACATTGGAAAATATTTTGAAAAGAATTATATACCTGGTCCCAGCTATTTATGATTAGAAATCCAATTTTTCTTCAAGATGGGTTTCATATGCATAAACCAACTTGTAATTGATGTCAATTGTGATCTTTTGACTTCTTTGACAGATTCAGCAACCAAAACACTCCAGATCATTTTGGAGGTTGTACCATCTGAACAATGAAAATACTGAGCAACTCATTTGGTGACACAACCTGCAGACTGCTTCGAATACTGAGACTGCACACATCGAATAAATGTTCATCATTTCAACAAAGCTATTCACTAGAACCCTAAATTCTTCCCAAAGGAAATTTTTGGCCTGGATATCCTGTGCTGGGGAATTCTCCTAGCCTTTTGCCAGTTGTGAAGAATTCTTTGAGCCATTTTTCTCAGGGATGGGTTGGAGGGGATTATTAATCTTGGAGTAGAATTATAGCTAAAGGACAAGAAAACTTACCCATTGCACCCATCACAATCCTTAACACAGTCCATCACATACTACATAATTAGTCTCTTCCTGTATGTTGAGGTCCATAGCCTGTGTTCATAATAATGAGATGGAAATCTGTATTTATTAATGCAGTAAAATTTTTGCAGAAGCATAACTCAAAGCTTGTTCATAAAGCAATGCAACTAGACTAGAGTTATGGATATGTTTGATCACATGCCGTTGGTATTTTTGTGAAGGCCTACCGAAGATATGAATTGATGTCGGAATATGAATTAAATTTATAATTTGACCTGGTTCAAGATTAAATTTACTGTGATTTGCCTTAATTCAACCACAATTTTGCTTTTTGTCCGGACAGCTATTAATTTCAGAAGAAATTACACTGGTCAGGCTCTAAAATTCTGGAGATGGCAATACCAGTCCTCAGTAATAACTGAGGCAGAAAAACACACAATTGGAAATGGACATAAGGTTGGAATTTGCCATTTATAGCTCTTTTCTTGGATTTCTTCTAGCTTCCCATCAGAAGAAACCTCGTAGAATTATAGGGTGGTTTTTTATATATGTTTTCCTGCTATGTGCACATTGCCAATGGAACTGCACTGAGTAACAAGTCAACAAAGCAATGATGAGTATGCTGCGAAGTTGTCTTCACTGCTGAGTAGCCATTGGAAGTGAAACTGATCCTCCACAGTAGCAGTGATTCCAATTCAGTAGCATGCTTTGACTCCATCCATCTTGATTTCTGCTGACTGCCGCATCTTCAGACAAATGAACTAAGTTTTCTTCTGGTATTATCTCTCAATATAATTTCAAGACTGTGATGTGTAATTTGTTTCTCCAGATTTTTAAGAGTGATTTCTGCCACTAATCTTCAGTTGCTGAACATGTTTCTCCATTTTTCTTCCCCAATTTACACTTCCCCATTAGTCCAGCAAAATTTTTACTATGTTCTCAGATTTCAGATTTGTTGTCAGAGTACATACACGACATTGTAGCAGCTGCTACACTGCTCCTGCAGCCAGACGGGTTGAGCTCAGTGAGCAGACTAGTTTATTGCAGGGTGCTGGGCTGCACTTATACTCCCTGCCCGGACCTGGCTGAGAACCATGCTGGAGGGCACTGATGTCATCCAGGCATCACGTGGTCCCCAAGCACGGGTGTCCGAGCCCCGTGCTGGAAGGAAGGGATACCCCCGACGGCGCCATTTTGGCCAGCTACCCCGCCGCGTGGCTTACAAATGGGGCCGGTTCGCCTGCCTTATGGTGAGCCACCACAGCATCACATATAATCCTGAGATTCCTTTTTCCCCTGGGTGTGGCAGATTTACCACTAATTGGTGGTGCAAAAATAAACTGTATATAGCGTAAAACATGTAAGCAAAAGAATTGTAAACAATCTAACTGGGCAATACAGAGAGAAGAAAAAGAAAATCAATAAAGTGTACAATTAATCCTTCAATGAGTCTCTGATTGAATATGCCATTGTTGAGTCTGATGGTGGAGGGGTAGCAATTGCTCCTGAACATGGTGGTGTGACTCTTGTGGCACCTATGCTTCTTTCCTGATGACAACAGTGAGAACAGAGCATGTGCTGAGTGGTGTGGGTCTTAGATGACTGCTGTTGCTCTCTGACAGCAATGCTCCCTGTAGATAAGGTGGAGAGGGTTTTGCCTGTGATGTCCTGGGCTGTGTCCACTACATTTTGGAGGGTTTTATCCACAGGAGTATTGGTGATTCCATGCCACACTGTGGTGCAGCCTGTCAGCACACTTTCTACCATACCTCTGTAGAAATTTGCCAGGTTTTCTGATTTCCTCTGAAAACTCCTGAGGAAGCAGAGGCACAGATGTGCTTCCTTCATGATGACAATGGTGTGTTGGGTCCAGGAAAAATCCTCCGAGATAGTTTCTCCCAAAACTTAAATTTGGTCACTGGAGTGTAAACCTCTGGCTTTCCTCAAGTCAACAATCAGCTCCTTAGTTTTGGTGACATTGAGTACAAGGTTGTTGTTGGTGCACCATTCAGCCAAGTTTTTAATCTCCATCCTGTTTTGAGTCACCCCATTTTTTATTCAACTCTCAACCATGGTATCATCATCAAATTTGTAGATGGTGTTATTGTCGTACCGAGCTATGCAATCGTATGAAGTGATTAAACTAGGAAGCTAGGAACACAGGCGTGTGGTGCTCCAGTACTGACGGAGATGGCGGAAGAGATTTTCTTACCAATCCTCACTGTTTGTAAACTGGAGGTGGGGAAATCCATGATCCCATTACACGGTGGGGAGTTAACTCCAAGGTTTTGAAGTTTGCTGATCAGCTTTGAGGGAATTATTGTGTTAAATGCTGAACTGAATAAAGAGCATCCTGATGTATTCATCTTTGCTGTCCAAATGTTCCAAAGTTTTGAGTAGAGCCAGTGAGATGGCATCCGCCGTAGACCTGTTACTACGATAGACGAACTGGAATGTATCCATGCCACCACTTAGGCAGCCTTTCAAAACACTTCATCACCGTTGATCTAAATGCTACTGATTGATGGTTATCAAGGCAGCATACTACACACTTCTTGGACACCGGTATGATTTTAATGCTTGATTGAAGCAGGTGGAGACTATGCCCTGCTGGAGTGAGATATTGAAGATATCCGTGAATACCTGGCCAGATGCTTTCCTCAAATTCATTCTAGGCTCACTGGTAGTCCTCGGCATTTTGTCCATCTAAATCTTCTTCCATTCACTTTTCCCAGACTGTAGAGTCATTTTATGCTTGCTCATGAGAAATACAGAAACTAAACTCATTTTGGACTGATAACATAATGCATTGGGAAATAGTGTGGTGATGTAAGGCACTGAGAGGTAGGTAACAATTGTGTCACTAATTGTAGTGAGAAAATAGATTTCAATAAAATATTGCAATGAACTCCTGCTTTTTTGTTAAAATAAGTTAGGCAAGCAAAATTACCACTGGGATAAAAGGTACACTAATCGACAACTTGCATAACATAATAGAAAGAATAAAAGTGAGGAAAAATTAGCCTAGCTTTGAATACAGCAAAACATTGTCTGAAGCAAACTGAGTATTTGTCATTTTGCTGCTGAACTAGATGCTTTTCTAATATCACATGAATGTAAATCTTTGGAAAATTAGACGAGTGTTGTTCATCTATTTGTCAAAGGTTGATTAAAACATCCTCACAGCATTTTGCTATTTTTAATAGTGCTGTACCTAAAGTTATACAAAATTACAGAAATGTCATTGAATTCTACAGTTTTATAAAGTCCATAAGGTTTTGATAGATATAAGATATATCGTGACAACCTCTGCAATTATATTAAACAGATCTTGTCTGCTGTTTTAAACCATTCACAGTAGAGAGATTGCATCAAATGGAAATTATTTTGATTTTACATTTTAATAGGAACCTGTTTAGAAATTAACTGTAAGGGAAATATTTTGTATAATTGCAAATTTTAATTTGTTTTGATTAAAGGGTACAACAACGTACTTACAGATGTTTCCTCAATTTTACCATGTTTTATAGAAAACATTTTCCAAAGAGGGGAACATGAGAATAGTATAAATTGATGGCATGGTTAGTGTAGCAGTTAACGCAACACTATTACAGAGCCAATGACCAGGGTTCGAATCTGACACTGTCTGTAAGAGTTTGTAGGTTCTCCCTGCATCTGCATGGGCTTTCTCTGGGTGCTCTGGTTTCATACCACTCTTCAAAACACATGGGGGCTGGAGATTAATTTGGGCAGCATGGGTTTGTGGGCCAGAAGGACCTGTTACCAAGTTGTATGTCTAAATTGAAATTTTAAAATTAAATGAAAAGAATTTTAATTGCTAACAGCCTTAAATAGGATAAGAACCTGAACCGCTATATTATCATGACAATTTATTCAAGCCCAGAAATAATTCTACAGAGACCTCCTTATCTACTTGTTAGGTAGTAGTACTTGAATCTACTTATGAGATGAAGAGGTGTTACATGCAAAATGCAGCACATAACTTCTACACCCATGTACTTGCTTTCATTATGCATTCAAAAATATTTCCATGTGTTAAATATACATACTGTAATTGTTAAAATAGATGCCAAAATGTCATACTGTAGATTTTTCAGACAGTTTAATGCCTCATATTCCAAAATAATAGTAAGATCCTGGAAACCATGTACAGAGTATTCATTAAAGTAATTTCTAACGGAAACAGGAGTGTCGAGAGATGAGGGACACTGACATTATTATGCCTGATGAGATAGAGTAAAACATAAAAGAAGTGCTCAAATTCATGCAGGATTTGACAGTGTAATAAGAAGAAACTTTTGCTTCAGGGATGGTCAATAGCCAAAAAGGACAAATATATGGAAATTGACAAAAGATCTTAATTGAGAGAGATGAGGAGTTTTTTTTTCTTTAAATGCAGCAAGTTCTTACAATTTGAAAGGCACTGCCTGAAAATATAGAGGCAGATCACATAGTAATTTTAAAAAAAACCAAATGATTTATTATTTTAAAAAAATCAAAGAATATTACAAACAAGTAGGATTAATTACATTGTTTCAAAATGTATCCACAGTGGGCTCCAAATTATATAAAATCTATGACTGAAGACTTTTTTGTTTATCAAAGGCCTATCAAAGCTATGAGTGGATTTTCACCCAACAGCAACCCGAAAATAATGAAACAACATTACAGTGATACTAACATGTCTTAAAATGCCTACTGGTAAAGATAAAATATAAAGGTTCCATTATTGTCACATAGTACTAAATTTAGAATGTAACATACATGAAATTCTTTAACCTTTGTCTCCTGAAAGACATCAGAAAGTCACCACTTTGTCCAGTACCCCTTGTCCCAAAATGGTCAAATTATCTTGACATCATAAACAAGCTTATTTAATAATTAATCACTCTCAATATGTACCAGACCTTTTGACTTTCATTGTTATGGCAGGTAGGAACCTGAAGTGCAGAGAACCCCAGAGAAGTCAGATCATAACACCTTTCATGTTACAATGGAAATATCACAATAATGTGTGGGAAGGGTGAAGGGAATTGAAATGGTTGACGACTGGAAATTTAAGCTGCAACCCACAAGTAGGGTTCAAATGTTTGGCCAATCTGCATTTGGACTCACCAAGGTATAGGAGGCCACATCAAGTGCACCAAATGCAAGACATAAGGATGGACAATATGGATGCAAAGCTCTTTCGCACCTGATGGAGGTGAGGGGGAGATGTAGGGAGAAGTTTGATACTTTCTGCAATTACAGCAGGAAGTGCCTGAATGTATGGAAGAGTGGGTGGGGAGGGAAGTGCGGACTTGGAGAAAATGATTCCTGCAAGAAGCAGATAATGTTTGGGAGGGGAAGATGTGTGTGGATGAATTTTGTGTTTGACACTGAATTTGGTGGAAGTATTCGAGGATAATATAATAGATGCATAGGATGGAAGGTAATGACTTAAGGGACTCTGTCCTTGTTCTACCTGAATGGAGGGCATAAATATGAAAAATGGAGATATGGGTGTGGGCTTTATCAATGATAGGAGGGGGAATGCATGCCTATTAAAGAAAGGGCATTTCTGATGTCTTGGAATAGAAAACTTCATCCTGGGAACAAATGCAGCAGAGGAGGAGGATTTTTGAGAAAGTGAGTTACAACCTTACAAGAAACTGATAGGAAAGGTATAATCCAGATAGTGTTGAAGTCAAAGGGTTTGCAATAGCTGGTGTCAGAAACAGTCCAAGTAAATTTAAGGGCTGGATAGAGTTCGCAATGAAATTAATGGAATTCTCAAGTTCCACACAGGTACAAGAGATGGAAACAATAAAGTCAATTAAATGAAGGAAGAGTTGAGGGGTGGTTCCTGAGTAGGATTGGAATTGTTCAGTTCCACATACCCAACCGAAGGCAGGCATACCTGAGACCCATGAGTGTGCTCATGGCTATTCCCATGTTCTGAAAAACATGGAAAACATTGAAGGAGAAGTTCTGCCAAATGCAGTAAATGTGCTGATAAATTGGGACTGAGCAGATGTATGTTCAAAAAAGAAGTGGTGGGTGGGGACATGAACATCTGTACTTTGTGGGTCAGAGCTTCAATGCCCAGCAACAAATCATTTCAATTCCCTTTGCAATTCCCACACAGGCACACCTGCCCTCATTGTTTAAAGGAGTAATCTTTTCTATTAATCATATTATAGGTAAGCAATATATAAGGAGAATAGGATGCATAATCAAAAAGGAGAAAAAAAAATCACTATATGACATCATTCAGGTGCCTAACCTTTTATCCAAGCATCATCACGACCAGGCACCTGCCATTGTTTGGAATCTTCCAGAATTTGGAATCATTTTGATTTTGGTCCCTTTAATCCCACCCACCTGAGTTGTGCTGCCATCTTTTCCCACACCTCACCTGCCCAAGTCACACTGCCTTCTCTCCCCTTGACCGACCGAGTCACATTGCCGTCTCTCTCTTCCCCCCACTGGATGTTTATGACCCTCCTCTTAGTTCCCCGCCACCCCCTGCACTGGCGCTGGTACAGTGGTTTCAGCTGTGTGGGGGATTATGGGTAGCAACGATGGCATTAAGCTGCCACTGTGTTGAGTAAAAGCACTGCAACGCAGGACAGCCGTCAGTTTAGGCAATTTAAAGGTGCTTATAAAGTAGCACAATGCAACGGGATACATGGGAGTTGAGCTAGGGTTGTGTTGGGTCATGTTTGGCGCCAATTCCATCTTTGATGAGCAGATGCCATCTACTGAGAAAAGTGCCAGTTTTTGAAGGTTGCCAGTTTTCAGAATTCTAGATAAAAGGTTAGACACCTGTATAATATAACATATTGCATAACACCACAATTAACGAATATGTTCTCATCTTCTCAAACTGAAAACTTAAAAAAAAAGAAATAATTTATTATAAAACCCCTCCTAATCTAAGAAAAAAAGAAAAAACCTAGCCAATATACTGAGAATTTATTAATAAAATTAATCATCTAGTCTTTACAAAGAGAAAGGAAGTAAAATTAAATATAGTTTGGAAGGGAAAATAATTATACTAACTAAGTCATGTGTAAATCTTTTATAAAAGGTCACCAAGTCTTTACAAATTTAACAGAAGTATCAAATGTACAACTCCTATCTTTCTCTAAACTTAAATATGACATAATTTGAAAGAATAATTGAATCAAGGTAGGTGGATTAGAATGTTTCCATTAAAATAAGATAGCTCTTCTAGCCAACAATGTAGAAGTGGGAACTTGTCCCACATGTGGAACTATAATTCCAAAAAGAACAGTCAATGGGTTTTCGTCGCAAATTAATATCCAGTATAGCTGACATAGACTTAGAAATATCTATCTGGGGGCTTCATGATGTGGAATTAGACTTAGAATCCCTTCTCTCCAAAAAAGTTCAAAAAAAGGTTGAAATTGTTAAAAAAAAGGAAAAGTTGTCGGACGACCTAGTAAGTAGTATAAGGTGTCACCAAAGAAAGATGAAACTGCTGTTACTTCACAAGAAATTGTACAAGAAAAAGAGACAGTTAAAGAAGAGAGGCCTACATTGAAGAAGGATCATGGAGCTGTCCGGAAGGTGGGAGCCCGTGGTGAAAAGCCTGGAGCTGGGGAGACCTCAGCCAATGCTGAGCAATGACTCTCCCAACAATGGCGGCTTGCCACGGGAGAAGAATTGACTCTGCGCATTCACAAGGAGTCGCACATGTGCAGAGCACAAATAAGAGGCAATTTTTTAAAAAGCACAAGAAGCCTCCAGCTCCAGTGATCAGGATGAAGACCAAGAAGAACAGGAATTGCATCTATAACAAGAAGCTATGGCTAAAAGATCAGAAAAATGAAAGAGACTTATAGCTACAGATGAAATGAAGATATACATGGAAAAGTTTCAGCAATCTTTGGTGCAATTAACAGTAGAAATTAAAAAGTGTAATGAGAATATAGTGAAAATAACAATTTTACAAAGAAGGTGGAAAAAAATGAGTATAAAAAATTTGTGGAAAAAAAATTAAAGGAAATAAATTTGAAATTCAAAATGTTAAAGAATGGATGAAAAAAAAACCAAGCTAAAGCAGCTGCAACAAAAGATCAACTAACTCAAAAAATAGACCTGTAGAAAATAGTTGAAATTAAAGAAGGCGAAAGGTTTTTGGAACGTTGAATTCTGCAATCCTTGGGGGTAACTGAATACCTTGAGATTGAAAGAGCTCATATAGCATTACGACCGAAACCGCAACCAGATCAAAACCCATGTCTGATACTTGTCCAAATTACTTCACTCTGAAGTGAGCGAAAAGATCCTGGAACTAGCAGGGAAGCAAGTGAAAGAAAGAATATCACCATTAATTTATAATGGAAATAAGATCTTCTTTTACCTTGATATAAGTTTTCATTTTTTGAAAATAAGAAAAGAATTCAATGCTGTTAAAAATCTGTTTTGGAAGAAAGGGTACGCTTTTGTCCTAAGGTATCCAACAGTATTGAAAGTTTTTGTTCCAGAAGGGAAAAATAGAATTTTTATGTAACCCAATGAGGCAAAGGTGTTTACAAATTCATTGCTTGAGAAAGATAGACAAGAAGTGAGTGATGTTTGAAATGAGAGATGATGCAGAAGGATTATAACTGAAAATATAGAGAGGGAAAGAGCAAATATTTTTTAAAAAATTTCTTTTTTGAGAGAGAATTTTAGGGAGGAAAGTTGTTAACCTGAAAGATCTATAAATAAGTAAAAAATGTAATTGGCTAAGATTGTATAGATTAAATACAAGAAAGAGTACAGTAGTTCAAGAGAGTTAGTTGAGAGCGTAGGCCTAACTTCTATGGAGTCAAGAGTGCTGGTGTGGTTTTGACCGCAACTTATAGACATCAGTCTTGGTGTGAGCTTGCAGGCACCTCAGATTGAAGAGACTGCCATCCGTGTGGTACCGGATGTCAACTGCGTCTTCATTGTTGAGGTCTTTCATGGCTTGTTTCAGCATCATGATGAAGAAGATAGTAAAGAGGGTTGGTGCGAGGACGCAGCCTTGCTTCACGCCATTGTCAATGGAGAAGGGTTCGGAGAGCTCATTGCTGTATCTGACCCAACCTTGTTGGTTTACGTGCAGTTGGATAACCATGTTGAGGAACTTTAGGGTGCATACGAGGCGCTCTAGTATTTGCCAAAGCCCTTTCCTGCTCACGGTGACAAAGGCTTTGGTGAGGTCAACAAAGCCTGCAAGCTCACACCAAGACACAAGAGCAACTTGTCCGAGAACTACTCTTTGCAGATGATGCCGCTTTAGTTGCCCATTCAGAGCCAGCTCTCCAGCGCATGACGTCCTGTTTTGCGGAAACTGCCAAAATGTTTGGCCTGGAAGTCAGCCTGAAGAAAACTGAGATCCTCCATCAGCCTGCTCCCCACCATGACTACCAGCCCCCCCACATCTCCATCTGGCACACAGAACTCAAAACGGTCAACCAGTTTACCTACCTCGGCTGCACCATTTCATCTGATGCAAGGATCGACAACGAGATAGACAACAGACTCGCCAAGGCAAATAGCGCCTTTGGAAGACTACACAAAAGAGTCTGGAAAAACAACCACCTGAAGAAACACACAAAGATCAGCGTGTACACAGCCGTTGTCATACCCACGCTCCTGTTCGGCTCTGAATCATGGGTCCTCTATCGGCATTACCTACGGCTCCTAGAAGGCTTCCATCAGCACTCTCTCCGCTCCATCCTCAGCATTCATTTGAGTAACGTCATCACCAACGTCGAAGTACTCAAGCTGGCAGAGTCCGCAAGCATCAAATCCACGCTGCTGAAGATCCAACTGTGCTGGGTGGGTCACGTCTCCAGAATGGAAGACCATTGCCTTCCCAAGATCGTGTTATATGGCGAGCTCTCCACTGGCCACCGAGACAGAGGTGCACCAAAGAAGAGGTACAAGGACTGCTTAAAGAAATCTCTTGGTGCCTGCCACATTCACCACCGCCAGTGGGCTGATATCGCCTCCAACCGTGCATCTTGGCACCTCACAGTTCAGCGGGCAGCAACCTCCTTTGAAGAAGACCGCAGAGTCCACCTCACTGACAAAAGACAAAGGAGGAAAAACCCAACACCCAACCCCAACCAACCAATTTTCCCTTGCAACCATTCCAACCGTGCCTGCCTGTCCCGCATCGAACTTGTCAGTCACCAACGAGCCTGCAGCAGACGTGGACCTACCCCTCCATAAATCTTCATCTGCAAAGCCAAGCCAAAGAAGAAATAGAGATCAGTATCTCTATGATACTCGTAGAGATATTCATAGAGTATCATTAATAATCTACGCCTTTAATGAGGGGGGGATTCTATCCGTTTCTGTTTTTCTTTTTTCTTTTTTTTTAATACACCTAAATATAACAAATATATTACAAAATATAATATTAGTGTTTTAAATTCATAAGGATGGGAGTGGAAAGATGGATGGTTAGTAGATTTAATAAAATGATTTGATGGCTGGAAAATTGAATGATATTAGTGTTAATATTAATAGGATACAGAATTAAATAAAGCAGAAAAAAATATTAGTATATATGAAAAAGGCAAAAATAAATATTGCTTTTTTACAATAAACACATTTGACAGCAAAAGAACATGAAAAATTAAAAAGAGACTGGGTAGGAACTGTAATAGCATCATAATTTAATTCAAAAGCTAGAGGTACATCAAATATTGGTGAATAAAAATTTACCAGTGAAGATACTAGATACAATTGTAGATGTAACAGGAAGATATGTTATGGTAAATTGTCAGATTTATTTGGAACAATGGACCTTAATGAATGTAAATGTACCCAATGTAGATTATGGTAAATTTGTACAAGGTATTTTAATGAAATTATAAGATGTTAAGTGAAAAATTATATTAGGCCTGGGAAATTTTAATTTTACTTTAGAACCTAAATTTGATATATCAGGAGATAAAATGTTGAAAAATAAAGTCACTAAAATAGCAATAGATTTAATGTAAGCCATGGGTTTAGTGGATACATGGAGAAGAATTCATCCAAGTGTAAGAGATTATTATTTTTACTCTTTTAGACATAAAACATATTCACGAATAGATATGTTTTAATTTCTGCACAATTCCAATATAGAGTACAAAAGTTTGAGTATCACTAAAAAAATAATAGAAATATAAATAATTTATCTAAGTTAAATTATTCACTACTATTGAAAAAATAGAAGACGATCTGAGAAGATGGTAAGATTTACCAATAACATTAATAAGATGGGTGAATTGTATTAAGATTTTTTTTTTGAGAATACAATATTATTTCAATCGTTTCCCATTCATGTACCAGAATTAATTTTTTTCCAGGTTTGAATAAAATTATACGAGAATTTATTTCGAAAGGTAAAATGTCAAGGGTTGGTCTAAAAAAATTAACATGGACATTTGATTACCGAATTTTAAAAATTATTATAAAGCAGCTCAATTAATGTTTTTGACCTCCTGTTATCAAGTGGGTGAGAAAACAGCTTGGTTTCAGATGAAAATGAATAAAATGGAGAAACTAACCCTGAACAAATTTTGTATAAATGGAATAGTGAATTGTCTAAAGGAAATATGGAAGTGCCAATTTTAATATAAATATTGAAAATATGGAATTGGATTCATATGGAGAGAGGGATTAAAAATTATCAATTATCTAAAATGTTTTTAAAACAAAATCAACTTATTCCTTTCACCTTGAATAATTCTTTATTTGATAATTGGTATAGTAAAGGTATACAGAGGATAAAATATTATTTTTGGGGATTTTTTAACTTTGAGCAATTAAAAGATAAATATAATATACAAAATAATACAATTTTTGCATATTCAATTAAAATGTACTTAAAAAAGAAATTAGGAACAGATTTGAGACTCCCAGAACAAAGTCAATTTGAAGGTATAATAACAGATGCATTTATTATTAAGAAATTTATTGCTAATATGTCTATAAAATTACAAGAAACTACAAGGAAATAAGATTTATACAAATCAAAATTACGATGGGAGAAATATTTAAATATACAAATTCAAGGGGAAATATGGTCCAAACTGTGTCAAGAGAGTGTTACTAATATAGTTAATGCTGGATATCAAATGGTTCAATATAATTTTCTGCATCAATTATATTATTCTCCAGATAAATTAAATGGGTTTAATTCTAATTATTTGGATAAGTGTTTTCGATGTATCAAGGAAATGGGGACTTTTTTACATTCGGTGTGGTCCTGTAAGAAAGTAGAATGATTTTGGAAAAAGTTGAGTGTATTGCTAGGACAAATTATGAAGATAGAGATACAAAAAGATTCAGAAATATTCTTACTTGGGAATATATATGAAAAATATAAATATCAAGAAAAAAAATTAAATATAGCAGTAGTGACTGCAAAGAAATGTATAGTAGTAACATGGAAAACTGAAAGTGTAGTACAATTAAACAGATGGCATATTGAAATGAAAAATTGTATATCTTTAGAAAAATGTACATATAGCTTAAGAAATCATATTGAAAACTTCTATAAAATTTGGAAAGCATATATGGATTATTATGAATAAAATTCCATCCACTTTTTTTTAACCCACCCCTCTCAATTAGAAACTATAAAAATAATCAATTAATATATATGTTAATAATATATATGTAGAAGTAGGTGTTCTTTTTCTTTTTTTTCCTTTTCTTTTCTTATTTTGGGAGGGGGGTTGAGGAGAAAAATAAAAAAATTGTATCATTTTTGGATGACTTACAATAATTATAATTTTTTTTGTATTGATGCAAATGATAAATAAAAATTTCAAAAAAAAATCTATCCAATATCTCTCCAATATGGGGCATGACCAAATCATACAAGTTAGAGAAGCCACTTCTGACTTACGTTAATCATAAATAGGACTAACGTTAGAAAAAATACAGGCCAGTTTATTTTTCAGCATATGAGCCCAATATACCACTTTAAACTGAATCAAAGAAAGATGAGTACATATTGAAGAGGTATAAACCAATCCAAAAATCTTCTCCCATGATTTCTCTGGAAGATGTAACTGCAGTTCATCTTCCCAGGCCCTTTTAATTTTGTCATTAGAATTTTATTCCAATCTTAATAACTTATTATAAATGTTATCTTATGAAAGGGTTCAAATGTAAAAAAGTATCAACCAAATCAGGTCGGAACAATATTGGAAAGTTAGGCAGTAAAGTATTCAGAAATTGTCTAATTTGGAAGTACCTAAAAAATGTGATGTAGGTATATTATATTTATTAGATAATTATTGAAAATACATTAACTACCATCTATAAACAAATCTGAAAAAGAAACAATTCTTTTAACTTTCCAAAAAGAGAAGGCTTGATCAATTATAGATGGTTTAAAAAAAAATTAAGAGGACAAATCCATGTTGAGTGTCCCTGATCAGACCCTGTCCCTCCATATACATATATATACTATCTCTACGAACGCTTTCCATCAATTTACCTACCACAGATGTCAAACTTACAGGCCGATAATTGCTAGGCTTGCTCCTTGAACACTTTTTAAACAAAGGAACTAAATGTGCAACGCGCCAATCCTCCGACACTATACCCGTCTTTAATGACATATAAAAATCATTGCCAGAGCCTTCGCTATTTCACTAACTTCTCTCAAGGTCCTGGGGAAATTCCTGTCAGGATCTGGAGACTTAGCCACCTTTATATATTTCAAAAGCTCCAGTACTACCTCTTTTTTAAATCACTATAGTCTCCATATTTACCCCCTTTGCTTTCTTTACCCTGCACAGTTCAATATCCTTCTCCTCAGTAAATATTGAGGAAAAGAAATTGTTCCCCCATCTCTTTTCGCTCCACATACATTGGTCCTTTCTGATTCTCTATTGGACCAATTTTATCTCTCACTTTCCTTTTGCTATTTACATATTTGTAGAAATCCTTTGAATTTATTTTCACCCTGCTTGCTATAGCCACCTCATACCTTCTTTTAGGTTTTCTAATTTCTTTCTTAAGATTCTTTTACATTCAATATAGTACCCAAACATCTCCTTTTTTCCCTTTTTCTTATATTTATTGTAGTACTCCCTCTTTTCGCGAACCAAGTTTCCAATATCCCTTGAGAACCATGGCTCGCTCAAACTTTTGACCTGACCTTTCAACCTAACAGGTTTATAAAGATTTTGTACTCTTAAAACCTCTCCTTTAAAAGACCCTCCATTTCTCTATTACATCCTTCCCAGAAATCAAATTGTCCCAATCTACCCCTTGTAAATCCTTTCGCATCTCCTCAAACCTAGCTTTTCCTCACTCAAAAACCTCAACTCTGGGCCCAGACCTATCCTTTTCCATAGTTACCTTGAAGCTAATGGCACCATGATCACTGGACCCGAAGTGTTCCACCACACATACCTCTGTCACCTGACCCATCTCATTCCCCATCAGTAAATCCAACATAGCTCCCTCTCTAGTTGGTACCTCCACGTATTGATGTAAAAAGCTATCCTGCACACATTTTACAAACTCCAACCCATCCAGCCCTTTCATGGAATGGGTTTCTCGATCAATATTCGGAAAATTTAAATCCCCCACAATCACTACCCTGTGCTTATTACAAATATCTGCTATCTCCCTACTAATTTGTCCCTCTAATGATCTATAATACACCCCTATAATTGTAACTTCCCCTTTTCCATTCCTCAATTCCACCCAAATAGCCTCGCTGGATGAGCCTTCTATTCTATCACACCTAAGCACCGCTGTAATATTTTCTCTAACAGGAAGGGCAACCCCACTCCCTCTTGCCCCCCCCCCCCCCCAGTTCTATCACACCTAAAGCAACTAAATCCAGGAATATTTAGCTGCTAATCATATCCTTCCTGTAATCATGTTTCACTAATTGCTACCACGTCATACTTCCAAGTGTCAATCCATACCAACAGCTCATCCACCTTCCTTACCATGCTCCTAGCATTAAAATATATGCATTTTAGAGATTTCCCACTTTTTACTTCCTGTAGGCCCCTATCTTTACCAACAGCTCTCTTATGATCTTTTGCAATCGACCTCTGTCCATCTTTGTATAGAGCATCACCCTTTTCTATCACCAGCCTTTCCCCCCTTAAACACTGTCTACAAACTTTCTCTGTTTGCACTCTAACCTTCTCCTTGCTGTTCTCCTTCATTTGGTTCCCTTCCCCCAGCCATTCTAGTTTAAAGTCTCCTGAGTAACCCTAGCAAACATCCCCACCAGAATCCTGGTCCCTCTGGGGTTCAAATGCAACCTATCCTTTTTGCACAGGTCACACCTAACCCAAAAATTGTCCCAGTGATCCACAAACTTGAATCCCTGCCCTTTGCTCCACCCCTTCAGCCACGTGTTCATCCTCCATCTCATTCTATTCCTGCTCTCACTGTCATGTGGCACAGGCAGTAATCCCGAGATTACTCCCTTTGTGGTCCTTCTTTTTAACTCTCTAACTAACTCCCTGTACTCACTTTTCAAGACCTCTTCTCTATTCCTCCCTATGTCGTTGGTACCTACATGTACCACGGCTTCTGTCTCATCCCCCTCCCCCTTCAGGATGTCCTGGATTTGAGCAGCAACATCCCAGACCCTGGCACCAGGGAGGCAAACCACCATCTTATTCTCCTTGCTCTGTCCAAAGAATACCCTGTCTGTACTCATGACTATCGAGTCCTCTATGACTTTTGCCCTCCTCTTCCTTTCCCTACCCTTCTGAGCCTCAGAGGTGGACCCAGTGCCAGAGGCACAGCCACTGATGCTTTCCCCAGCTGGGCTGTTTCCCCCAACAGTACCCAAAGAGGAGTACCTGTTGTTGAGGGCCACAGCCATAGGGGTCCTCTCTACCACCTTACTATTCCTCTTCCCTCTCCTAACCGTGACCCACCTGTCCTCCTCCTGAGGCCTTGGCGTGACTACCTGGCTGTAACTCCTATCTATGATGACCTCACTCTCCCTAACCAGTCCAAGGTCATCGAGCTGCAGCTCTAGTTCCCTAACACAATTCCTGAGGAGCTGCAGCTCAGCACACTTGGTGCAGATATGGACATCAGGGAGGCTAGAAGACTCCGTGATTTCCCACATCTGACACAGAGAACTGCAAACTGCTCTCACACTCATCCCTTTTCTCTCCTCCTTGCTCAAATAAGTAGAAATTACTAAAGAATACGAAAGCAATTAAACAGTCTTACCTTAACTTGATAAGCTCGACCTCAGCCTCTGCTCGCTGAAGCCTTTTGAGCCAAAGCCTGAATTCTGCATCGTGTGTGCAGAATTCTATTCTTTTTGTTTCCCTAGCTTCCCTTTAAATGAAACAACACACATATTTCAACCACCTCGAGTGGTCCATCTCCTATATATTCATTGTTCTTTTGGGAAAACATTTTCTCTGAAGTTTCCTCTTGGATTCTTGATGGCCTTCTCATATTTTTAAATTTTTTTATTTTTCACTCTATGAACCATACTGACCAAAATACACACAAACATTTCCCTCTTGAATATACAGTGTCATTTTCTCCCCTTTTCCCCCTCCCTTCCCCCCTCCTTCACCCCCCATCCCCACCCACTCAACGTTCAACATATATGATACATTAAAATCACAAAAAGCAACATACCAAAAAATCCAGAGATCTTTCTCCTAAGTAATATAAGAAGTAAAGAACTTGGACTCGATTTGGATGGAGCACAAAAAATATTTATTATGATAGCCTTAGCTGTAGAAAAAAAATCTATTATGTCAACCTGGAAATTAGAAGATAGCCTGAGAATACAGCAATGGTACATAGAAATGAATAAATGTATTCCATTGGAAAAAATAACATATAATTTAAGAAATAATATCACAGTATTCGAACAAATTTGGGAACCGTACATAGAAAACAACAGAGAAGTCCTACTGCTGACCTCCACCACCTAAAATGAAAGAAGGAGAAGAAGACGAAATGAACTGACCCAGTATGTAAAAGTAGAAGACAGAAATTTCTTGTTTATTTTCATTCTGTGATGACATGGCCTTTTCATATTGACGTTTCATTTCATATTTAGGTATGCTCTCACCCACAAGGGAAAGAATTATCTCTCTTTCTGCTCAATTAAACTTCATCATTTTAAAGACCTATTGGCTCAACCAATAGCCATGATTTTCCTAATACGTACACCTTTCCATCTCTAGAATTCTCTTTCCAAAGCTTCTATGTCCTGATGAAGAAGATGATGTATGGACATGCTGTCAGAAAAGTTTTGCATAGCCTTCCTCTTTTTCAATTCTATTCTGCTACAAGGGGCAGCATAGTTAACATAGCGCTTAGTGCAATGCTGTTACAGAGCCAGCGACCCAGGTTCAAATTGACGCTGACTGAAAGGACTGAAAGGAGCTTGAACATTCTCTGTTTTTCTTAATGAATTATTCTCTGGGTTTTCCTCAGTGCTCCAATTTCCTCCTGCCCTTCAAAATGTATGAGGGTTGTAGGCTGACTGCTGTATTTGGGCAGCATGGGTTCATGGGCCAGAAGGGCCTGTTACTGTGCCATACGCCTATTTTAAAAAAAAATAATTAATTTAAATTTAAATAACCTAGTACTTGAGTTTGATGGAGATTTTTTTAAAGTTCCTGCTAATCTATTGCACATTTTCTATTTGTAATATGTACCATCCCATCTACCTTCAAATCTTGCACTCTATTAGTGATAATCTATTTTTCCAACCAAAATGTATTATCTTGCACTTGTCTGCGATGAACTTCATTTCCCAATTATTCATCCATGAGTCAGTTTATTACTGTTATTCTATAATTAGTTGCAGTCCTCATTAGCATTCACCATCAGTTCCTATTTGGAAATATCCACAAATTTAAGCATTGTCCTTCTGAGTCCTGAACCATGAAGGGGCACTATGATTTAAAGGTCCACATGTGGAAATCATTAAAACCAATTAGATGGAATGAATGTAAATTGTAAGCCCTGGAGCTGTTCCTGGTGGACTGCCTCATGTGAACCAGATATCGGAGCTGGGATTTAAGAGAATGCCGAGGGCAAGAAGGGCTCCTGATAGGTCTGAGGTGCTGAAGGTTTCCTGATTGTGTCAGAGGTTAGGATTTGGAGCACAGATTGTCGATGAATCAAAAAGGAGTGTGTGCAGCTGCAGGGTCTGCAGGAGCGGTGAAGGCACACTGCAAGTACAGACACTCAGTGATTCCAAAGCACTGGCTTTTGCTTCCCTTTCTAATATTGTCAGAGGTGCCAGGGTCATGGCGACTCTTTGTTTGCCTTATGGCAGACAAAAGTTAAAACATATCAACTTTGTTACATTTTCAAAGTGTTAATATGTGACAATAAAAGGAACATTGAATCTTGAACTTCGAAGCTTCCTTTTATTCTCACTTTACCTTTTGTCTTGAGTAACCCATTTGGATCCTTGTCATTGCCACCACTTTCTCCGATGGTATCATATCAAGGGGGAACCTCAACAAAAACTTTTACAAATCCAGATAAATTACTTCAACTGCATTTCCATCTTCTGTTTTGTCTGTTACTTCCTTTAAAAAAGTTTAGTGAGATTGGTCAAACAAGATTTACCCATTAGAAATCCATGACTGTTCATTACTTTCATTTTCTAGGCATTCTTCTCTTCTAATCTTCAGGAATGATCCACTAATTTTTCTGCCAATTTTAGCATCTGGTTTGTAATCGCACAGACATGTTCGATCCCACTTCTTAAATACAGGCATCACCTTAGCTGCCTGCTAGTTCTCTGGCACTATGCATTTTTCTTAATGAATTATTAATTATGTGTAGCAATGCCTGTGCTATTTCTTGTGATTGGTTCTGCACCACAAGAAGAATATTTTGGCCTCGCAGGCAATGGAGTACACATTCTCCAGGGCCAACAAGATCAAATTCAAAAAAATTGTTGCATGAATTAGACTTGTCTTCCCCTGAGTTTGGAAGTTAAGGGGTACCCCAGCAGAATTATTTCATATGTTTAAAAGTAATAACTTATTTACAACTAAAGATATTTCCTTTGGTAATGAAGGCCAGAGCAGGGAGGCATAATCTCAGAATCAGAATCAAAGGGGACCACGTGATGCAGTGAAGGATTTGGAAGTAAAATCCTGAGGCTTCCAGCATTACAGAAGGGAGAAAAACAGACTATTATAAAACTAGAAGAAATATTAGTTTAAAACTATTATAAACATGCCAGAAAGAAGAATTGACCGGCTCTGTTGACTACGGGAGTTCTTCGAGTCAAAGATAGCGGCCACAGACAGGAACCAGCTCCAAAGAAGCCTGGGGTGGAGGTTCAACCTGCCCCCCCCCCCCCCCACCTCATGCATGTGGCTCACCCGACAGGGAAAGTTGTGGTGAGTCTCCGTAACTCTTCAGCTTTTCCAGTTGTAAAGGCAAGCATGCCCGAGACTAAGTTGAATAGACTGACATGGGAGGCTCTACTAGAAATGACCCACAGGGTGTTACACAAAGAAATGACTCTGAAGACTTAGAAAGTGAAAACTCGGATGTAAGCCAGGAAGAGTACCCGAGCATTGAGGAGGATGCAGAGCAAGAAGGAGCCAAAATAACAAGCAGAGGTAAAAAAGTACTGAAGAAAGGGAAGGGAAATAAAATTTTAAAATTCACCATTAATGATGACATGAAAGCCCTTGAGAAGTATGGTAAACAAATGAACAGACACCTTAATGATATTTTGGCTGGTATTGTCTAACTCCAGAGAGCAATTGGTAATTTAAATGATAGAGTGGTGGAAGAAAAACTAGAAGATGTCACTGACAGAATGGACAAAATATAAAATGAAATAGATACCTGGACTAAAGAGAGATTAAGTGTGTGGGAAAAACTGGATCCACTTGAAAACTTTAGCAGAAGAAACCATATTAAGAAAGTGGGGTTGAAGGAAGGGACAGAGGACCAGACCCAATATATTTTTTTCCAGGAAGGGATTCCTATGGTTCTGAGTAAAGAAGAGATTGGAGATATGGTTGAAATAGAAAGAGCCCACAGATCCTTTAGGCCCTGCCCTGGACTGGATCAAAGACCTTGTTCTGTTCTGGTTAAACTCTTGTGATACCAGGACAGGGGAAAAAAAAAGAATGGCTGCAATGGGTGCCAAGGGAAGAGGAGGTCAGTTGGAGGTAGAAGGGGAAAAACCTATTTTTTATCCTGATATAAGCACCACGTTGCTTAAACATAGGCACGAGTTTGACCTGTTAAATGGGATATTAAAACAAAAAGGGAACAATTTTGTTTTGTGTTATCCAGCAACTCTCAAGATTATTTTGCTAAGTGGAAAAAGAAAATTTATGTCAGACATCAATTAAGTGACAGAGTAAATGAAGCTTGGAGGTCCTCCTTTGGAGTTGTTCTAATGCCCAGTAATACCCAGGGCAGCTCATCAGCCCAGTTTGGGCTGTCTAACCAAGCCATCAAGGCTGGCTTGAGATGTGGATGAAATCTTTCCACTATTTCATTGGCCTGGAGATGATAGGCATTCATATGATGAATTGTTGTACTGAGCAAGTGAGACAAGGCCGTCCACAGAAAGGAAATAAATTGTGCTCCTATATCCAAAGTAACATGCGCCAGTAAACCAAAACAAGACACCCAGGAACTGAAGAACACCTGAGCACAAGTGCCTGTAGTAGCATCTACCATAGGCATGGCCTTAAGCCACCGCATAAACCTGTCTATTACTGTAAAAAGATACCGGTATCCTCTTGAAACAGGAAGTGGACCAACGATGTCTATGTGGACATGAGTAAAACACAGGGTAACTGCCGGGAAGGATTGCAGTGGTGTTTTAATATGCTGCTGAACTTTTGATTTTTGGCAGACAATGCAGGACCTCGCCATTTGTGTGACGTCTTTTTAAGACAATGCCACATGAACCTGTCTGAAACCATATGAATGGTCAATCTAATCGACGGATGTGAAAGACCATGAACAGAGTCGAATAGTTGATGCTTCCATGATCCCGGAACTACTGGGCGTGGGTGTCCCATTGATATATCACAGAGGAGTAGTTTGCCATTAACTCCAAACTGGACATTTTTCAATGACAGGTTCATGATTATAGTCTGATAAGCATTCATCTCATGGTCATATTCTTAGGTCGTGGCCAAAGCTGTGTAGTCAATACCTTGATCTACAGACGAAACCTCAAGTGGAGCAGAGCGGGAATATGCATCAGCTACTACATTGTCTTTTCTGGAAATATATAGTATTTTTGTGGACAATTCATCTACTGGTTTACCTAATGTTTGAAGGCGCAGAGCAGGGGTATTGGTGTCTGCCTGAGGAATAGTCTGAAAAGTAATTCCATCAATAAGCCAACACCCCTTTAAGTCGATGAGGAATGAATAAGCCTGAAGAAAATCTGCACCAAGCAAAGACCGGGATACTGCTGCTATAACAAATGGCTAAGTGCAGAAATGATTCTCAAACTTGACATTCATCTTCCTGATGTCAAAGGTCAGAATGTTGGAACTGTTAACTACTCGTTAACAGGTCCGGGGTAGAATGGTGTGTGTCAAAATCAGTCGTGGAAATACACTAACTTCTGAACCTGTGTCCACCAGAAATTTTTGCTGCAACAACTGGTCACATACATACAGTAGGCTTGAATGTTTCTTCACAACCGTCGCAGCCCTTATTGGCAGTTGGCCTGGGTGTTTCCTGCAAATGGGCAGGGTGAAATACACTTGCGGGCATTTACTCTCCAATGCCTATGGTAATAACATCAAGAAGAGGTGACTACAGGCTGCTTGCTTGTCTTGGGGCGTTATCTGCTTGTAGAAAGTGATGTATTAAGAATACTAGAGTGTGACACAGGGTCAATATTGGAGGGGTTGGTTGTACAGAATTGTCTTTCTTTGCTGTGCTTTGTAACCAGCCATAGAATATCTGGCTCTGCCACTACTGCCCTTGGGTCTTCAAATGAACACTTGGCTAACAATAGCCTAATATCATCTAGCATTCGACCTAAAAAAGAGCTGCTCAAAAATTATATTGGGCTTTTCACCAGCTGCCAGGAACAGCATTTCATCCATTAGTTCTGAAGGGACATGGTCTCCAAACCCATCGAAATGCAGTAGTTTGGATGCATTTTCACTAAGGGACATAACATATATAAATAATAAAAGTGCTTTTAAAGCATCAAACTTGCTGATATGTGGTGGATCCCGTCAGAAGACGCCAATCCTCTTAGCAATGGCCTGGTCCAGGACACTGACAAGATGGTAAATACAAGTGGTGTTCCATTCGACTTTGCGCAGGTGAAATTGTGCTTCAGCCTGTTGGAACCACAGTTCAGATTCAGCCATCCAGAAAGGTGGCAGCTTCACAGCAACGGCTGCAGAGTCCATGTTTGTCCAAAAATACATTTTTGGACTCATCGGGGTCACGAATTGTTATCACTAGAATCACAGTAGACATGATGAAATAAACACACAAGGCATTTCTAGAGTGAATCAAATAGATTTACAATTCATCACCCATGCAAACTTTTAAAAGCCAGAATCATACGCTCGACACACGATGTCATCACACACTGACATCACATGGCTGGTTTGATGCATCCTGGGTGTTGTAGTGCCGCCATAGTGCCTCTACATGTCTCTGAGGATATTTATTAATAAAGAGTACAATACTTTACAAACATATAGAATTGAAAAAAAACAATAATTGAGAACTAAATAAAAGTACTATGAGCTCAGGGCAGTTGAAAACAGTACAGCTTTCGAGAATGATTAAGGCTGTCAAAATTGAAATAGGCAGGTTTTCCTATTAACCGCAGGATATAAATGAGGCTTTTATGCAATTTTATGCTAAATTATATAAATCAGTCACAAGGAGATGTTAATAAAATAGAAGATTTCTAGTCAAAATTGGAGCTCCTAAATTTAGATTTTGAGGAAGAGGGGACTTAATGCTCCCTTTACTAAAGTAGAAATAAGGGAAGCACTAGGTTCCTTACAAGTTTACAAATCTCCAGGGGAGGATTGGTTCCCTCCTCAGTTTTATAAAGAGTTTAAAGATCGTTTGATATCCCTCTTTAACAGATGGTTGAAACACATAAGCTCACAAAAAGTTTTTTCAATGGAAATAATTATGGAGATGCCTATAAAGGAAAGGGATCAATTGAAACCATCTTCCTATAGGCCTATCTCATTATTGAATGTGGACTATAAGATAATTGGCAAAGCCTTGGCAAATAGATTGGCTAAATTTTTGCCAAAATTAACAAACATGGATCAGACAAGCTTTGTGCAAAAGAAAAGGTCTGCAAACAATGTAAGCAGACTCCTCAGTATAATACAAATGGCAAAATTAAGTGGTGATCTAAGTGTTGCTGGGGCCCTGGATGCCAAAAAGGCTTTTGACAGAATGGGACTTTTTATTTAAAGTGCTGGAAAGATTTGAGCTAGGGCAAACTTTTATAAAATGGATCAGGACATTATGTTATGAGCCCAAAGGTAGGATTGTAACCGATGGACAAATTTATTCAGCATTCCCATTGACCAGATCTAGTAGGCAGGGATGTCCATTATCTCTGGCTCTCTTTATTTTGGCCAAAGAACCATTGGCAGAAGATATTCGCGAAGATCCAGACATTAAGGGATTCAAGGTAAACCAGGAATAACATAAGATTAATCTATTTGCAGATTATGAGTTGATATATCTTTCAGACCCAGCAACTTCTTTGGAAACGTTACACTCTAAACTGGAAGATTTTGGGAAGATCTCGGGATATAAGATAAAGCAAAGTTATGCCACTTACAGGAGGGGATTATTGTCAATATCAAGGAAATACTCAATTTAAGTAGTCGCAAAATGGGATAAAATATCTGGGGATTGGAATAGAATTTATAAAACATTAAGTTATCTTCCCTTGCTCAAGAAAATTGAAGAAGATCTAAACAGATGGATGACACTGCCGATAACATTAGTAGGCAGAGTTAATTGAAAAAATTGAATGTGTTGCAAAGATGTCAATATTTTTTCAAACTTTGCCTATATCATTGCCTCACAGGACTTTTAAAGATTTAAATAAATATGTCAAAAATTTTCTTTGGAATGGTAAGGTGGCTAGAGTTTCCATTAAAAAAATAATATGGGGTTATGTTCTGGGAGAATTACGGCTCCCAGACTTTAAAAAATGTTACTGGGCAGCCCAATCAAAGTTTATCTCCTCTTTCTTTGAGGAAGGAGATAAACCTTCCTGGGCAAAAATTGATTTGCATAAGGTAGCGGAGAGGATAGCGGGGTATTTCATATATAAATGGGATATCTGGAGTAAAAGATGCCCCTCCATTAAAACATGTAATTACTGATGGGTATAAAATAAATCATTAGATTGGTGGGGTTATCACCAAAAACACCCTGGCTCAAAATAGGTTAATACCATCAACAATGGATAATAGGATCCTGGACACCTGGTCTCAAAAAGGGATCAGGTGTATCGAAGATTGTTATGAGCAGGGACAGTTCATGTCATTTGACCAGTTAAAAATAAAATATGGTTAGTTAAATTATTCTTTCCTCTGCTATCTTCAATTAAGATCTTATTTAAGGGAAAAATTGGGCCCACTAATGAATGGTCTTACCAAAACGCAGTGACATGGAGACTGATTCGAAAGGGGAACATAAAGAAATTTATTTTAGCAATGCATTTCTTACTTCAATTGGAAACCCCTAAACAAGGGCCACATAAATCTAGACAGAGATGGGAATATAGTAATTGGTGAACAAAGCTGGTCCAATTCATGTCAAGACATTATGACAAATACAATCAATTTAAGATATAGATAGGTGCAATATATTTTTTTTGTATCATTAATATCTTAAGCCACAAAAATTGAATAAATTAAAATCAGACATATCAGATCAATGTTTTAGCTGGGAGATAGGAACCTTTCTACATTCAACCTGGTTTTGTCCTAAAGTGAGACCTTTCTGGGTAGATTTAGGAATTTTTTTTAGCACAGATTACAGGAATTCAATTTCCACAAAACTCAGAATTGTTTTTATTGGGAAATATTGCAGATGTAGCACCTACAATGAGACTGTCCAAATTCCAAACAGAATTCGTAATGATCACATTGGAAGAGGCTAGGAAATGTATAGTGGTTAGTTGGAAGTCAGATCCCATCCAGAAATGACATGCTCAAAGACTGAAATGCATAGTTGGATACCCCTTGAGAAAATCATTTATAATCTGAAGAAAAAAATATGACATTTTAAAATATCTGGCAACCATATTTACAGCATAAAGATGCCACTCTTTAGCTATTCCCCCCTAACCTCTGAACCCTTTGTCCACACTTCTCTCTCACAGATATGGGAAAGCTAAATATAAGCCTATGTGGTAGGTGAGCTTGTGACAAAACTTTCTAATATTTCTTTTCTTTTCTTTTCTTTTTCTCTTTTTTCTTTTTCCAATCTACTTTTTCCTTTTTCTCTGTTCTTTTATTTTACTTTTGGGAGGGTAGTGGTGGGGGGGGGGGGAATGCTTGGCTATAGTCATTATGTAATATGTAATTAATTGACCAATATGAACCTTTGATGATTACTGTTTTTTTTTTTGTTTGTCATGTTTTGATTTTAGAAACTATAAATAAAATATTCAAAAAAAGAATCAGGATTTATTATCATGAACAAATCATGAATTTTGATATTTTGCTGCAGCATCAAAGTGGAAACACCTTAATATGATACAGTATAATAATGAAATTTAATGGTGATATTAGGACTGAGGAAATATGGAGATCCCATCACCAGGAAAATGTCTAATCAGTTCAAAACTTGAAGGTAATAAAAGTTAATAAATGAAGGCATGGAGAAAGTTAAAGTACAAATTGCCCATTAATTTAAGGGTAGAGCAGTCAAATATGTCAATGGCCCATTTTGCTTCTCTGCCCACTTAATATACAGAACCTTTTCTAGCCAGTGTCAAACCAGCTCACAAATTTGGCATGACAATGTCAATGGATCTCAATTTAAGCTTTCCAGGCCAGACATTATCCAGAACTCCAAAAACACACAGTTTATTTCACACAAATATCACCATGCAATTAAATCTAAGTGTGATAAACATTGGAATATTATTTTTATGATAAAACTTGGAATATCTGTACTGGAAGAATGTGAAAAAAAAGTTTGTGGTTTGACAGATGATTCATCTTTCAATTCTAACTCCTCCTTCTTGCTTTCAGTAACCCTATAATTGTCTTTGACTTTATTTCAACATTGATTTTAAATTCAGTGTATTTTGTTCTCAAGTATAAATATGCCTCTTCTTATTGATCTTTAAAAACAACTCAATGAATATTACCTTACTTCCAAGAACCTCCCCACTTCATGGAAAAATGAGGAGAAATGGGCAGCTAGCCCTTTAAACCTGCTCCCAGTTAATACAATTATGGCTGCTTCTTGACAATTCCATTGTAACCTTGATTCCATTTGAATGCAAAAGAAAATTGCCTATGAATGAATGGCAACAACTGAGAATGAAAACCCACTCACTGGAGAATAGTACAAATTTATAACTGTTCTTGATGTATTGCAGTGTCAAGCAAGGCTACCAGGTACCTGCTTCTGCTGTTAATTAACAAATAAAGAAAAGTACGTTTCCTGCCCTGATCCTCCAAATTAGTAGCTTTTTTTGGAGAGATGATTTACCAGAATGGAGCAGCAAAAAACTCTAGGCCAAGATTGCAAACCCGTCATATGTCAGCACTGGCCTATTTTAATCTTCAACTGGAATTTCCAACCCAAGATTCAGCTAAATGTGGTGTCTGTCCCTTTATTTCTTATATGCAATGTCATGAGAACATGACAATACATTGTTTTATATCTCTATGTATATTGCATCAAAAATAAACTCTGAAATGATTAAAGCTGGTTTTGTAATCATTAACCCCATTCACACTTGCAAATAGTCCCAAGAATTGACTGTCAAGAGAGGAGTCACGTGATGGAGTAGTGGCCGGTCAGGAAAAACAGCCCTCTCCAGGAAAATAGGAAAAAAGTTAGGAAACAGCAAAGCATAGCAAAAATAGAATATAAGAAATAGAAGATAAAGATACTGAAAGGAGAAAGAAGATGGCTCCCAAGAAGGAGAAAGTAAAAGCAACTGGAAAAAAAAAGAAGTAGAAAAGTCGCTGGAGAAGATAGACGAAGGACTTACCTGCACGAAGGAACAGGACGCTGTGGTGGCGAGGTGCGCCCGATCTTCGAGTTCAGTACCTGCCCTGCGGTGTCACGACCCACCAGCCGGTGCACTACAAAAATGGCTCTCAGAGCCAAACAAAAGTGCACGATCAAAGGAGAAAGAGGACACCGGTGGGAGGGGGGCTCAGCAGAGGAGCGGGCTGTCACAGAGCGAACAGCTGAGGGACGCCTGACACCAGGGCACTCAGCTGGAGGATGAGGAAGCCAGCAGAAGAGGGAGCAATGAAACCGACGAGGGAGATAGACGGAAGGATGACCGACAAGATCAACATCAGGAAGCACAACAGATGACCACCCCAGGAGGAGACGACCAGCAACAAGAGGCCCAGCAAGAAGAGGCCCGACAAAGAGATACAAGCAGCTCATCAGGAAAAACAGAAGAGACACAAAGAAGAGAAGAAGAAGACACAAACACAGATACAGACACAAAAGAAGAGGAAGAAGAAGACCAAGAGAAATAGAAGGTAAAAGTGATGGACAAAGAGAAATAAAAGGTAAAACTGATGAACAAAATATAGATAAAGTATTTTTTGAAGAACAAATGAGATCACTAGAAGAATGGATATCATTAGAATTTAGTGCAATTAAAAGAAAAATGAAAAGAGCAGAAGATAAAATGCAAAGGTTAGAACTGTTACTGACAGAAATAGGGAAAAGAGTAGAGAATGTGGAAGAGTGGGAAATGGCTGTAGAAATGGAAGTAAATGACTTAAGAGAAAAATTGGAAGAAAGTGACAAAAAAAATTAAGAGACACAAGAGTTGTTATCTCTGAAAATTGATATCTTGGAAAATTATAGAAGGCGAAACAACATAAAAATAGTGGGCCTGAAAGAGGGTGAAGAAGGCACAGCCATGAAGGAATTTATAAAAGGATAGATCCCAAAGGTCCTGGGAATGACAGAAATGCAGGAAGAAATGGAAATAGAAAGGGCACACAGAGCATTAGCTCCGAAACCACAAACACATCAAAAACCAAGATCCATCATAGTAAAATTTTTGATATATACGACAAGGGAAAATATACTGGAACGGGCAAGGAATAAAGTTAGAGAAGATAATAAACCTTTGGAATACAAGGGTCAAAAAATATTTTTTTACCCAGACATAAGTTTTGAACTCTTAAAGAGGAGGAAAGAGTTTAATACAGCAAAATCGATTTTATGGAAAAAAGGTTACAAATTCACATTAAAACATCCAGCCATACTTAAAATATTTATACCCGGGGAGCAAAACAGACTGTTCTCGGATCCAGAGAAAGCGCAAGAATTCGCAGAACGTTTCCAGGACAGGAGAAGAGATGAAGAGATGAAGAGATGTAACAAGAATGAAGAATGGCAATAAAGTTTATATAAAGATGTAAAACAATGTCTTTGTAAAGAACTAAAGAGGGAAAAGAGAAGGAAAGGAAGGGAGTAGGAGGGGTAAAGAAGAGAGAGAGCTTTGTTATAAGTTTTTAAAAAACTGTTTTCTGGAGAGGTCTGGGTAGAGGGAGAATAACTGTCACTGCAAAATCAGTTGACACTAACAACAAGATCGTAATCCAAATGAAAAGAGGAGTAGTGGTTGGCCAGCAAGGGATATGGGGAAACTCAGAGAGGGGAGGATCTTTGGGGTTAAGGTATTGCTGGATGTGGGAATTGCAGGGAATCTTTATGTTTTAAATGTGTTGTCGTTCAAAACTAAGAGATGAAAATGGGGAAAAAGGAGATGGAGGTGGCAAAGTGGTGGAAAAGAGGTGTATGTAAGATATAAGATGGCCATGTTGAACTATATGACGACAAACATTAATGGAATACATAACCAAATTAAAAGGAAGAGGCTACTAAATTTATTGAAGAAGGAAAAAATAGACATAGCATTTGTGCAGGAAACGCATCTAACTGAAGCAGAACTGTGATAGTACAGACCTATCACCAATGTATATAGTTACAGTATTTAGAGTGTAATGACTGTGCTTACTGTCTGTGTCCCTAGCCAAGTCGGATCATTCCAGACTGGTTGGCCACCTGTGAGGAGCTCCTGTCTTTTGCTAATAAAAGCCTTGGTTTGGATCAACAAGTCTTTGGTTCTTTCGACGAGCTCTACAGGAACATTACAAATTAAAGAGAGACTGGGTAGGACATGTAATGGCAGCATCCTAAAATTCAAAAGCTAGAGGAGTAGCCATACTAGTTAACAAAAATGTACCAATCAAAATAGAGGAGGAAATAATAGATCCGGCAGGGAGGTATGCAATGATAAAGTGTCAAATATACTCAGAATTTTGGAATTGCTCAATATATATGCGGCTAACGAGAAGGATCAAAAGTTTATGCAGGATATTTTTTTGAAGATTGCAGACACACAAGGAAATATATGGATAGGAGGGGAATTTAACTGTAATTTTGGCCCAATGTTGGATAAAACTGGACAAAAAATGTAAATAGAATAAAGTAGCCAAATTTATGGTTAAATCAATGCAGGAAATGAAACTTATGGATATATGGAGGAAGCAACACCCAAGAGAGAAAGAATTTTCATATTATTCGAGTAGGCACAAAAATTACTCAAGGATTGATATGTTTTTGTTGTCAGCCCATATTCAAGGGAGAGTCAGGAAAACTGAGTAGAAAGCTAGACTACTATCAGATCATTCACCTCTATTATTAGCAATAGAACTGGAGGACATCCCACCAAGAACATAAAGAACCATGTTACTTAAAAGACAGGGAATTAGGGAGTTTATTGAATGCCAAATTAAAACATATTTTGAAATAAACACAGGATCAGTGAAAGACAAATTTATATTATGAGACGCAATGAAAGCCTATATTAGAGGGCAGATATTAAGTTATATGACTAAGATGAAAAAGGATTACAATCAGGAAATAGAGTAGTTGGAAAGGGAGATAGTAAGTACAGAAAAGGAATTAGTAAAAAGAGATGATATAACGAAAAGGAGAGAATTGGCGGACAAAAAAAATTAAATACGAAACATTACAAACATACAAGGTGGAGAAGAACATAATGAAAAAAAGCAAAAGTATTATGAACTGGGATGAAAAGCACATAAAATATTAGCCTGGCAACTTAAAACAGAACAAGCTAAAAGAACGATACTCGCATCAAGGAAAAAGGACAAACAAATTACATATAATCCAACAGAGATTAATAAAAATTTTAAGGAATTTTATGAACAATTGTATCAAACTGAGAACGAGGGGAAAGATGACAAAATAGAGAATTTTTTTAGCAAAAATTGAATTGCCAAAATTGCAAGACAAACTAATAAAACCATTTGAAATAGAGGAAATACAGGATATATTAAAAAAGCTGCCGAACAATAAAACACCAGGAGAGGATGGATTTCCAATAGAATTCTATAAAACATTTAAAGAGTTATTAATTCCTCCTCTCCTGGAAGTAATGAACCAGATAGAGGAAACACAAAACTTGCCAGATTCATGTAAGACAACAATAATTACAGTAATACCAAAGATGGGGAAGGATCCATTAACACCAGCATCATATAGACCAGTATCTCTACTTAACTCAGACTATAAGATAATAGCGAAATTATTAGCAAACAGATTGGCCGATTGTGTACCTAAAATAGTAAAATAAGATCAAACTGGATTTATTAAGAAAAGACAAACAGCGGACAATGTCTGCAAACTTCTTAATCTAATCCATGCAGTTCAAGGAAATAAGAAACCAACAGTGACTGTTGCTCGAGATGCAGTAAAAGCCTTTGACAGAGTAGAGTGGAATTACTTATTTAAAGTATTACAGAAGTTCATTCTACCAGAAAAATATATAAATTGGATTAAAGCGTTGTATAATGGACCGTTGGCGAAGGTAACAGTAAATGGATATGTATCGAGTCACTTTAAATTAAGTAGGTCAACTAGATAGGGATGTCCACTATCTCCCTCATTGTTCGCCTTAGCAATAGAACCTTTGGCAGAACTAATAAGAATAGAAAATAAAACAAAAGGGATAAAAATAAAGGAGAAGGAGTATAAAATCAGCTTATTTGCAGATGACATTATAGTATACATAACAGAACCAGAGGTATCAGTAAAAGAATTACATAAGAAATTGAAGGAATATGGAGAAATATCGGGGTACAAGATCAACACAAATAAAAGTGAAGTGATGCCAATGAGTAATGCAGACTATACAGAAAAAAAGAATCACCATTTAAATGGCAAACACAAGCAATCCGATACATAGGGATCAGGTTAGATAATAACTTAAGCCATTTATACAAACTAAATTATCAGCCACTAGAAATTGCAGGAAGACCATCACTCGATTCATCATGACAACACTGGTAGAAAGTAGAACAGTCATAACCCTGCGGATGGCTCCTTTGAAATGTGAACGGGTGCAGTGTCCCAGTTAAGAGTGGTCAAGTGTAAACAGCAAAAATGCCATTCCTATCCTGGGAAACTGAATGGCCGATTGAGTGGGACGCAAGTGTCAAAGGGACTATTGTTAATCCTCTTGTCAGCAGGGAACAGTGCATTTTCCCAGACAACTACTAATTATGTCCAATTAGCAGGAGGTGTAAAAACAAAAGGCAAAAGCTTTGGAAGTCTACAGAATCCAAATTGCCCTGGGCACGCAATGGTACTAATTTCACTGGCAAAATAAACAAACGATTTTAACTCTAAATGCTGCATTTATACTGTGGATTCTTCACATTATGGTTGTAGGACAGCAGCTGCAACTCCTCGTGCAGTTTCGTTCACATGTTGAGCAGTTACTACAGCACCTGATGCTTGGTTCTCTTGCCACTTTTCTCTTTGTATATGCCAATCCAAAAATTGATGAAAAACTGAACAATTTTAAACAGCAGAAGTTGAAATTTAGACATAGTGCATGGTAACAGGCCTTTTTGGCCCACGAGTCCATGCCACCTAATTTACACCCAATTAACCTACACCCCCAGTGAGTTTTGAACTGTAAGAGGAATCTGAAGCCCCCACAGGAAACTTATGCAGAAATGGGGAGAATGTACAAACTCATTGCAGATAGCATGGGATTCAAACCCCCGACCCGATCGCTGCTGCTGTAAAGGTGTTGCACTAACCACCACACCAATCATGTCACCCATATGGATCTTGGCAGCTCCCACTTTGCAAATTAATTATCTTTATGAAAAATACATCTAACTGGCCTTGCCAAGAATTAGGGTTAGGGTTATTTTCAGTTCAATCATATGAATCCCATGTGCCTCACATGCCCCAAGTGCAACTTGAACAAAGTGGGGAAACAAATAAAAGTGACAAATGAAAAGTGTCGGGAGCAGGGCACTGTTTTCAAGTGCATTTAAAAGGGAAGCAGTGTGAAGCAGACCAATCGACTAGATACACACAGGAACAGAAGCAAATACAAGTAAAGCAGGGACAGAGCAGAATGCTCATTGTGGGAGCACTCATTGTGTGAGTGTACAGTGTAGGAGTGAAAACTTTACGCTTTAGCTCAAGGTTTAAGCAAGGAGGCACAGGTGAGGAACAGGTAAGGCTTTTCTAGTGGTTATATAAAAGTCACCAAATTAGTGGCATGCAGAATCAGGTGATGTGTTGTAGTTGCATGATGTAGGAGCTGGAGGATTCCATTATGATTTCTAATGGCAATATCTTCAGCAAATGTTAGTTGCTCGAATAATCTAGGCTCAAAATTGATGACTGGAATCTGAGCTCCAATCACTGTGACACATCAAGGAGGGGGAGTTGTACCTGGATGTACTTTGTTTCAGGAGGCAATCACACCCTTAAGGATAGCTGCTTCAAATTCGGCCAGTGGTCTGGGACAAGAGTGAGTGAGGCAGGGTATTGGGATCCAAGAGACAGTGGAGGAGGAGCCTCAGCCCTTGATCTTGTCTCAAAAGTCTTACTCCTAGAGAGGAGTGGGGGTTGTAGGAAGGATGAGCAACCTAAATGTGGAGGGAGAGAAATATAGTTAGGGGAATAGTCAAAGTTCGCATTTTGCAGGGATAGATGTCTCAAAGGCTGTGTTGCCTGCTTGGTGCGAGGGTTTGGAGATCTTATCTGGCCTGTAGAGGAATTTACAGTTGGCATGGTTCATGTGGCTATCAATGACATAGATAGAACCAGGAAAGAGGATCTGCTATCGGAATTTGAGGAACTAGGCAACAAAATTAAAAAAACAGAACCAAAAATGTGGTAATCTATGGATTACTACGTGAGCCACATGCAAATTGGCACAGGGTCCAAAAGATTAGAGAGTCAAAAGTGTGGCTCCAGGATTGGTGTATGAGAAATCGGTTCCAATTCTTGGGAATTTAGCACCAGTATTGTGAAGGAAGGAACTATTCAAAGGAGATGTGACCTGGATCATGGTGAATTGCATAACCAGGACTATAGACAGGGTTTTGAACTAAATAGTAGGGATTGGGTTCAACAGATCGGAGACAGGTGGAAAAAGTATAAGAGAAGCATGAGGATAAAATAAAAGCAAAAGTTAAAAAATAGAAAAGTAAGATCACAAAATAAAGGATCAGAAGTAGGCCATTCAGCCCATCAAGTGTGCTCTGCCACCTCTCACATCGAGTTCCAATTTACAACCATTTCCCCATATCCCTTTAAGCCCGTAACTCCACCACGAACTACAGCATTCTCACATCTAGTTCCAATTACTAGCCTTTACCCCATAATCCTTTTATGACTGCCACTCCACCCTGACCTAAACCATTCTCACATCTAAATCCAATATCTGGATTTTTCCCCATGTCCCTTGATACCCTGACTAATTAGATACCTATCAATCTCCTTAAACTCCCCCAATGATCGGGCCTCCACAGCTGTATGCGGCAACAAATTCCACAAATCCATGACCCTCGGGCAAACAAAATTTCTCCTCTTCTTGTTTTAAATGGGTACCCGCTAATTCTAAGACTGTGCCCTCTTGTCCTGGATTCACCCACTAAGGGAAACATCTTATTCACATCTATTTGAAATGTTTCTATGAGACCCCCTCTTATTCCTCTATAGGACTCTTCTACTTTCTCCCAGTGTTGTCATGATGCATCGAGTGATGGTCTTCCTGCAATTTCTAGTGGCTGATAATTTAGTTTGTACAAGTGGCTTAAGTTATTATCTAACCTGATCCCTAGGTTAGATAATTTGCTTGTGTTTGCCATTTAAATGGTGATTCTTTTTTTCTGTATAGTCTGCGTTACTCATTGGCATCACCTCTATAGAAGGGATAAAAGTCAACTGCAAAAGAGGCAAAGGTTACTAGATTTTAAAACCACAATGACTATAAGGGCACTTTATTTGAATGCCCGTAATCACGCTGGGGCCTCCAGGAGTATAAGAGTCAGTCGCAGATAGCAAGCAGGTGATTAGAGGAGCTGCAATCATGTGACCAGGAGTATCAGCATAAAAGTTAGGAACTATGTAGAGGAGAGGCAAAGTGCAGAATACCCAGTGTTCGAGTGGCTCAATGTAGGAGTGGGTCTTTGAGGCTTTGGTTTGAGAGACTTTGGTGGACAGAGGCTGGGTGGATCTTCCCCGACAGTATCTACAACGGTGTGCTTATTGTTGAGAAGCAATTATCCACCACTACTCTCTGGCTTCTCCCATCCAGCCATTGTCGAATCCAGTTCATTACTTCACCTTGAACACCTAGTGTCTGATCCTTCCTGACTACCGTGTCAAAGGCCTTAATTAAGTCCATGTAGACAACAGCCACAGCCTTTCCTTTGTCAACTTTCCTGGCAACCTCCTTGAAAATCTTTATAAGATTGGTTAAACAAGACCTACTACGCACAAATCCATGATGACTATCCCTGATCAGTTTCTGGCTATCCAAATAATTATTTGTCTGATTGCTTAGAATTCCTTGTAATAATTTGCCTGCTACTGATATCAGGCTCATCTGCCTATAATTTCCAGGGTTACTTTTGGAGCCTTTTTAAACAATGGAACAACATACCCCCGTGGCTATGGACATTTGCAATATTTCTGTCAGATCCCCAGGAATTTCTATACTAGCCTGCTTGAAGGTCCAAGCAAATATCTTGTCAGGCCCTGAGGATTTATTCACCCTTATTTGCTTTAAGAGAGCAAACACTTACTCTTCTTTAAGCTGTATAGGTTATATGACCTCACTGCTTGTTTTCTTTACTTCACACAGCTCTGTGTCTGTTTCCTGAGTGAATATTGATGGGGAAAAAAAAACATTTATAATCTCCCCATCTCTTTTGGCTCCATAGAAAGCCAACCACTCTGATCTTCAAGGGGACAAATTTTGTCCCTTAATATCTTTTTTCTCTTAATATACCTCAAGAAATCCTTAGGATTTCCTTCACATTGTCAGCCAAAGCTATCCCATGTTTACTTTTAGCCTTCCTGATTTCTTTCTTCAGGTTTTTCTTGAATTTCTTTTATATTCCTCAAGTACCTTATTTGCTCCATGATGTGTATCCCTATGAAACACCTCTTCCAAACCAAATCTCCAATAACCCTCAAAAACCAAAGTTCCCTATGCCTCCTAACCTTGCCTTTAATCCTGACAAGAGCATTTGCACTGAAGTGGGCAAAGTCGCACCCAGAACCCAGTAAAGATTTTGAAGCTACAGTAGGGTGGCCCAAACATTTCACGAGCAGGAAACATCAGGTATCTGGACGAAAATGGATCCATCAGGCAGATGAAGCATGGATTCAACAAAAGCAGATCCTGTTTGACAACTTACTGGAGTTTTGTGAGGATATAATGAGAGCTGTAGATAGAGTAGATAGAGAGAACAGAAAGATGCTGTTTATTTGAATTTCCAGAAGGCAGTCGATAAGATGCCGCTTGAGGGACATACATAAGATATAGATGAATGGAGTTGGGGATGATGTATTGGCATGGACACAGGATTGTTTAACCAATAGAAAACAGAGAATTTGGATACATGGCTGTCTCTCTCTGGTTAGCATCAGTGATGAGTAGAGTGCCACAGGAGTTGGTGTTGGGACCACAAATGTTCATGATTTACATTAGCTATCTGGAAGAAAGGGCAGCGTGTCGTGTATCTAGATTTGCTGATGACAATTTTGGAAGGAAAAATGAAAGATTATTTATTAAATGGCAAATGATTGCAACATGCTGTTTTGCAGAAGAACTTGGGAGTGCTTGTGCATGAAATGCAGAAGGTTGGTTTGAAGGTGCACCAGGATATCAAGAAGGCAAATGGAACGTTGACCTTCATTGCAAGAGGGATTGAATTTCGGAGTAGGGAGGTTATGCTGCAACTGTGCAGAGTACTGGTAAGGCCAGATTCGGAGTACTATGTGCAGTTCTGGTCTCCTTAATTGAGGAAGGATGTTTTGGCCTTGGAGGTGGCGCAGAGGAGGTTCACAAAGTTGATTCTAGAGATGAAGGGATTAGCCTATGAGGAGAGATTGAATCGTCTGGGACTGCACTCACTGGAATTTAGTAGAATGAGAGGAGATCTTGTAGAAACTTATAAAATTATAAAAGGCATAGATAAGATAGGGGTAGATAAGTTGTTTCCATTAGTGGGGAGACTAGAACTAGGGGACAAAGCCTCAAAATTCAGCCAGATGAGTCTGACATCTTTCTTTTGTTCTTATATTCTTAATATTTATGAATAACACTTGTATTGTAAGGTGAAATTAAAAGCATATTTGCAATGGAAGATGAAGCAAAATATATTTAAAGAATCCAATGCTATGAATGGCTGAAGCCTTGAACTGTTAGGAACAAGAGTGTTTAATGGACAAACAGTTTTTTTTCAATATTCCTATTTCTTACATCCATTGATTCAATGTTTTCACATTATCATCTCTGCTACCTTTAACATAAGGTCAATCCATGTATCCAATGAGACAAATCAACATAAAATTATTTTTGACACAATGATGTATCACTGCAACTATTTTAAGATTAACATTTTTGTTGCTTACATTCCCCAAGTGGATATGAAACACTAGGCATGCTTGTTCACTAAAATGACTAATGTGACAGCTAAAAGATTAACCTGACCACAAACTGGCTAAATAGAGAGACTGCAAGGCATAAATCTTTTTCATGTCTAGTGCAGTTGTAATTGCTTGCAAGTCAAGCGCTTTATGGTTGCTCTTATGGCCAAATATGACTGTGAGAAGTGTACACTCTAAAATAAAAACAGAAGATGGTGAATGTTTAAGCAGGTCAGACTCATGGAGAGAGATAGAACTTTTGTTGACAACATTAGCGTTTTTTTTTAAATGCACTGTAGAGAAAGGAGAAAGGCAGATAAACTGTTCTCTCAGGGTCTTTGTACTAAAAAGTCAACTTTGTTTCCCTCTTCACAGATGATTCGTGACTTATAACCATATAGCCATATAACCATATAACCACTTACAGCACAGAACAGGCCAGTTCGGCCCTACTAGTCCATGCCATAACAAATCCCTACCCTCCTAGTCCCACTGACCAGCACCCGGTCCATACCCCTCCAGTCCTCTCCTATCCATTTAACTATCTAGTCTTTCCTTAAATGTAACCAATGATCCCGCCTCGACCACGTCTGTCGGAAGCTCATTTCACATCCCCACCACCCTTTGCGTAAAGAAATTTCCCCTCATGTTCCCCTTATAATTTATAATTTTCCTCCTTCAATCTTAAACCATGCTCTCTAGTTTGAATCTCCCCCACTCTTAATTGAAAAAGCCTATCCACGTTTACTCTGTCTGTCCCTTTTAAAATCTTAAACACCTCTATCAAGTCCCCTCTCAATCTTCTACGCTCCAGAGAAAAAATCCCCAGTCTGCATAACCTTTCCCTATAACTCAAACCTTGAAATCCTGTCAACATTCTCGTGAAAAGCATCTTCTGTTTGTATTTTGGATCGCTAACATCCATAGATTTTCTTTTATTTTCACCTGATCCCAAGCTTCTTCAAAGAATGAAAGTGGGGGTACACTCTTGCTTCCTTTGCATTTGTGGCACATTACCAAAATTCACCAAACTCTGAGCAAGACGCGATGGATCAAAAGACAACAAATATCATGCCACTATAACCCCTCCATTACCCCTCCATAAATCTTCATCCGTGAAGCCAAGCCAAAGAAAAGAATAACTATATAAAAAAAAATGAATGTAGGAAAAAGGCCGGGAGGTATTTGTAGGTAATTTAACTGAACATAGTCAGGAAAATGTTTGAAATTGGCATTAAGGAAGAAATCAACGAACATTTGAATAGAAATTGTTCTATTAGGCAAACACAGCATGGGTTTAGGAAGAGCAGGTACTGCTTGACAAATTTACAGGAGTTTTTTGGACACAGTGGATCGGGGGATTAGATAGATAGATAGATGTTGTACACTTGTATTTCCAAAAGGCATCTAATAAGGTGCCAAATAAAAGACTTTTCAGATAAGCATGCATGCATGCAGTTGAAGGTAAGGGATTGGCATGGATGGAGGTTTGTTAAGGCAGAGAGTTGGAAAATTTGGTGCTTCTCTGTTTGGAAACGAGCAGAGAGCAGAATGTCCTGGGAGTTGGTGTTGGGTCCAGAACAGTTCTCGATGTTCATTAATGATTTGGAAGAGGGGACTGAGTGCACCATATCAAAGTTTGCTGACAACACTAAATTGAGTGGCAAAGCAAATGGTGCAGAGAATGCAGATGCATATAGATTGTTTAAGTGAGTGGGCAAGAGTCTGGCAGATGGAGTACAATGTTGGTAAATATGGGTATCATCCACTTTGGAAGGAAAAAAAACAGTGAAAGGTTGGAACATGGCATTGTGCAGAGGGTCTTGGGAGTGCTTGTGCACAAATTGTGAAAGGTTGGCTTGCAGATGCAACAGCTAATCGAGAGGGCGAATGGAATGTTGGCCTTCATTGCAAAAAGGATTGAATATGAGAGCAGGAACAACTGTATTTATTTCTAATGAGGCTGCAGCTAGAGTGCAGCTCACAGTTCTGGTCTCCTGACTTGAAGAAGAATATACCAGTTTTGGAGGTGGTTCAGAAGAGGTTCACCAGGTTTATTACAGAGATGTGGGGGTTTCCTTAGGAGGAGTGCAATATTATAATGAGAGGAAATGTTATAGAACCATATAGAATTATGCAAGGGATAAATAAAAGAGAGGTAGGAAAGCTGTTTCCATTTGTGGGGGAGACTAGAACTAGTGGACAGAGCCTCAAGATTTAAGGGAGTAGATTTAGGCCAGAGATGTGGAGGACCTGCTTTTCCTCATAAAATTGGTGATTCTGTGGAATTCCCTGCTCAATGCAGTAGAGGTGGCTCATTAAATATACATATTAATGACAGAGTTAGATTGACTTTTGCTTAGTAGGTGAATTAAGGATTTTGGGGAAAGGGCAGAGAGATGGAGCTGAGCCCTGATCTCACTAAATATGGGAGCGACAGGCCAGGTGGTCTACTCATGCACTTATTTTAGCTTTATATGGTGTGAGGATTAGGATCTTTATTTCTTCATTGACAGTCAAGGCTTTTGCTCTATGATCAATGAAGTTTAAGCAAAGATTTATTGGAGATGTTCCAAATTATAAAGGGCTTTGATAGTGTGTCAACTAGCAGGAGTTTCTGAAGCAAGATCCTCTGGAGAAATGAGGAGATGTATTTTAATACTGCAATTTGTTAAAACCTGAATTAAAACAAATTCAGCCCAGCACAACAGAAACAATTTCATCTGTACCTCCCACTCTTATTTTAAGTGAGTAAAGTTGTTAAAAAAAAAATGAGGTGACATTATAGAGAATGGAATGGGCGCTACAGCCTTTCCTTTGCAGGTAAGTGCAATAAATCATTCAGCCCTGGCCTGAAGAAGTCCAATGATATGATAAAATAGCTTAAATGCTAATTTCTCCTTTTCTCATTTCAAGTGGTGACATAAAAATGTATACAGGATATTGGCCTTTATTGTCATAAAGCATGGGAATAAAAATCTCAAGCTGATATTTTGTAAGTTGCTGATTTGGTTTCTTCTGGTATATTGATTTCATTTCTGGATATCAGCTTGAAGGATTGCAAACTACTGGAGTGCTTGCAGAGAATATTTACAAGAATGATTTTCCTGAGATGAGGAATTGCAGTTAACAGTATTGTCCTTGGAGCATTCCAAAATATAGGAATGAGAGTGGATAAGGAGAAACTGTTTCGTTGCAGAACAGAAGTAATCTAAGAACAGTCTTACCGAAATGATCAGAAGACCTGGAGGATATGTTTTGAAGTTCAGTAATGTACTTCTCAGACAGGTTCAATAGCAACTTTCAAAAGTGAATTGAACAAATGCTTAACAGTGGATACAACTTTGTGAACTTGGTTAATCTTGCTCAAATTAATGCAAAATGTAATCAGAAGTCAAGATCATTGGAAGGCACACAATTAAGGCAACTGGCCAAATGCTTATATCTTTGTTGAACACAGTATTAAAATGACTTCTTTGTGGATTGCCAACTTGTCATGGTGGAAAAGCTTGTGTGGTCTTGAGATCCTGAGAGCGATGCCGCCTGGACCTATGCTCCTGTAGGGTCACCCATGGTGGTAAAGTCGAGGGTGAGGTCCCCAAAAAAGAACAATCCAACCAAGAGCTCAACAGTGGAACAGGCGGACAAAGTTACTTCGAACTCAACAGCTGTGAAGGCAGTCGAAGGCTGCAACAAATCCATCAGCTCCAATCGTGTAGTTTCCATGCAATTGGAACTAGTTGGTTGATTTGTGAAATATCATGTGCTTCTTGGAGTACAACATCAAGTACACTTTAAACAAATACACGCACAGGCATCTTCGCTCTGTGGATCAACGAAATGAAGGCCATCATCCTCGACTACATGGGATAGCCACAAAAACAATGAAATGAACCAGGGGGGAAATTCCAAAAATATCCTCTGATGTCTTTCAAGGAAATATAAACCTTTTGTAACCATTTTGGGGGCTGTCAAATCTGTTCTTCCATTAAAAGAGACCAAACATTCCAATGAAACATATTTAATTCCCAATCCAGTTTACATTGCATCTACCACCATCCCAGCAAATGGTCAGCAATTGCATTTTCAGAAAAGCTAAAGTGCAAGCAATATTTGCCTTTGGTGAGAATTCTTTGTACTACCATTTAACAATAAAGTGTTTTTTTTTGTATTTTGATACATTTGTGACACTCATACGGCTGTGAGAATGTTATGCATGAAACAGGCACTGGCTGTAACACAAAAGGTTCTTTAAATCTCCTGTCCCGTACACAAAAGGATAATTTCAAAGACTATCAGCAATTTCAAAATTCCTGGTGTATATGGTGAATTGATTGAAAAGGTTACTAACATCTTCAGGATTCCCTCAAAAGGTGCTGGAGCAGCTTGGGCCCAAAGAAAAGTAGATGAAAGAAATAAAGAAAAAACCTAAAATTTCTCCTTTCTTTTGGCCCTAGGTCACAACATTTTGATTACTTTGCAGCCACATCACTGGCCGGCAGATACATAAAAGCAAAAGAGGTAGGAGCCTCCCCTCACCTTCATTGTTTGTTCAGTTGTAAAAATTAAGAAAAAATGTACAGTTGCTGGAAACCTAAAATACAGGCAGAAAATGCTGGAAACACATCACATCACAAGTCAGGCAGGTTCTATGGGAGAGAAATCTGAGTTGACTTTTCAGTTCAAGGACCTCTTCATCAGAAGTGGAAAATGAGGAAAATCAAACATGTTGTAAATCGCAGAGAGGTGAACAGATAGAGAAAACAGAGGCAACGTGGAAGTTGCCCCAGGAGAATTTCCCAGGTGTTTGCAGCAGGAAGTGTCATGGCTTTAAACAGGCTTGGATACCTTGGTGAAGCAGTAGTATGAGTGTATGGAATAGGGTCAGCATGAAAGATACCTAGTGACCTGTTTCCTTAGGCAGATGATAGATTTTGAGCCAGCAACCAGACCCATGCTTATCAACATGTGTTCCTTTCAGTTAAGTGAGCTTAGCATATGATAAGCATAATAATGACAAGAATGAGCTGTGTTTCTTGCTCTGGGTTTTGTTATATGCCTGGAACAAAATTGGAATAATTTATATCAAGTTAAATTTAACTTCTTGGAGATAAAATCAATTAAATCATCAAGTAGGCCCCAAGATTTTGTTAACATGTAGATTTCTAGCTGTCTCTATTTAGAGTTAATTACTTAGCTCTACAGGGATATTTTTCAATTGAGTAAATTAACAGCCCTTTTTTCTCACTATTGTTTAATAATTAACCATATTATAAACCTGGAGGTGTTGCCTGCAGGCATTCATTGACCTTATCTGCTCACCTGCCGATGTGGTTAGGTAACACTAAAGGATTGGTTCAAGTGTGAATTTTCTTAAACCCAAAAGGGGATATTGGTGTGAGTATTTAGGCACACATAATAACTAATAAGACTATCCTAATAAAATTAACCAATACAAATACTCCAACTGAGCAGGCAGATGTATCATCATATAATTTAAATTAGATAAATATTCATCACAAAGCAAAAATTAAGCACGTCCTGAAAGAATATTCAACCTATCATAGCGAGACTTTTCCTCCTTGAGCTGAAGGTTTGGTTGAACTAACTGTATGGCTGGCACCTACATTTCTACAGTTTACATCGAGAAATTTGCTCTGTTTTATTCAGTGTCACTCTTCTGAAAAATCAATATTTTTATTGGAGTGCAAAGTGTTGTCAAAGTCTGAAATTCTATTAAGGACCTCCACATGCCAATGCTATTCCCTGATAACCGACTGACCACAAATCTCTCTCCATACTGAACTCTAATCAAAAGCTCTCTTCCAGTCATCTGCCACCACTACAAGCCCCAGATCCTAACTGGGCTTCTTTCTATCTGCCAGTCATCTGCTCTAACTGTCTCCCATGTTCCCTGGCTTATATATACATTCATGACTTCTGTAGAGAAAAAAAGGAAAAATTTGTGATCCGACTCAGGCAGTGCAGAAGTTTGCAGAGGTTGGCTCTTGATTAACACAGTGGTTAGTTTATGAATATAATGACGCTGTTGTGTTTTTTTTTGGGTGTACCACAATTATTGGTCTTCATTTCTGCTTACACCAAAGTATTACGTATCAGAATAACTAACTCCATTCAGAATTAGTTGAGGTAATGGCATAATTGACAAGTTAAGTGATAACTTAATAAGAGTGAAGTTTTATGGTGTCATCTGCGAAGCCCAGACTTTCCACCCTGATGGTACTGTGATTGATGCTGGTGACTCCAATCATGCCACCTGTAATGGTCTTACCATGGTTTAAACAGCATGTGAACTTCACTACCAGTGGAGAGAACATCCTGGATCAGGTGTTCCATCATCGTCCCTGTTGCGTACAAGGCTGCACCTTACCCCTACCTTGGGTTCTTGGATTACATTTCTGTCCTGCTAATGCTGGCAAAACAAACTAGGTCATTTCGTAGGGAGATCAGGGCATGGCCAGCGTCGGGGTGCATAGCAGTGCTGCAAGACTGCTTTGAGACCATGGACTGCAGCTGTTTCAGGGAGGCAGCAACTTACAATGGTCATGTAAATATCGAGGAGTACACGAGGTCAGTGACTGGCTACATCAGCAAGTGCATTGAGGATGTCACCGATATCAAATGCTTTACAACCAGGGCTACCAGAAACCATGGATGTATGCAGGTTTTCATGGATATCTTCAACACTTCACTGAAGTGTTACCAGAGGGTTCAAGATAGCCACCATCATCCCGATACCCAAGAGGGCAACAATAACAGGCCTCAATGATTATTGCCCTGTGGCACTGACCTCCACTATTATGAAATGTTTTGAGCGTCTGGTGATGGAACGTATCAACGCACACCTCCGAGGGATGCTGGATCCATTTCAATTTGCTTATAGAAGATGATGCTATGGACTTGTTGCTTCACTCTGTCCTGGACCACCTGGAGAAAGATGCCTCATACACCAGGGTGCTGTTCATTGAATTCAGCTTGGCATTTAATATGATCATTCCCTAGAGGCTGGCAGTGAGGCTGTCCTCGCTGGGACTCAACACCCCTCTCTGTAACTGGATCTTGGACTTCCTAATGGAAAGACCACAGTTTGTCTGGTTTGGTAGCAGAATATCGAGCGCTGTCACACTGAGCACAGGCACACCTCAGGGCTGGGTGCTTAGCCCACTCCTGTTCATGATATTGACTCATGCCTCTATCACCAGATCCAGTTCCAACAGTGTCATCAAGTTTGCAGATAACACAGCAGTATTTGGCCTCATCAGCAACAATGATGAGCTGCACTACAGAGAAGATGTGGAAAACCTCGTGAAATTGTGCTAGGGTAGCAACCCAAGTCTCAAGGTGGACAAGGTGAAGGAGATGATTGCGGACTTCAGGAGGACCATGAATGACCACCCTCCACTATACATCAACAACTCTGTAGTGGAGAGAGTGGAGAGCACTGTATTCCTTGAGAAGACTGAAGCGGGCAATGCTACCGGCCACCATTATGCCAACCTTCTATAGGAGCTCTGCCAAGAGAATCTTGGCCAGCTGTATCATAGTGTGGTATGGTTGTTGGAGAGAAATGTACCAGAGGCCAGAGGTCAATCCACAGGACCATAAAAGTAGCAGAAATGATCACAGGAGTGATCTACCGGCATCATTGTCTGAAGAGAGCATGCACCATCATTGAGGACGCCTGCCGCCCTGCACACAGCATCTTTCAGCTGCTCCTGTCAGGGAAGAGATGCAGGAGCATCAGAGCCAGCACCACCAGGCTTAGGAACAGCTTCTTCCCACGGGCAGTGAGAATGTTAAACGACCAAAGGAACTACTCACAGTAAACATCCGACACTCTCATTTGTACAAAACAATATTTATTAATTTTTATAGATAATAATATTTATTGTGCATCTGTTCTATTTGTCTGTATGTGTGTTATGTCTGGTTGTAGGTCTGCATGTTTTTGCACCGAGGACCAGAGAACAGTATTCCATGGGGTTGTACTGTACAATCAGATGACAATAAATTTGACTTCAGTTGAACTGGAAAATGTATAATTTGTTGTTAACTAATTGAAAAAAATGAAGACACGGAAACAGAAAGATTTTTCTTAATACAGAAAGATAGATAGAAAAAGCTTTTTCTCTTCCTTTATTTTTAAGTCTCCCATAATAATTAAAATTTGATGGAACAAGACTCTACTAATGGTCAGTTCAAATAAATCTTTAGAAAACATAAGAAAAGACAAAAACAAACACTTTTTTTCAAGTTTAGTTTGAATTAATTCATTGAATTGTATTAATTGATTTTTCTTTTATTTTCAGGTGTGCTGAGATACAATGAAAAGATTTGTTTTGTGTTCTATACTGGCAATCAACCCATAATCCAGTACAGCAGATAGTGCATTAATCAAACAAAAGAGCAGGATGCAATATTTCATTAATTTAAAGAGTGCAGAGCACATTTAAAATAGTGAAAGACCATAATCTTTTTTCATTTATGAGTCTGATAACAGGAGTAAGAAACTTGTTTCCTGAATCAGGAGGTCCGCATTTCAAGCTCGTGTATCTTCCACCCAACAGAAAAGGCAGATAAGAGAGTATGTCTGGAATGCTCCCTCACCGAGAGGTCTGCCATCTGACCAGGTTTGTCATCAGTATTGCCTCCTTTCTCAGCGGTCGGTCCACAAGCTTTGTCAGGAATCCTGTATGAACACAGCTGACTAATTCAGTCCCATTTATCCCTCTTGCAGTCAGGAGGTGCCAGCCAATATTTGGGAAGTTGAAGTCTCCCATAACAACAACCCTTTAATTCCTGCACCATTCCAAAATCCACCTGCCTATCTGCTCCTCAGTGCCCTAAGGGCTATTTGGGGCCTATAGACTACTCCTAATACAGTGAAGGCTCCCTTCCTATTTCTGACTTCTGCCCACACCGACTTAGTAGACACTCCCTCTGAGCATCCTCCTTTTCTATATCCCTGACAAGCAATGCTACTCCACTGTTTTACCACCCATCCTATCTATTCCCCTTAAATCCCAGTACCTGCATCAGCCAATCCTGTGCTTGCTCCAGCCGAGTCTCTCGAACGGCCACAACATCCTAATTCCAGGTTGCTACCTTAACCTATGCCTCATGTTCAGCAGGCTGAAGAGCTTGTTCCTGTGCTGTGGTTCTATGTTCTTAATCCTACTGCTATTAAAACCCATTAAATCGTCCTCCTGCTGGTTTCATTACTGTGGCAACTTTGATTAATACACTGCCAGAGATACTCTCTTCCAAAACATAGAACATTAGAGCACAGTTTAATCCTGCAGCCTCTGATGTGCCAACCTATGTAAATTTACTCCACAACAGTCTAATCCAGCCCAGCCTCACCTTCTGTCTAATCCATCCCGACCTCACCTCCTGCTTCCAGCTCTGCAATTTAGGATGCACTTCTCTTTTCACTTTTCTAGTGCTGAGGAAGGTTTCTTGAGCTAAAACATCAACATGCTTCTCTCCAAACTGATGTTGCCCGACCTTTTACAGTGCTTCCAGCATTTTCTGTTTCTTAAATAAAACATCTCGTCTCCTCCAGCAGTTGGCTTATGTATTTTCTTTTCTTTTTAAAATATTTTAATTGAGTTTAATAGAAAACCCCCTTTATACATGGTCTTCTAATTATTATATATATCAAATCATATCATATACATATTGTAAATGATAAGTAATTATTTACTTAACTTATCCCATTCAAAACATCAAATTTTATGATTATATTAAGTTAATCCATTGCTCATAAATTATCCAAAATTAATGCTGAATAGAAAATAGATAAGATATAATTGAGATTCCCTTATATAAAAAAGGATTTTATACATCTCAAGTATATTCGTCTCATTCTGTGATATGATCAATACTAATGAAACTAATCTTTACCTAATTTATCTCCACTAATAAAAGGAAAAAAAAAGAAGGAAAAAGGAAAGAGGAAAAAACCCCTAATAATCCAACCCTTCCCTCTCTTGTTTAAATTATATAAATACGAATCGAATAACGACTTTCAGATACCAGACAGGGAGTGTCTGGAGCATCTGTACAGCTTAAATCTTCAAGTTGTGATGGGGATTCATGAATGGGCCCCACATTTTATCAAATTCTTATGTATTTTCAATGTTGTCACCTCTCCACTTAAGTAATTGTGCCTCCTTCCATTATTTTGACAGAATGATCATGTATTTAATTCTCTCCTGATGAAAAAAGAATTCAAGAAGTATTTTGCTTGCAATAATGAAAATAATTGAGTATGAAAGAAAATTATTTCAGTAATTTCTGCCTGAGAGCTGCCTTCCTGTGCAGCACTATGGGGGGAAATCATCTTGCCAGTTTTACACAAAGGCAGTATTATGCATTTATTCGAATATGCGTGAGTTCATAAATTAGGCCTGGGGTGGCCAATGCTCCCTCAGTTGTGTAGGCTGCAAGAGTCTGTGTTAATTAGATGATGCTTGTACAAAATTATTCCCAAATCATTATTAAACTAAAGCTAAGTATAACTCATATAAATGTAAAAACAAGGGATTTGGATTGTGTTAGATTTTTGGTACTATCTTGCTTTATCATTCAAATTCTATTCTGTCTTATTATATACTGTAGCCGTATCTAGCCTTAATTTTAAAAAAGGTAAACTCAATACAAGGGAACTTGTCACTTGTCCAAAATTAATATGTTCAACACACTAAAGCGGGATAACAACAAAATGTAAGTTTTTTCTCCCCTTCTCTCTCTTCACTGCTTTATCCTGTTCGAAACAGACAGCTCACCGGCATTTTGACATTGCACTTCCAAAATGGATGATGTGTGTTTGCTGGCAGTAGAAAATATGTGAATTTCTGTGGATGCAAGTTCAAGCTGGATGTCATATTCTTATGGACATTGACACATTACATTATGAAGGGAGATATCATTTATTGAGAAGCTGATTCATGACATAAGACTCCTGAAATTTACCCACTCAATGTAAGTGGAATTTTCAAAACTATTTGATCCTGTTGGTCTTGCATAAATTTTAACACTAAAATAAGATTTACTTACTTATCATGGACTTGACTGCACACAAGATTGAAGAAAGATTTTAAATCACAAAAAGGACACCTATTCAATTAATGAAATAAATACAGTAAAATCCCCAATATCCAGAATTCAAGCAACTGGCAACCCCAATAAACCAGCAAAAAAATGTAAGGAAATTAATTAATTGGAATTTAAATAAAAGTTTAAAATTGTAAAAGTAAATGTTCTCCAAAGCAACACACACCCCTTGGTGAAGATGGGAGCAAACATTCAGACAGTGGAGTGCCCAGTCATGCCCCACTTGCTGTTTGAATAAAGTTATGTTTGAATAAAATGGCAGTGCCCAGAATGAATCGTGCTGGCCGATGCTGCTCGCTTCTGGGGAAACTCTCTCAAAGTGTCTCCATATCCCTGACTAGTAAGAGTGTTTATCTTTATTAGTACAATTATTAAATATATTATCTGTAAACTTTGGTGAGGGGGGTTAATTATGATGACAGCACGGTTAGTGTAGCGGTTAGCACAAAGCTGACACAGAACCAACGATCGGGGTTTGAATGTAAATTTAAATGTTGTAAGTTACAGACATTACATATTAAAGTGATCTTTACATAATTAAGGACTACAGTATGATTTTTAAAATTCAAATTACTTTACATTTTGCACTCTTTTCTCTTTTAAACTGTTTATTCTTGTTCTCATGCTGTTGTATTAGTTAGACAATGTAAGAAGGTGTCTCAGGCAACCAGAAAATTTGCATAACTGGCCTTCTTCAATTTCAGGTATTTTTTTGTGTTTTACATAATACTTGAATCTGTGAATTGGATGAACTCCCAAAACAAAGCCTTAGACTTTTTAATGAATGTTGGACCATCAATTTCATAGACAGGAGCCAAGAGTAGGCCTTAATATGTACTAGTTAAACTAGGACAACGAAGTAGCTTTCATGAAAGTGTCTTAAATTTGGCTTAGTTAGTCAGAGACTCTGAAGTCCTGGAGTAAGGTAAGTAAACCTAAAGGTTAAGCCTGATCAGGTTAAGTATGTCCACATGCTTATAAAAACCCAGAATGGAATAGAAAACACCATTACTGGTGTGAACCCTTGAGATAAAATGGCAGAAGTAAAAATAATTTGTTCGAAAAACTTTAGTGAGTATGAAAAAAATGCTACTAAAACAAATTGTCAAACCATCCAGAATTGAAAGTATAAACCATGCTACTGCTACTGAGCAAAAGGAAAAAGAGTGGTTGGGCCGCAATTTCCAGTGAATTCAATGCAAATGAAAATATAACCACAAGAACAGTACAACATCTTCAGGTGAGATACCTTCATTATTATCTGTATTTCACATTTCCTCATATTCATATTTTTTATAACATCACTTATAATGAATGATACCTGTCTTTATGGACTCTGTGGAAGAACTTTAAACTGACTTTTAAAAGAGAGAATGCAGAGATCAGGAGAGTGTTTTCACACTGGTGGTGGAGCACCAACAAAACAAGACTGATGCATTGAGTGGCTTGCTGTCTGGAATAATAGCGCACCAGCAACCTCTGGATGGTATACCAGATGATGACCATTTGGACAGTTCAGATGAAGAACTGAGCACAAATGGTAAATATTCCAAAGAAAGTAAATTGGTTACTACCTTTGGTAAATATATCCCACTGCCTGTATCATTCTTTATTCTTCTTTCATTCCAAGGACCATACGAGTTTATTTGTGCTTCTAGTGGTATTCTTTTTCCAGAGGAAAGGAATCTGAACAGGTTGGAAGAGCCAGTGCACTGTGAGTGTGTGCCCTCCACTGTAGCATCCCTGAGAGAAAATGTTGCCACCACCTTACAGCAGAGATCAAAAAAGATGGCCGTCCATGAAAAGTTAGCCAGAGAATTTCATGAGCATAAAATGAAATATCTGAAGGAAGAACATGAAGTGAAAATGAGAATTCTACAGGTTGTATGAGATACAAAGTTGGAAGAGAGAACTATGATCCAAAAAAATACAGTAATGAGACAAGTGGGATTACCAGCCATGGTGAACAATATGATAGGAAAAAAATTAAAATGTTTTGTCATTTGGATATTCTTCAGTGTGAGTATTTTAATCACCACAAACTACATTTTAACCCATCTTTGATTTAGTTATTCATTTAATTTTGCTGCACACTATTTTAATTTTGTACAGAACAAACATTGTCAAAGTAAAAATAAATCATATTGAATACATTCCGTATTTATATGCATCTCATCTAGTTGAAATGTTGCAATATGAAAGCAACTCTGTGTGCAAGTCCTCGTTGGTCATCGCCTGCCTCAGCCATGGGCACATAGGTTTGATCCTGATCTTCCATTGGAGGATCAGGGCAGCAATGCTGTTTCAGGTAGTTGTGCAGCAAAGTTGTAGCACTGATCAGCTTGCAGCATCTTATTAGCTTGAAATGAAGTGTATTGCATAAACACTGGAATTGATTTTTCCATACTCTAAACATTTGTTCGACTCTCCCTCCAGTGTGGATAGGAGCTCTGATGTATCTTTGCTGTTTAACTGCTGTGGGATTTATGTATGGAGTGAATAAAAATTTACTCCAACCATATCCACTTTTACCAAGTAGTGATCCACCATGTTGTCCTCTCTGAAAATGAGCACACAATGAAGAGTTGAGAAAAATCCTTGAGTCATGAGTTGCACCTTTCCAATGGGCAACAATGTTTGAAAACTCTAAATTAGGTGTGCATACACCCTAGACATTGATGTAAAACCATTTCTAATGGTTCCTGTACTGCTCATCATCAGGAGTTGATGGACACTTGATGGGAACATGACAATCATCTCTACACCCAATCTCTCCAGAGAAGTGACCATATTCATAAAATTCTACTTTATAGTTGGCTTAGGGAGCAGCATCAGGAAACTTGATGTAAAGACTCCTCAGTTCACAAATGGCCCTGCAGGCTTCATGAACTATTCTACACTGGCACCACACAAATCACCAGTTTCACAATGAAAGATTCCAGATGCCAAAAATCCTCAAAGTGATCAGAACAGGAGAGAATTGGGCAAAGATCTTCCTCTTTGAGACTGAGAGGAAAGTCTAGGCCCAAGCAAAGATATTATCTCTAATGCATTTTTCTTTTTACATATGAAAGCATTGTTGAAAGTTATTTCATCAGTAATTTAATGGATTTCTCCTTTCAACAAGTACTTGCCTGACTGGGCTCCATAGTGCACATTGTTCTTCAATTCAATATTCTGAATACTCCATCTTCCATCACAAAGAATACTAAACAGAAGTTAAACCTACCTCTTTGAAGGATTAATTTAAGATTAAATTTAATCCTAGAATAGCTCTGGACCTTTATTTTGCAATTGGCTTTGTTTAATCCAGAACAGGCTAAATCTACGGCTATTTTAATATAAGTCTGTGCAAGTCACTTTGAGTTAAGACAGCTCAAACAGACATTTTAGTCTGGAACTAGGTTTAAGCTCTGTCTCTAAAACCTTCCCCTAATGTTCTGCTTTATGATAAATTGGTTCCCTCTCAAAACAAAATTATTTTCATCATTTTCCTTTCTATGATGTATACTACAGCTACTGGTTCATAAAGAGAATATTTAGACTATAGCATTATTATTAATTATAAAGAAGCAGTAACTTTGGCTTTAAATACTTAATAATTGCTGCATGTAATTTTGTTCTCAATGAATACTTGGAGAGAAAAGATATGGCTTATTCCTTCCAATTTTAAGTGAGCCTGACACGTTTAATTTAGAGAAACTGAAAAAAAGAACTGCATTTTTTGCAGTACCAGCTATTGTCAAGTGCAACCTTTGTGATGATCCGATGATGATGAATTGAAGATTTTCTCAAGAAGATGATTGACGAAGTCCAAGTTTGTTACATGATATGGCAGTTGTATTTTTCTTTGTTGATGGGAATTGAGAACATGACTAAAATCCATTAGTGACTAAAGTGATAACCTATACAGTACATGGTTTTAGAAAGTATTGGTGAGGTTCTAAATGAATATTATTATCTGGATCATTATGGAGAAGGACTCTGCAAATGGCGAATTCAAGAGAAAAAATGGTGGAATTCTGGAAAGAAATACCTTTAAAAGGAGGAGACGTTGGATATCTTTAGAGATCTTGCATGTGAATAAGCACACAGGCTGATGAGACACATCACAAGCTATGGGAGGTAAGAGAAGAGATTACCCAGAGCACTGGCAGAAGATTTCAAATGATCTTACAAAGATGTGCCAGATGACTGAAGGACAATGGATATGGTCCTTCAATGGATATGGTATCGGATACTGGTATTTTAATATACAGGTACATATTTTGAAAGTAAGCAGACCTCTGCTGTAAATAATTTTAGAAAAGCAGACTTAGATTGTTCAAGCATCTGAAAATCTTGTGATTCTAGTACATTACCATATTGCAGAGATGGGGCAAAGGCTGCTAATCACAATAGCTGAACATGAAGATATGGCTTGATGAGATGGTCTGAATCCAGGACAGATTGCTGAAGCAGAAGGATAATGTTACAATGTGGGTTGGCTTTAACGTACATGACATGCTGATGTCAGTACTGTGGCTTAATATTTGAAATGGAAAACTGTTCCAATTTGCAAACTTGACAAAGATTAACTTGACAAATGTTACAAATAAATCAAAAGATTAAAAAAGGTGAGTACATGATTTTATATTATTCTACTGTAATTCTGAATGTTGATAGATTCAAGAGTTATTGTACTCACAGACTGAGAATTACATAAGAGTATGCATTAGACGTTTTTCCTCATTGGCAGAAGGATCAGTAACCAATGTACATTGAATGCAAATCGTAAAAGGCCCAATGCTAAGATGAGAATATTTATTTTTATAACACAGCATGTTATTTTGATCTGTAATGCTGATCCTGAGAGGGTGCTGGTGGCAGATTTAATAGTGACTTTCAAAATAAAAGCAGATAAACACTTGAAAGGAAAGAAAAAGTCAAGGGCAATGACAAATGCTTCAGGTGAATGGAACTGACTGAGCAGGTTTTTCAAATAGAGAACACAGGCTTATGTGTCAAATGAATACCGTGTATAGAAATGATTTTCTAATAATTAATGAACATCTTAGATCAATCTTCTCTGGTTGCTCTGTGGTTTTTCATAAATATATTTTAAAAGTCACCTGTCCTTACACGATTTGATATTGCTTAATAGGTGAAGAGTGAGGACAGGTATATTTTGGATCGCAATCTGGATTTTATTCATCAACCCTAATCAACGTTTACATTTCATATTCTTTCTGACTGTAAGCTTCTTCCAGTTTTGAGGTCAACAGAATTCTTCGCATCTTGTAACCCTTTAGCACAATGTAGGAAGGGAAATGAAAAGGAATCATACAGAGCATTGTAAAACTTTGAGTGGATTCTTTAAGATTTGTCTTACTGTACTGTGTTCAATTCAAGGTACCTCAGCATTCTTACAGTTTTTATGGTGTTTCACCATGTTATCCATGTAATTTTTGGGATTAACAAAATTAATTTAATGCTTTGATTTCCTAAAAGGTATTTTGCAATGGAGTATTTTACCTATCCAATGGATTTGGCTGGAAAATTTTCATATTTAAAATAGTTCACAAGATCACAAGGCAAAGGAACAGAAGCTGCCACTAGGCCCATCGAGTCTGTTCCATAAATCTACACTAGTTCCAATTTCCGGCCTTTTCCCTATAACCCTTGATGCCCTCACTAATGAGATACTTGTCTGCTTCTTGTTTAAATACTCCCAAATTTCCCATCTGTATCACTTAGAGAGCAAATCAAGGTCTAGCAATGCCACTAGGATCCTGAGTATATTTTCAAACTGTGCTGAATGGTTTGTTTAATTATAGTTAAACCTGAGGGTGAAGGAGGGAGAGAAAACATGTCTGAATGAGTTCAGAGGAAGAAGAATGACCCCTCAAGAAAATCCTGGGCATTTGTGTCCCCATCGCAAACAGTTGCTATTTTCTCAAACACATTTTAATGGTTATAATTGACTCCAATGTCATAGGTGTAACTCAACTGATTGCACTCAGACTTGAGTGGAGTTCAAACACACTTTTAATAGCTTACAATCAATGGCTGGGAGACACAATAGTCCTCAGGAGAATCTGAGGTAAGGCGGGAAAACCAGGGTTTATGTTGGGGAAGGAGAAGGTGGAACCAGCCATCTGAACCATACACAGACAGTGAATTCCAGTTCACTGCATTCACCCCTTCCTTCAGAAAAGAACCTGCAGGTGAAAAACAGAGACCACACATTTACCTGCTTGTAAGAATAGTTTACAAATATTTACAAGTTGAGTCTGTCAGGAGGTCTAGTTATTTGGGTTGAGCACCTCAGTACTGGAGGACTTTGGGCTTCCTGAACTTCCTAGAGCTCCAGTGGTGCTGAGTTACTGGGTCTCAATGTCTCCAGCTCTGTTCACAGAGTGGATTGGCCCAGTTCCCGAGCTGTGTCATCTGGAACCATGGGTGAGGTACTTAATGGTTCTTGGCTTGTTAGAGGTGATGAATCCTCTGTTCCAGCAGGTGCTAGGTCTCTCATCAAGACAGTCCTCTCTGACATCAGGGTATGCCACGTAGGCATACATTTGGTTGGCATGCAGCAGGTGCACTTTCTCAATCAGGAAGTCCATCTTACTTCTCCTCTCATGCTTTCTCAGCAGGACCAGCCCTGGTGCCATTAGCCAAGCCAGAAGGGTGGTCCTGGACATGGGATTTCCTCCAGAAAATGAATCTTAGGAGTTGCATTGGTCGCAGTGCAGAGAAGCGATCTTATGGAATGAAGCGCCGTGGATAGGACTTCTTGCCAGCGTGCATCTGGAAGGCCTTTGGATGAGAAAGTCAATTTCATGGCCTTCTGTACCATTGCATTTTCCTTTTCAACTTGTCCATTCCCTCGGTGATTGTTGCTATTGATCCTGCTTGAGGCAATACCTCTTACAAGCAGGTAATGGCATAGCTCTTCACTCATAAATGATGGATCCCGGTCACTATGACTATAGCTGGGATACCTGAACATGGTGAAAATAGAGTGCAAGGCCCTGGTGACCGTGGTGGTGGTCATGTCTTGGCAGTGGAAAACGTAAATACTTGATGACATTAAGAAAGTACACATTTTCAATGGTGGAAGGGAGGAGACCCTTGAAATTGGCACTTAGTCATTCGAAAGAGCAGGATGCCTTTACCAGGTGTGCTTTGTCGGGACGGTAGAAATGCAGTTTGCACTCGCACAGACCTGGCAGGACCTGGTCATTTTCCTGATATCCTCAATGGAGTAGGGCAGATTGCATGCCTCGATGAAATAAGCCATGTAAGTGATGCCCAGGTGGAAAAGCTCATTGTGCAATGACTGCAACAGGCTGGTGTGTGCAGAGGAACAACTTCCTCGTGACGGAGCATCTGCAGGCTCATTGAGTATACCTGGCCTATATCATAATTGTAGGTGGAGAGTTTGATCCTCCACCTAGCAATCGTATCATTCTTAATTTGACTTCTTTTTGCATTATTAAACATGAATGGCACTGGTCACTGGCAGATAAAGCCTCCAGTGCCTGATGGCCTTTACAATGGCTTGGGCCTCTTTCTCCACTGACGGTTCCGAAGTTCGTGGCCTTGTAGGGTATGGAGATAAAAAAGCAACCGGCCTGCTTGCCTGAATAAGGGGAGCTACAGCAGAGGCACCGCTTGGCACCTGGAATGGTCCATACTAGTCCACCGTCCTTTGCAATATAGCTCTGAACATAGTTGAAAACCATCTAGGCTTCAGCTGATAATGGGAAGGAGGTGGATTTTAAGAGGGGGCAGACTTTATCCACGTAGTAAGGGACCCACTGGGCATAGTAAGAAAAGAAGCCCAGGCACCTCCTTAATGCCTTCATGGTCTTCAGGATTGGGAGGTCTAACAGGGGCCGCATTCGATCCAGGTCAGGACCAATTATGTCATTCTCCACCACATATCAGAATAGCCAGATGTTTAGTCCAGAAACCGCACTTACTGGAGTTGTATGTGAGATTAAGGGATTTAGCAGTATGGAGAAACTTCTGCAGGTTGGTGTTGTGATCTTCCAGAGAGTGTCCACAAATGGTGACAGTCGAGATAAGGGAAGGTGGCCTTTAACCCATATTCATCGATCATTTTGTCCATCTGTCTCTGGAAGACAGAGACCCCATTTGTGATACAAAAGGAACCTCCTGGAATGATAAAGCCATCATTAGAATGGATCGGTAACTGATGATATGCAGCTTTCAGGTCAATGGTTGAATAGACCCAATACTGTGCAATTTTGTTGACCATGTCCGAAATTCCGGGTAGGGGGTACGGGTCCAGGAGTGTGAAGCAATTAATTGTTTGGCTATAGTCAATCACTAGCCTGGACTTTTCTTCCCCTTTCACGACTACAACCTGGGCTCTCCATGGGCAGTTGCTAGGCTCAATGATGTTTTCTTTCAGCAGCTGCTGTGTCTTGGCTCTAATAAATTCCTGATACCCCACACTGTATCCCCTTCTCTTTGTGGCTATTGGCTTTCAATTGGGAGTCAGGTTTGAAAACAATATTTCAGGTAGAGAGACTGCATGTGGCGTCTGGCTTTTGCGACCCCCACCCCTCCCCATTCCGCACAGAAATTGGAGCAAGTGTGCCAGAGTACACCATGGTCACACTTTTAAGGTGACACAAGAAGTCCAGGCCCAGCAGCAAGGAAGCACACAAATCCTTCAGTACAAACAATCAGAACTTACAAAGTCCCCCCCAACCCCTTTACAGTTAGATGTTCTGTACAATACCTCTGGATCTTACGATACGATGCTAGGTAAATACAATAGTCCATCAGATACATTTTTAAGTTGTACTGCTAAACAGTCGTAGTGTTTTTAAAGCTCTCAGTGGAGCCAATGTCTACCTAGCAATCAGTCAAGTGTCCATTTACCCTCAACTCCATCATCGAGTTATTCAATTGGTGAGGTATTGCCTGAACCAGGACAGTCGATGCTGGTGATTCTTTTACCCTGGCATATGTGAGTCATGACCATTAGGGTCACACATGCGTTCACCTTCTTTGGTTCCCTTTAGCCCAGCAGACCTTCACCCAGTGCCCCCATTTACCACATCCTTTGCAGGGCATCCGGCATTGTGGTGCTGTGCCTGACAACAGAAGTAGTATCCCCAGTCACACGTGGCCACTTCAGTTGGCGCTGGGTCTACAGGAGTCACTGACTGTCCACTGACCAGGTCTTCCAAAATGCGCCGCTTTCACTCGTGAGGTCATCAGCTCCTAGTTAGGCCTATTGGTGTGCTTTCGCCAGCTCCAGGGTCCTTCCAGGGTCATTCTTCCCCAAATCTAGCAGTCGCTGCCTCACATACCTCGACCTCGTTCCTGCCACAAGGGTGTCAGATTTGTTCTTCCTCTCTCACCTGGGCTGTGACCACTTCGTAGTGGCATTTTCTAGTCAGGGCCCACAGTTCAAGAAAATAATTGTCCAGCAACTCACCTGGACGTTACCAACGTTGAGAGAGCTGGTGTCTCACCAGCATGTCGATCTGAGGCCTCGTGTAGCGGGCCTTCAAGCCTTCTGTGGCAGACTCATAAGTTGCAGTCCCTGGTGACAGCGAACCCCTTGGGGCCGACTCAAGAGAGAAGTGCAGAACTCCGGAGACTATTGGAGTTAGGACTGGAAGCACTCCAGCCAGTAGCCAAATTTATACTGGGCCTCAGGAGACGGAGGGTCGACCTGGAGCAGGCCTAGCTTCAACAGGGCATCCATCCTGCTTCAGAAGTTAAGCTATTAAAATTGTACTTTGACTGATTGCAGTCAGAGACTTGAGAGGAGTACAAACACGCTTTTAATAGCTAACAATCAATGGCAGGTAGACACAAAAGTCCTCAGGTGAATCTGAGGTAAGACAGGAAAACCAGGGTTTATATTGGGGTAGGTGAGGGTGGAGCCAACCATCTGGACAACACACAGACAGTGAATTCCAGTTCACTGCAATCGGTTTTCAATAAAATCAGGTCAAAAGTCTCCTTGTAGTGGTTATCAAAAATAACCAAGAAAGGACTTATACTCCTGATGATGTCAGGCAAATTTGATTTTTATAGCACTTATCCTCCATTTTCTGCTCACAGTGAAACTTCTCAACCTGTTCTAGCTCTTCCTCCACTGAATATCATGGGACCCATGCCCTGAATATGTGGCAACATCATCCCCTTGCTCCTACACGAGACACAAATCTCAGGAGCAGTTTACAAGTGCCTTCTTATATTTAAAATTCATAATTACATTTCATGTCATCATAATTTACAGCTTCATGGCTTGTTGCATGCCTGAATTTGTAGCACAGCTGTGTGTGTATAAGTGTTGACTTAAAAATTTTATGCTGCAAATAAAATGTTAATGGAATTATTGATATGCTGAGTATTGAATTGATGGGTCTCTGAACTGTAACTGCTGTATTAATGTGTTCTTGTAGATTTGCTCTTTGCATTTACCTTTGGTGCACTGCTATCTATGAAACCTGATTTGAATTTAAAATAAGACCATTCATGTCATAAATATTAATAAAACAAGTTTGTTTTTAACTTAGTTTCTGTTGCAATGAATACATGACACACTTATAACTGAAAATCATTATGTGTTGTAAGAACAAAACCCAAATAATTAGTGTAAGAATGAAATCAAACAAAAGCTCACAAATTGAGTCGGCCCATATACTTCAATTAAAAAAACCCCACTGCTTTTATGTAGAATATTCATGGCCTTCAATTAGTTTGTTGAGAATCCTAGTCAATTAAGTTCTTCAACTGCAGTCTCTGCTATAAACTGAGAACACAAAAAAAAACACCATTCTGCACATAACGAAGTTTGCAGAGACAGAAATGTGATATTGAGCCAAAATGCCATTGCTCAGAAGAAAACCATTGGCAAAGTGTTCCAGATAAAGGGGCTGCAATCTAAGGATTCTTCTTTCTTTCTTTGGCTTGGCTTCGCGGACGAAGATTTATGGAGGGGGTAAAAGTCCACGTCAGCTGCAGGCTAAGGATAAACAGAGAGGAACTGAAATAAGGATAAACATTTCACTCAGAGCTGTGACCTTGTGGAACTCCCTTCCACAGAATGTTGTGGGCAGTTTAAAAGGGAGTTGGATGTAGCCATATTGGCTACAGTGATCAAGGAGTATGGAGAGAAACCAAGAATAGTGATTGAAAATGTATGATCATTCCTGATCACATTGAATGAGGGAGCCGCCGCCCCCCCCCCCCCCCCCCCCCCACCACCCCCCCTATAATTCTATGCTTCATGAATCTTTGTCTTCCTGACTTCTGCAATTGCACTTTGTAGCATGGAAGTTGATCAGATTCAGAATTTAATGTCATGAACATGTCACGAAATTCCTTGTTTAGCAGCAGCGTCACAGTGCAAACATTTCTATAAACCACCTTACAAATTAAATAAAAATAGTGCAAGAAAAAAAATAGTCTAAGTAAGTCAGTGTCTGTGGTTTATTGTTCATTTAGGAATCTGACGGCAGAGGGGAAGAAGCTGTCCTTCTCCTGCTGAGTCCTCATTTTCTGGCTCCTGTATCTTTTTCTTGATGGCAACGAGTGAAGAGGGCATGGCCTGGGTGGTGTGGATAGAGGCTGCTTTCTTAAGACACTGCCTCTTGTAGATGTCCTCAACAGAGTGAACTCTGGTACCCATAATGTCACAGGTCAAGTTAACAACCATCTGGATTTTTTTTCTTTTCTTGAGCGTTGTCACCTCCATACCAGACTGTGATGCAACCAGCCAGAATGGTCTCCACTGTACATCTTTAGAAGTTTGAGTCCTTAGCAACATACTGAATCTCCTCAAACTCCTCAACGTATAGCCGCTAGTTCACCTTCTTCGTGATTGCATCAAAAATGGAGGCCCCAGGACAGACTCTTGGGGATGTTGACATCCAGATATTTGAAGTTCTTGACCCTCTCCTCACCTCCTTGGATTTGCTAGCATTTAGTGCAAAATTGTTGGTGTGACACCACTAAACTAGCTGATCTACCTTCTTATGCTTCCTCATTGCTGTCTGTGATTCTGTCAACAACCATGATGTCATTGGCAAATTTATAGATAGCATTTGAACTGTGCTGGCCCCATTCACAGGTGTAGAATGAGTAAGGACAGTGGGCTAAGTATACATCCTTTCTTTAAATATTTTTATTAAAGTTTTTTCCATACATGTAATTAATAAACAATCATAAAACAATGAATTTAAAATATTTCAATAATTACATGATGGTTATTACCCCTACCCTTTCAGAACCCCCAACCCCAAGAGAATATACAAGAGATGTAGTTGTATAAAATAAATAGAAAAAGAATAGTAGCTTCATGGATTGCACGAAGGGTCACTTCAATGCACAGGACTCTAGTAAAGTTTATATGATCAATTTAGTGATTTAGGGAAGAAGATTAACACAAGTCTCAAGAGGCTGGAAGAACACCACTACATATTTATACCTAAAATTTGCATTTACAGGCTCAAAAGTTACAAATATATACTATTTTTTTCCATCAAATTGTATGTAATTTTCTGCAAGGGAACACAACTTTGAATTTCTGCATTCCATCTTCCCATATCCAAGTGTGAATCTGATTTCCAGGTGACTGTAATACACTTCCTTGCCACCACTAATACTATTTTAACAAATTTTATTTGGTAGATTGATCGTTTCAACTTGGGTTTTGTTCCTTCTATATTTCCCAATAAAAATAAATCTGGGTTATGTGGAAATGCAATACCTGTAATTTGTTCTAAAAAATTCCTAAATCCATCCAAAAAGGCTTTACTTTGGGACATAACCAAGCTGATGCAAGAAAGTTTGTATCTCTTCACCACATCCAAAACATTGATCTGATCAATCTGATTTTATTCTATTCAATTTTTGTGGCATCAAGTACACCTGATGTATAAAAAAATATATTAAACTAATCTGTACCTTTCATTAATAATCTCTCTCGACAGAGATCAGAGCATCTTTCCTCATCAATTGTAATATTCAAATCCAGCTGTTTAGATTTATGTACTCCCTAGTAGTTCCTGTTGTAATAGAAGATGCATTGCAGAAGTAATTTATTAGCATTTCCTCTCCTAAGAATTTCCATCCCACTACGAGCTCACCAGGTAATGAAGCATCACAGCTATCTATGGTGTTCACCCTCGCTTTGTAGGATGCCTCCCTACCATAGCTGGTGTGTATCTGTGTCTGTCTCTCACTTCATCTGGAATTGCATCTTTGTGGAGTGATAGCCTTCTGCAGGTTGTTACTGGACTTCTCAGAGAGATCTGAATCACTGGCCTTAAATGCCCTTGACCTCACACTCAGCTTAGTCTCCAGGTCTGCCATTGAACTCTGCTCAAGATCAGATTCTCTAAGAAGAACATGATTAGAGACTACAAGAAGATATTGCAGAACCAGTGATCATCTGAAGGTGGGACTAGCTGGGGAGCAATTATGTGATATTGGATGGTCAAACAAAAAAATAAATTTAAAATTTGCCTATAGCATTGGAATTCGGAGCATAAATATGGGCCAGGATATCAAAAATCTCCCTCGATACTGCACTGGAATATCAGTCTAGACTTTTTGAAAGGAAGCCTCTGGAGTGAAACGTGTTCCACAACTCTGACTCAACAGCATAATATTGCCAATTATTATACAGATGAAACACTTGCAATAAGCCTGCATCAAATATTTCCACAAGTTCCCAAAAAACCCATATTAAACCAATACAAACCTCAACTAGTTTCAGTCATTCACCTCAACTCAATAGGAATTAAAAACAGTGAGTTAATTACATTATTTTTACTGTGGAAGGGGATTTGCAATCAACTTGACATATTGGAGATTGAACAATAATAGAGTAGATATAATATGAATTTGAAAGCAATTGCCAGTTTGTGGCACAGAATTCTTAGCAACCATTAGTTTAGCCACCGTGAAGTGGCTGGAGATAGAAACGTTTCAAAGTCTTTTGGCACAGAGTAAAAGTGTTTTCATAATATAATCAAGACTAAGCACAATTCTGGAGACAAAACATCTCACCTTTCAAGGTGACTTTACTTAAGCAGGATGGAGGCTGCTACATCATCATTTTCAGATTTAAAAATAAGGCCAAAATGTTATTCTCATACATGGGTCAAATCTGCAACTGGCAAATGTGATTTGCAGGAACTGAACATAAATAATTTTATACTGTATGAGTGCAATTTAAAAGTGTTGGCCCTGGTGCCCTAAACAAGGTGAACTAAGTGCACTGCTTCAAGTAGAACCGATTTTGCACCATAATTGGATTATAAAATTCGACATGTTCACTTCATAGTGAAAAGGTCAGTTTTCCAGGCAGCAACACTTCTTGCAGAGTGTTACATAGTGGAAAGGTGGTTCGTTTTAATGCTCTGATGGGTTCAGGGTGAAACCATTAAGAATTTAAACAAGGAAGAATTTTCCACCGACTCCTGCAAATCCATCCCATTCCCAAATCCATGATATATAGTCAGTACATTCTCTCTGTAGACAGGGCTTCCACCAGGATTTATGCTGTCAAGAGGGACTCTTCCAAATGCTGAGAGCCAGATTACAGGCATTTAAATCTGGAGATCCAGGACATGGCATAAGGAGCAGCTATGACTGACAAAAGCCACCTCCCAAGTGAAGTGGAAATTCTTGACAAAAATGCAAATATTGAAGGATACCTGACAGCTGTGACAGGGATTAAATGACATAACCTGCTATAAAACCAAATCGAGTGCAGTAAGAGACAGCAAAGTTTCACTCCCAGATGATGCCAATTCCTTCTACATCTGACAAGAGTCTCCGTGCACCGTAAAGTCCCCTGATGTTCCTCTAATGTCAGTAGACGGGGATGAAGTGTGGGATGCCTTCAGGAGAATGAATCCAATCAAAGCATCTGATCCAGATAGAGTCTCTAGCTGTGCACTGAAAACCTGTGCTGACTAAATGGCGCATGTATCTTCACAGATATCTTCAACATCTCACCCTCCTGTTTCAAACAGGCCTCAATCATACCTGTGCCCAAGAATAGTGTGATAAACTGCCTAAATGACTACAGACCAGAAGGACTTACATTGACATTGAAGGGTTTTGAGAGGCTGATGTTGAAGTATTGTGGTGCTCTGAGGTAGCAGCAAACAAGCACAAACTCCAAACACTGTACAACAGGCTTTATTCCAGTAAAAGTCTCAACACCAGTTCAAGGCTTGGTAGCTCCACATGTGACTTGCTCAGAATGGGCCAGCTCAGGTTTAGATTCATGTCAGCTGATTGACAGCTGGCCAGGTGGAGTCAGTCCCTTAGGTGGTCTTCCTGCAGGTACAGAGATCGCCCCCTGCAGTAGGCTGGTGGTCATATCACCGCATTCACCCCCTCATTAAAATCAAGTCTGGGGGTGGGGGGGGGGGGGTATAAAATGGTGCCAGGTGGTATTTAGAGATTCAGGTGGTCTGGCAGCCATTGTAGTCTCTGGCACCTTCACTGGGTTGGTTTCTGGTCAAAGGATGGCAAGGACATGTTTGCCTGAGGGTTGGCTGGGTCCAGCGTAGCCGTGGCGGGTGTCAATGTGGGCAGAGTGGTGTCTGTCTGTATGTCTGCAGGTGTGGAGGGAGGAGGATGGCCCTCAAATCCTGGGTGGGCCAAAGATACCCTTGGTGAGGAGGTTGGGCCAGGTAGTCATGATGCGGGGGTGGGAGTGGTTAGGGCCCCTGCTGGTGCCAGATACCTGGTCAAAATGGTGTCCTCACGGCCACTGGGTTACCTGACATAGGCATAGTTGTGGTTGGCGTGGATGAGGAGCACCTGCTTGACCAGCAGGTCGGCCTTGTGGGCCCACACATGTTTGCAGAGGAGCACCGGTCCCAGAAATGTGAGCCAAGCTGGGAGGGAGACCCTAGTCACCAATTTCCTGGGGAATGAGAAAAGGCACTCATGAGGAGTCTGATTAGTAGCCATCCACAAGAGCAACCTTATGGCATGGAGAGGGCCTCTTGCCAGTAGTCAATAGACCAGCCTTTGGATCTCAGGGCCAAGAGGAATGCCTTCCAGATCACCCTATTTTTGTACTCCACCTGCCTGTTGCTCCTTGGGCTGTAGCTAGTCATGCAACTAATCGCAATGCCTCGTGCTATCAGGTACTGGCGCAGCTCCTCATTCATGAAGCCAGACCCACGATCATTGTAGATAAATGTCGGGTATCTGAACATGGTGAAGATCTGTGTCAGTGCCTTGATAACAGTGGTTGTGGAGGTGTCAGGGCAAGGGATGGCAAAGGGAAAATGGGAGTGCAGGAGGCCCTCGAAGTCAATGCTAAGCCATTCGATGACATGGGCCTGGGGTGGGCGGAAGAAATTTGGTTTGCACTCCGCACAAACCCTGTATGACTTGGTCATGGTCTGAACCTCTTGAATAGTGAAGAGTAGGTTCCAGGACTTGATGAAATGGTAGAGGTGCATGATACCTAGGTGACAAAGGGTGTCGTGCAGCGCCTGCAGTTGGTTGGACTCCACAATGACACAGGTCAGGGACAGGGCGTCAGGAGAGTTGTTGAACTTCCCTGATCTGTACTGGATGTCATAGTTGAACTTGGCACAAGATCTTATCATTCTTGATATTGCACTTATAGGTGGTGCTGAACATGAAAGTCACTGTGCATTGATCAGTGAGGAGGGTGAACCTCCTGCCTGCCAGGTAATGGCGCCAATGGTGGACCACTTCCACAATTGCCTGGGCCTCCTTTTCAATGGAGGAGTGCCTGACCTCTGAACCATGGAGGGTCCTTGAGAAGAAGGCAACAGGTCAGCCCCTTTTGTTAAGGGTGACCACGAGGGCAACATCAGAGATATAGCACTCCATCTGGAAAGGGGTGTCCTCATCCACAGTATGCATCGTGGCATCGGCGATGTCCTGCCTGATGTGAACAAAAGCTGCTTGCGCCTCTGTGGCTCTGTGTGATTGACTCAGGAGGGGCCGGCTCAAGTTTATATTCAGGTCAGCTGATTGACAGTCAGCCAGGTGGAGGCAGCCCCTTAGGTGGTGTTCCTGCAGGTACAAAGATTTCCCCCTGCAGTAGCTGGTGAGCAGCAACATGGATCTGTTCCAATTTGCCTACTGCAGCAAAAGATCTACAGCAGATGCCATCTTGCCGGTTCTGCACAAAGTCCTAAAACATCTGGACAGCAAAGATGCTCTTTATCAACTACAGTTCAACATTCAACACCATCATCCCCTCAAAACTGATCAGCAAATTCCACAACCTGGGCCTCAAACCCATTCTGTAATTGGATCCTGGATTTTCTCATCACAAGACCACTATCAGTGAGGATTGGCAGGAACAACTCCTCCACAATCTCCATCAGTACTGGAGTATGACATGACTGTGGTTCAGACCCCAGGCCTACTAACTTTACACCTATGATTGTGTGGCTTCATAGGACAATAACACCACTACAAATGTGTTGATGGTACCACGGTAGTGGGTTGTATTTAAAAAGGAGTGATGTGTCAGCATATAGGGGAGACTGGTGTACGAACAGCAACCTCACTCTCAATGTTACCAAAGCCAAGGAGTTGATTGTGGACTTCAGGAGGGGAAAATCAGAGGTGATCATTAGGGGAAAATCAAGTGGGGAGTAAGCAAATTTAAATTCTTCTGAGTCACTATTTCAGAAGAGCTTCCCTGGATCCAATACATGAATGTATTCATGAAGAAAGCACATCAACATCTCTACGTTATCAGGAGTTTGCAGAGGTTTGGCATGATATCAAAGATCTTGGCAAACCTCTACAGAAGTTTGGTGGAAAGTTTGCTGATGGATTGCATCACGGCCTGGTTTGGGGCCACTAATACCTCTGAGTTGAAAGCCCTGCACTAGTAGTGGAGACAGCACAGCATGTCACAGGCAAAACTTTCCTCATCATCAAGAAAATCTACATGGAACAATATCATCAGGAGAGCAGCAGCAATTATCAAGGATCCACACCACCCAGGACATGCTCTTTTCTCACTGCTGCCATCAGGAAAGAGGTATAGGGGCCACAAGACTCGAGTCACCAAGTTCAGGAACAATTGCTATCCCTCCACCATCAGACTCCTAAACAACAAATTCAGAGATTCATTTAAGTACTCTTACTTGGCACATTATTTATTATTGAATATTTATTTTCTGTATTTACATTTTTCTTTTGTATACAAATCTTTTCTTGAGTAATTTTTTTTTTGCACTACCAATGAGTAAAAATTCTCCCTGGCCTGCAGGAAAAATAATCTTTAGGGTTGTATATGATATCATGTACAGTATGTACCCTGACAATAAATCTGAACTTTGAAGGTGAGAGTAGAAAATTCTCAATTGAACTGCTGCCAAGAAGACACTGAAAGACTAGATGAAGGCAATTACAGAGTTAAAAGAACCCAAAAATAGCACCAAGGTTCTTTGGAAAATCCTTTGTCATGGTCTAGTTAAACAAAAAAATCTGCAGATGCCGGGGTCCAATGTTGGTCACCATTTCATGGAAATTAAATTTCCATTTAATTTCCTTTGGATCTGTGCTACCTCCTGAGTTTCTCCAGCTAAATGTCAGGCTTGAATGGAAAGAATTGACGGTTATGGAAAGAATTGAGGGTAAAATTGGGGCTTGGGACTTCGTTACGTGTTCTTTTGGAACTACTGCTTATATTTACATGGAAGAGGAAACAAATTAGATAAATGAAAAGACTCCAACGGAGCCTGGGCCTAATCACTAAAGCGGAGAGAGAATTTTACATTCCAGCTCACATGGATAAATAATCTTCTCGTAATACTCAACCAATTTAGTTAGAGTTTGTGCTAATGTATTCCGAAGGCATCTTTGTTTTAAAGTCTTCACATTTATTTCATATTTTCAATTGAATATTATTTTGTGTAGCCCAAAATGCAAATTTCCATTTAATTTCCAACCATAATGACTTGAATAGAGAGTGTAAATAGTGATAAATATTAATGAAAAGGATAAAAGGACATTATTTTATGAATGGGAATAGCTTCTGACAACTCCTATCAAGTCTGACCATTGGTAACACATGACCATTGAATGGTTATTGTTTTGAGATTATACAATATATTTATGTTAAGCCAATGACAGCAAATTTCTCAATATGGTTCTATGTATCGTTGTGGACTACATTGTTTGAATTCTGTTTCTACATTCTCTGGTTTCCCACTCAAATCCTGTAAATCTTTCATTCAGAGATTCTCCCACAGCATCAACCACTAAACAACTGAAGTACTGTAAACTAAGGAGACTCAAGCTGTGTAAAAATGTAAGAGGTTAAACTAATTGACTCATAACTATGAAACCAAACCACAGATTCTTTTTATTTTAATTCAACATGGTGTCATTTTCTTTCTTCCCTTCAGCACGCTTGCTGATTCATAACAAGTGATGCAATCCTCACTGAAGTATTCAATTGTTTAATGACTAAATGTATCAGCCAAATTACAACCCTGATCACTGGGATTTTTTTTAAATTCTAGCACAGTATGGAGTGAAGTAAACAGTCTGATTTCACAACCCATCACACTCTTTTCAGTAATTTAAGACAGCTGTGCAAATACAAAAGCCAGGAAGATGTTCGACTCAATTGTCAAGGATGAGGTTATGGAGTAGAATCACTTCTTTCTTTTCTTCTTTGGCTTGGCTTCACGGACGAAGATTTATGGAGGGGTAATATCACTACTGCACAGAAAACAGGCCATTCTGCCCTTATAATCTGTGCCAAAACATCATTCCATTAGTCCCATTCCATAACTCTCCAGACCTCTCCCATCCATGCATCTATCCAATTTATTCTTAAAAGTTAAGAGTGAGCCCATGTTACAGAGTTCTGTGTTGTATATTTACCTATGTGTTGTGTAGTTTTATGTTAAAAAGTGACAGTTTGCCTTTAAGAGCCAAGGTGAAGGTGGACTGCTGAGAGAGTGGGAGACAGACTGAGCATGTGCAGAAAATGATCTAAAAATTTCTGGACTTGGACAATAAACCACCACTGGGTGGTGCTGTGGAGTTGAGGAAGGCCCAGAGAAAGAGTCATGGTCTGGAGGACAGTTTAGAATGTTGTGATTTCAAAAAGGATGAACATTCCGAAGGCAGCCAGAAGGATCTGGATCAAGCCAGTTGTTCCTCTCTCTGCAAGCAACACAAGAAGACAATTAGAATTTTGTGCTCTTTCACTCTATCAAAGATCTTTTGGCTTCAGTTTACCAAACAAACTGAATTTTGTTTATGATCTTTGCTTCAGTTGAGATCGAAGTTTTGTGAGTCTTGTGTGTTTTGTGTTTGTGTCTTAAGTTTTTTCTGTGGGCTGGTTGGAAATATAACTTAGACTTTAACTACATATGTTATATTTAGGCTGGGGAATTTATTAGTTTTACACTGTTATAGAAACTTGCATAGTAATCAATGAGCATTGTTATAAAAGGGGGGATTTTGAATTAAAGTTTGAAGGTGAATTTTTGTTCATAAGGTAATTGTTCATCTTTACCCCTGTGTGATATGCATTCTTTTTGGTTGCTGGTTTGATCTTGTAACACCCGCATTTACCACATCAGATGGCAGCTTGTTACATACTCCCACCACTCTGAGTGATGGTTCCCCCTAAATTTTTCTCTTTCACTTGTATTTATCTCCCCTAATCCAAGTGGAATGAACCTACTCACATTTACTGTCTATACAACTTAATTTTGTAAACCTCTATCAAATCTCCCTCATTCTTCTACACTCCAAATAATAAATTCCTAACGTGTTTAATCCTTTTCTGTAACTCAATTCCTGAAAACCCAACAGCATCCTAGTAAATCTTCTATCTACTCTTTCAGTCTTACTGATATCTTTCATATAGTTTGGTGACCAGAACTGCACACAATACTCCAAATTTTGCCTAATCTTATACAATCTCACCATTAACATCCAAATTCCTCTTCTCAACACGTTGATTTATGAAGGCCAAGATGCCAAAAGTTTTGTTACAACCCTGTCCACCTGTGATGCCAGTTTCAGAAAATTATGTATCTGCCTTCCCAGATCCCTTTGTTCTTCCGCATTCCTTAGTGACCTACCATTTACTCTGCACGTCCTAACTTGGTTTGTCCTTCCAAAATCCAACACTTCTTTCTTGTCTGCATTAAATTCCATCTGCCATTTTCTGGTCTAGTTTTCCATTTTGGTACAGTCCCTCTGCAAGATTTAAAAGTCCTCCTCACTGTCCACAATACCTCCATTTTTAGTGTCACCAGCAAATTTGCTGATCCAATTTCCCACATCATCATCTAGATCATTGATATAGACATCAAACAACAATGGTCCCAGCACCAATCCCTGAGGCACACCACTAATCACAGGCCTCCAGTCTGAGAAGCAATCGTCCACTACCACTGTCTATCTTCTCCCATTCAATCAATTTCAAATCCAGCTTACAACCTCTCCATGGATACCTAGTGTCTGAAACTTCTGAACTAACCTCCCATGTGGGACCTTGTCAAAGACCTTACTAAAGTCCATGTTGACAACATCCTCAGATTTTCCTTCATCTACTTTCTTGGTAACCTCCTCAAAATACCCGACAGATTTGTTAAACATGGCCTACCACACAAAATGCCATACTGACTATCCTTAATCAGCCCTTGGCTATCTACATACTTTTATACCTGGTCTAATAGGACACCCTCCAATAATTTACCCACTACTGATGTCAGGCTCACTGCCTGTAATTCCCTAGCTTACTTTTGGTGCCTTTTTAAACAACAGAACAACATGAGCTACCCTCTAATCCTCCAGCAACTCACCCATGGCTAAGTAAATTTTAAATATTTCTGCCAGGGACCCTGAAATTTCCACACTAGTCTCCCTCAAGGTTTAATGGAGTATAATGTCAGGTCTGGGAATTTATCTACCTTTATTTGCTGAAAAATAGCAATCACCTCCTCTTCTTTAATCTCTATATGTTCCATGCCACTACTGCTAGCTTCCCTTCCTTATATACCATGCCAGTTTCCTAAGTAAATACTGATGCAAAAAAACTGTTTAAGATCTCCCCATCTCGTGAGGCTCCACACAGACAACCACTCTGATCTTCTAGGGGGACCAATTTTGTCCATTATTAGCCTTTTAGTCTTAAATTACTTGTAGAAACCCTTTGGGTTTACCTTCACGTTAACTGCAAAAGCAATCTCATGTCTTCTTTTTGCCTTCTTGATATCCCTCAATATTTTGCATACTCTTCTAGTACCTCATTTGCTCCTTGTAGCCTATACCTGCTATACACCTCTCTCTGCTTCTTAACCAGATTGCCAAAATCTCTTGTAAACCAAGATTCCCTATGCCTTTTAACTTTTACCTTTAATCATGACAGGAACATGCAAACTCTGCTCTCTTAAAATTTTGCCTTTGAAGGTCTTTCACTTACTGAAGACATCCTTGCCAGAAAACAACTTATCCCAATCCACTCTTCCTAGATCCTTTCATATTTCCACAATATTGGCCTTTTTCCAATTTAGAATCTCAGCTCGAGGACCAGAACTATCTTTATCCATAATTAGCTTGAAACTAATGACATTATGATCATTGGACCCAAAATGTTCATCTACACATACTTCTGTCCCCTGACCTGCCTGATTCCCTAATAGAGATCAAGTATTGTATCCTCTCTCATTGGAATATATATTGATTTAGAAAACCTTCCCACGCATATTTGACAACTCAAAGTCATCAAGCCCTTTTATTGTATGAGAGTCCCAGCCAATAAGTGGAAAGTTAAAATCTACTATCACAACTTTCTGTTTCTTACACGAGTCTGCTATCTCTCTACAGATTTGCTCCTCCAATTCTCTGACTATTGGGCAGCCTATAATTCAACCCTCTCAGTGTGGTAACACCTTTCCCATTCCTCAGCTCCACTCATATGGCTTCCATTGACAAGCCCTCAGGGCTGTCGTGTTTAAGCACAGCTGTGATGTTTTCTCTGACTAACTATGCCATTCCTCCCCCTCTATCACATCTAAAACAACAGAACACCTCCAGCAACCAAGTCTCACTAATAGCAATAATGTCATAATCCAACATGCCAATCCATGCCCTAATCTTGTCTACCTTTCCAAAAATAATACTTGCATTGAAATAAACATACCTGAGAACATTTCTATCATGTACAAACCTTTGATTTCTGTCTATACATTCAGTCCTCACCTGATCTTTATCCTCTTCCACCTCACTATCTACTATAACACTCTGGAGCCCATCCCCCTGCCAATCTAGTTTAAACACCCCAAAAACAGCAATAGCAAACATACCCACAAAGATGTTAGTCACCTTCCAGTTCAGGTACAAACCATCCTGTCAGAGCACGTCCCATCTTCACTGGAGCAGGTCCCATCTTCACTGGAACAGGTCCCATCTTCACTGGAACAGGTCCCATCTTCACTGGAACAGGTCCCATCTTCACTGGAACAGGTCCCATCTTCACTAGAACAGGTCCCATCTTCACTGGAACAGGTCCCATCTTCACTGGAACAGGTCCCATCTTCACTGGAACAGGTCCCATCTTCACTGGAACAGGTCCCATCTTCACTGGAACAGGTCCCACCTTCACTAGAACAGGTCCCATCTTCACTGGAACAGAGCTCATTTGTCAAGAAACATAAAGCCTACCTTTTTTACTATCTTTTTAAGCCACTTGGAGACACCTGACAAGAATCCCCAAAGTCAGCGTGGTTTCATAGAAACAAAGCTAGTTAGTTGTGAATTTCTTACTCACTGCTGCACGTACACCAGACTGCTGAGTTGCACTGAATTAATACTACCCAGTATCACATGTTCATGAAAACAATACAAGTCCCCAGGATCACTTGATCTCTACTGATCCTGCTGCTCTGCGCTTTTCAAATCCAGAAGCATGAGTCACCTGACTCCAATTGCCAGGTGCAGTCCTCAGATAAATTCCCTGCTGAAGTCTGCAACAGTTTCCTTAAGGGAAAATTTTGAATAACAAATCTATTGGAATTCTTTGAAGAAATGGTAAGCAGGCTGGATAAGGGAGATGCAGTGTATTTGGAATTTCAGAAGGCCTTTGACAAGGTGCTGCACTTGAGGCTACTTAACAAGATAAGAGCCTGTCATATAACAAGAAACATATTAGCACCTGTAGAGTATTGGCTGATGGGCAGGAAGCAGAGTTAGAATGCAGGGATTATATTTTGTTTGGTTGCCAGTTGATAATAGCATTCCAAAGAGGATACTTCCTTTTATATTGCATGATTTGGATTATGGCTTTGTGGCCAAGTTTCCAGATGATATAAAGGTAGGTGGAGGAGCAGTAGTTTTGAGGAATCCGAGAGGCTACCAAAGGAATTAGATAGATTGGGGATGGGCAGAGAAATGGCAAATGAAATATAATATCAAAGGAAATAAAGGAGAGTATAAAATTGAAGGCGCAGGTGTACAAAGCTGCAAAGAGCAGTGGGAAACTGGAAGATTGGGAAAACTTTAAGAGACAACAAGGGGTTACAAAGCGGGTAATAAGAAATGGGAAAAAGGATTATGAAAGTAAATTGGCACAAAATATAAAAACGGAAAGCAAAAAAAATTATAAATATATAAAACGGAAGAGGGTGGCCAGAGTTAACATAGGACCCTTGGAGGATGAGAAATGAAAACTGGAAGCAAAAAATGAGGAAATGGCTGAAGCATTAAACAAATATTTTGTGTCAGTCTTCACGGTGGAAGACACGTCCAGCATGCCCAAGTGCAGAGTTTAGGATGCGAATATTGGGGAGGGCCTTGATAAAATAGTTATTACAAAGGAAGTAGTGATGGAGAAACTAATGGGACTAAAGCCAGACAAATCACCTGGTCCTGATGATATGCATCCAAGGGCTCTGAAGGAAATGGGAGAAGTTATAGTTGATGCATTGGTGGTCATATACCAAAATTCCTTGGATTCTGGGCAGGTCCCGGCAGACTGGAAGACAGCAAATGTCACGCCACTTTTTAAGAAGGGATGTAGGCAGAAGAATGGAAATTGTCGGCCAATTAGCTTGATGTCTGTAGTTGGAAAAATGCTTGAAGCCGTCATTAAAGATGAAATAGTGAAACTTTTGGAACGTAAGGGTTCAATCAGGCAGACACAGCATGGTTTTAGAAAGGGAAGATCTTGTTTGACAAACTTGTTAGGATTCTTTGAGGATATAATGGGTGCAGTGGATAGAGGGGAACAGGTTGATGTTGTATATTTGGATTTCCAGAAAGCGTTTGATAAGGTGCCGCACAAGAGACTTATCAGTAAGTTACAGGAAAGTGGAGTCCGGGGAAATATATTGGCCTGGATTGAAAACTGGTTGTCTGACAGGAGGCAGAGAGTCAGGAGAAGTGGGAGTTTTTCAGGTTGGCAGAGAGTGGTAAGTGGGGTGCCGCAGGGGTCAGTGTTAGGCCCACAACTGTTTATCATTTACATTGATGACTTGGAGGAGGGGACAAAATGTGGTGTAGCCAAGTTTGCGGATGACACCAAATTGAGTGGAAGAGCAAATTATAATGAGGATGTGGAGAGTCTGCAGAGGGATATAGTTAAGCTGGATGAGAGGGCAAAGGTCTGGCAGATGGAGTACAATGTTAGTAAGTGTGAGGTTATCCACTTTGGCAAGAAAAATAAAAGAGCTGAATATTATATAAAGGGTGAAAAACTACAGCATGCTGTAGTGCAGAGGGACTTGGGAGTGCTTGTGCATGAATCGCAAAAAGTTAGGTTGCAGGTGCAGCAGGTTATTAAGAAGGCAAATGGAATGTTGGCCTTTATCGCTAGAGGAATTGAATTCAGGAGTAGGGAGGAACTGTATAAGGTACTGGTGAGATCACACCTGGAGTACTGTGTCCAGTTCTGGTCTCCATATTTGAGGAAGGATATACTGGCTTTGGAATCGGTCCAGAGGAGGTTTACTAGGTTGATCCCTGGGATGAAGGGGTTGACATGATGAAAGATTAAATCGTCTAGGATTGTATTCATTCGAGTTCAGAAGAATGAGGGGAGATCTTATAGAAGCATATAGGAATAAGAAGGGTATGGATAGGATAGATATAGGAAGGTTTTTTGAGCTGGCCGGAGAAACTAAAATGAGAGGACACAGTCTCAAGATTCGGGGGAGTAGATTTAGGACAGAGATGAGGAAAAATAGTTTTTCCCAGAGTGTAGAGAATGTTTGGAATTCTCTAACCAGGGAAGTGGTTGAGGCTGCCTCATTAAATATATTTAAAATTTGGTTAGATAAATTTTTACATGATGGAGGAATTAGGGGATATGGGGAGAAGGCAGGTAGGTGGAGTTAGGTCATAAATTAGATCAGCCATGATCGTATTGAATGGCGAAGCAGGCTCGATGGGCCATTTTTGGCCTACTCCTGTTCCTACTTCCTATGTTCCTATGTTCCTATATGTAAAAACATGCACTTTGTACAAAAATAAACAGGCAGACTATTTGGTAAATGGGGAGAAAATTGAAAATATCCAAATATAAAAGGACCTAGGAGTCCTTGTGCAGAATAGCTGAAGGTAAATTTGTACGTTGAGATTGATTGACTTTTTGCATATAGAAGAATGCAAATGCACTGCTGGCATTTATTTCAAGAGGAATAGAATATAAGAGGAGGAATGTGATGTTAGGCATTGGTGAGACCTCACTAGGAGTATTGTGTGTAGTTTTGAGGCCCTCATTTAATAAAGGATATGCTGAGGTTGGACAAGACTCAGAGGAAGTTCGTAAGGATGATTTCGGGAATCAAAGAGTTATCATATAAGGAGTGTTTGACAGCTGTTGGCCTTTACTGTTTGGAATTTAAGACAATGAAAGGGCGTCTTATAGAAACATTTCAAATGTTGAAAGACATGGACAGAATAGATTCAAGAAGATTGCTTCCAATGGTGAGGGGGTCTAGGACTAGACAGCACCACTTTGGGATTGAAGATTGTCCACTTAGGAATTTCTGCAGCTAGAGGTTGGTCAATCCATGGAATTTGTTGCCATAGGCAGTGTGGAGGCCAGATCATTGAGTGTATTTAAGACAGAGATGGATAGGTTTTTGGTTAGCTAGGGCATCAATGGTTGTCAGGAGAATTCCAGGCAGTTGGGCTGAGTGGGAAAATGGATCAGCTTGTGATTTAATGGCAGGGCAGACTTGATGACTGAATAATCTATTTCTGCTGCTCTGTCTTGTAATTTAATTAAAGTGATTGCATATTTTATTTCATATACCATTAAATGGTGTAGACCCACTGCAGCACATTATAGTTAGATGCAGAAATCTTTAACCAAAACATTCCTGAGGTAGGGTCTCAACCTGAAACGTTGACTGTTCAGTTTCCCCCATAGATGCTTCTCAACCCATTGATCTCCTCCAACAGTATTTTTTTCCCCACTGCTCCAGATACTAGCATCTTGTGCCTCAAGAGAAAGTGTAAAAGTAATCAATCTTACAGGCATCTTCCTGGCAACTTGTTTTCATGGGTGCCTGCCATACAAGACAGGTGCCTGCTATAGAATAATATGTCCCTTCAGAAACTTCTGCTGCCACTTTAGGAAGACTCTGCACCTTCTCTCCCATCATTCTTTAATCAATTTTCAATGCTTTTCAGTGTTTCAATGCTGACAGATACATCTAGGTCCTGGAGGTACAGTAAAATCAGTTCTAATCAAAACTCAGTTGTTAGTGTGACACTAAAGACTTTTAAATGAATTTGCTTCCCTCCAAGCCATATACTCTACACGTGAGACCAGATCTAGTTTGTAATACTGTAAATATAAGTACAGAGGCCTGAAAAAGATGTCCATGTTGTTTATCCAGCATTAAAATGATTTGAGCAATCTCTCCCCTACAAAAAGCTCTTAAAAATAAACTGCAAAACTTGTTACCTCAAAGGATTATTTGACAGTCTTCAATCTGGTCTGTTTCAGGAACATCTGGCAGTAGGAGTTGAATTTTCCTCCATTGCGAACACCTTCCCTTAGAGTCTGAATTCAGGGAGGAATCTTTGAAGAGTCACATCATATTATAACAGCTACTGGCAAGAGGGGATGAATGATAGATGGGGATATGATGGATCAGGGGTGGTGGTGATGGCAAAAGGCAACACCAGGGAATTCAGAAAAACTTTGATTCCATTTACTTGTTTGTTAAATGATTTGTATTTGCCCACTCCAGAATTAGCAACGACAGAATGATTTGTCTTTGCTATTGCCTTCTTGTTATAGAGAAACCATATAAATCATACAGCTATGTGAAACATTTTCCACATTGACATTTCCAGTTTCATCGACTTCCCAATAAGATTTGAATCCCTTGATGTTTTGGAATCATTAATAATTTTGTCATTTTTATCTCCCATAGAAACAAGAGCAGAATTAAGTGTCAAATCAGATCGAATGCTTAGTTTTCTTGCAAGAAATGTGAGGCTAAAAAAAAATATTAAGCAAACATTTCCAACAGAATATTTTGAATTTAAGCCAAATATTTGCATGTACTGGTGAATTACAATGAAAAAACCTGCATGAATTGATTTTCAATAAGAAAGATTGTTTGGCTGTGCTGACATCAAATCATTCAAGGGGTTCATTCAAAAACATTGCCGGCTTCAACACTGATGATTGACATTTTCTGCAATCAGTTATGTCCATATTGTAAATCAAAATAACTTTTTTGTTGTTTCCTCTGCATACAAGTTTAAAGCCCCAAGAGGGCTACATGTGAGAACTTCAATGATCTAATCTTATGGCAGCAAGCTGCTCCAAACCAGCTCAGATTAGATCACAGTCCACTCTCAACTCTTCCCCCTCAATTGGTGCTCCATAAGAACATAAGAGCATAAGAAATACGAGCAGGAGTAGGCCATTTGGACTATCGAGCCTGCTCTGCCATGTAATGAGATCATAGCTGATTTGATGAAAGGCTTATTACAAACCTGCCTTTTCCCCATACCTATTCATTCTAAGCACCTTTGTTCTGTCTGCATCAGTGACAGGGACCTCCCAGTGACCAACCATTTCAGTTCTGCATCCCACTCCCATACTCACATCTGTCCATGGCCTCATGAACTATCCCTCCAAGACCACCTGTAAATTGGAGGAACAACATCTGATTTTCCACCTGGGTACTCTCCAGCAAGAAGGCATAAACATAGACTTCTCTGGATTCTGCTAACCTACTCCATTCTCCCTCCCTTCCCTTCCTGTCATTTTTCCCTCAACTCTCCAGCCCCTTCTCCCTCTGTTCACATAGTCATCCCTCCTCCTCCTGCTTGCTGCTGTGACCCCCCTTCCTTTATCCATCTTCTATCTTCTGTCTTTATAACCTTGCTCCTCCCCCACCTTCCCCCTTTAACTTTTTGTTTGGATGCCTGCCAACAGTTTTCCATACCTTGATGAAAGGTTTGAGTGTGAAATATTATCTTTATCCTTGCTCTATATAGTACACTGTTTGATGTGCAGTTTCTCGAGCATTTTGTTTTTACTTCATGGTGTTGGTCTTCTATGTTGACCCCTTAAATCCCTTACTATGTAAAAATCTAACAACCTTGTCTTAAAAATATTTTCTAAGGTAGCCTCCACTGCTTCAATGGGCAGCAAATTCCACAGATTCACCACCCCTTAGGAAAAGTAGTTCCTCCTCATCTCCATCCTGAATCTACTACCCTGAACCTTGAAGCTATGCCCTCCACTTCTAGTCTCCCCCACTAATGGAAGTAATTACCTTTCTCTCTCTTTCATAATTTTTTTAAATGTTTCTACATGATCCCCTCTCATTCTACTAAATTCCTGCAGGTACAGCGCCAGACGACTCTATCTTTGCTCATAGGCCAAACCCCTCATCTCTGGAATCAACCGTGTGAACCTCCTCTGCACCACCTCCAACACCAGTACATCCTTCCTCAAGTAAGGAGACCAGAACTGTATGCATTACTCCAGATGTGGCCTCAACAGTACCTTGTATAGTTAGAGCATAACATCCCTGCTTTTATATTAAATTCCTCTTGCAACATTCCATTTGCCATCTTGTTAGCCTGCTGCACCTGCAAACCAACCTTTTGTGATTCATGCACAAACACTCCCAAGTCCTTCTGCATGGTAGCATGCTGCAATTGTGTTCCATTTAAATAATAATCTGATCTTCCATTTTTCATTCCAAAGTTGATAACCTCACATTTACCTACATTGTATTCCACTTCAACAGTCCAATGTATGTACTCCAATATTAATCCTTCCACTCTCTCTAAATTGTTTGAATGGATTTCCAATTTTCCAGCACTGAACAAGCAGAAATTTCTTGTAACTAATTATTGGTCAGATGAAACTCAGTATTTTTAGTTCTGGGAAAAATTTCTGCTCAACTACCTAACAGCTATTTGAGGATGAACCAAATGAAATGATGTCATTTTGGACCCTAAAGTTGCCATCAATTTTTTAAATAATTCAGGATTTGAGAATTGCCAGCAAGATCTGCATGTATACTTCATCCCTAAATGAGTTTAAGAAGATAGTAATATGCCATCATTTTGAACCTCAGTAATTCTTCTGGTGAAGGCATTTCCCAAATGCATTTGGCATAGAGTTCCTAAATTTCGACCCTGCAATGATGAAGGATTGGTTATTTTATAACTGGAACACATTGCAGTGACAGCAATCGAGGGAACAAATATTTAGTGAGGTGGATAGTATAAAGTCCATTGGGCTACCTTGACCTGAACGTTTTCAGGCTTTGTGGGAGTTTTTGCCACTGCACATATGCAGACTAGTATTCCTAAACATGCTTGGTAGATGATGGAGAGGCTTTGGGGTGTCAGGAGTGAATAATTCGAAACTACACACCTCCCCATCTTTCTTCATCATCACTGGGCCTAAATTCTTGAAATATCTATCCAAAACAGTGTGAGAACTCTGGAGGAAACTTCGCTTGAAGAATTGCAGTGATTCAAATGATAACTGACCTCTCGAGAGCAATTAGAAATGAGAAATAAATTCATGGCTTGCCACCAATATCCTTGATTCTGTAAATGAATAAAAGACATGTGTAGATGGCAGAGGTCTACGCTTATGCAACAGCAATCTGGGTTTCCTCTGCAATGCACAGATTTACTATATACCATCATGGGCTAAGGTCATACAGCACAGAAAGAGGCCATTCAGCCCATCATGTCCATGTTGACCAGCAAGCACCCCATCTACTCTAATTCCTCATGCATCCTATTTTGTTCTCCCCATATTCTCTTGAGCACATCTCCAATTTCACCACTCACTTATACACCAGAGACAAGTTATAGAGGACATTAAGCCTCATGACATAATCGGGAGCTGGAAGGGAGGTTGGAGTCAGAGAGAAATCCCTGACGACACCATCACCCCATGGCTGCCCTGCCACGTGACAATATACACGTGGGGCCCGTTCGCCATGAGGATGTGCACCACCACACAACCTCCCCAGAATCAGCTACAAGTCTTTCTGCTTTGGCGGCCGGCCCCGGCACTTCGGCACAGCCGTCTGGGATAAGTCCAAATGAGCAGCTTTTAAGCGGCCCACAGTAAAAAGTTCTTCTTTTCCCTCCACATCTAAGATGAAAGTCCCACCTGACCGCCGGAGAACTTTATACGGCCCTTCATATGGGTGCTGCAATGGGGCCCTCAAGTATATTATTGGAATGCAGAAGGAAACTAAAACAACATTGTAACAGGCCTCTCTGTCTCATGATTCTGTGCTCCCAAAGTACACCAATTAACCTTCAATCCCTGTGCATTTTTGAATAGTGGGAAGAAACCAGAGCACCCAGAAGAAACACATGCAGACATGGGGAGAATGTATAAACTCCTTATGGACAGCCCTGGATTTGAAATAGCATTGTGCTAACCACTATGCGAACTGTGCCTGAAGGAAATTGAATATACAGGGAGAACATGCACAGGGAGAACAATTGAATGCACAGGGAGAACATGAAAACTCCACAAAGAACAGTTTCAGAGGCCGGGATAGAATCCAGGCCTGTGAAGCAGTACTCTGGTTGCTGTGGCATTGCTGAGATATCTGCTACAATAGAGAGCTTAGCATAATGGTAGGATCATAATAGGTGCTTTTCTAACTGGAAGCTGTGGATACATTCTAAACAAATAAAGAATGGTGTTGGACTCCTCACATTCCTTAATTTAGACATGGGTTTTCTGAAACACCTGTTAAAGACCCAAGCATGTGACTTGTTCCATCAGAAGATTTATCAAAGCCTTCCTCGGACTCTGCAGAAATCTCATCGGCACACTTTTCCTGTGCAGAGCCTTACACCTGTCCCATCCTTCCCTTCTGCTCCAGCTGATGACTCAGGTTGTGCGAGTGCCTACCCACCCCTCACCACCACCAAGCAAACTTCCAATTGAAGCAACATTTCTGATTCACAGCTTGTGGCTGGAAGAATTAAATTGCATGATATATATATTTTTTAATTTAGACATACAGCACATTAACGGGCCATTTTGGTCCATGAGTCCATGCCACCCAATTTGCATCCAAATTGCAATTGCAATTTCACTCTCAGTATGTTTCAAATGGTGGAAGGAAATCAGAGATCTTGGGGAAAACCCATGCAAGCACAGGGAGAATGTACAAACTCCTTACAGACAGCACACAATTTGACATTTTGTTTGATTCATTGTCACTTTTATCTTGATCAGTCAGGTTAGGTTGCTTTTATTATTTATTTGAAATGAAATAGTGTGGTGCTGTGAGCAGCTGAAGAGAAACACAGTCACCACACCGAAGATCGTTAATGGCTGTTTATTCAAACTCAGCATGTGCTCCTTTAAGGGCAGCTCAGGCTCAGTCACCACACACGTGGTGACGTCATAATTGGTGCCCAGGGCGGGCGCTGGAAGGGAGGCTGGAGTCAGAGAGAAACCCCTGATGACACCATCACCCTATGGCTGCCCCGCCACGTGACAATACACGTGGGGCCAGTTCACCATGAGGATGTGCACCACCACATAACCTCCCCAGAATCAGCTACATGTCTTGCTGCTTTGGTGGCTGGCCCCGGCACTTCGGCACAGCCGTCTGGGATAAATCCAAATGAGCAGCTTTTAAGCGTTCCACAGTAAAAAGTTCTTCCTTTCCCTCCACATCTAAGGTAAAAGTCCCACCTGACCGCCAGAGAACCTTATACGGCCCTTCATATGGGTGCTGCAATGCTGCAATGGCGCCCTCTGTGGTTCTCTCCGGACAAGTACAAACTGCACCACATCCAGTTCTTTGTGTCAATGTGATGGTCAGGTGCCGTGGTGTGATGGAGATGGTGGGGTTAGGTTGGCCAGTCTTTTGCGGAGATCCACAAGCTGCTCGCCTTCGTTGTGCGTCGCTTCGGCCTCCGGGCTGAAGAATTCACTTGGCAGGGCAAGTGGCGCATCGTAAACCAGCTCTGGTGACGAGGCTTGCAGATCCTCATTGGGTGCTGTTCTGATCCCGAAGAGGACCCAGGGCAACTCATCTACCCAGTCCGGGCCGGAAAGTCTTGCCATCAGAGCGGACTTCAAGTATCGGTGGAACCTCTCTACCAACCCATTAGACTGTGGGTAGTAGGCCATGGTGTGGTGAAGTCTTACCCATAGAAGCCTTGCCAGCTGAGACCATAGCGCGGAGGTAAAGTGGGTGCCTCTGTCACTCGTAATGTGCACCGGCACACTGAAATGAGTGTTCCACTGGCTGACCAGGACTTTGGCACACATCTCCACTGATGCCTCACAGACCAGTATGGCTTTCGGCCATCTCGTTGCTCTGTCCACTATGGTAAACAGGTACCGCGACTCCTTGGACACCAGCAAGGGGCCCATAACATCCACATGGATAAGCTGGAACCTCCATGTTGTTGAGTTGAAATGTTGAACAGGGGCCTGCGTCTGCCTGTGGATTTTAGACATCTGGCACCTGATGAAGTTGCAGGCCAGCACTGCCACCTCTTTCTTGATGCCATGCCAAACGAATTGTTGCGCCACCATCCTCATGGTTGCCTTCACTGAGGGGTGGGTGAGATCGTGGATGGAGTTGACGACTCTTGCCCTCCACTCCAGTGGAACTACTGGGCACAGTGAGCCAATGCAGGTGTCGCAGAACAGTGGCTAGGCGGAGTCAGGAAACCGGATATCCTCAAGGTGCAGACACGAGATGGTGGTCCGGAGAGCATGTGTTTCAGTGTTGCGCTGTTGGGCCTGCATGTAGTCTTGGCCAAGGGCTAACATGGAGATGGCCGGGCGGGAGAGTGCATCTGCGACCACATTGTCCTTGCCCACCCTGTGTCAGATGTCCATGGTGTATTCGGACACACAGGAAAGGTGGTGCTGTTGCCTGGCCGACCACGGGTCCTTGGCCATAGCCAGTGCTTGGGTGAGGGGTTTGTGATCAGTAAAAACAGTGAAAGTTCTGCCCTCCAAGAAATATCGAACGTGGTGGATGGCCAGGTACAGCGCCAGGAGCTCCCAGTCGAACACACTGTAACTGTACAGCAGCTGTAACTCCTTACTGAAAAAGGCCAGCGGGCACCACTGTCAATCCAGCCACTGTTCCAGTACTCAGCTGACCACCGTGGTGGAAGCATCAACCGAGAGCGCCATGTGTGCTTCCAGGTGTGGGTGTACCAACAACATTGGCTCTGCGGGGCCTGTTTCATTGCAGTGAAGGCCTTGTTCACCTCCTCTGACCAGGCCAGGGTCTTCTCTTTTGCAGTAATGAGTGCAAATAGAGGGCGCATGGTGCGGGTGGAGTTGGGGATGAATCTATGGTAAAAATTTACCATCCCCACAAATTCTTGTAGGCCCTTAAGGGTGGAGGGTTTGGGGAAATGCTGGATGGCTGCGACTTTATCCGGTGCCAGAGCTGCTCCAGATGCTGAGATGGTGTGCCCCAGGAACTGCAATGTTTGTTTCCAAAACTGGCATTTGGCCTTGTTGACCGTGAGGCCGAACTCTGCCAGATGGACGAACAGGGTATGGAGATGGGCCTTGTGTCTTTGTGGCTGCGGGCGGCTGGCTACCAGGATGTCATCTAGGTAGATAAAGACAAAGCCCAAATCCCTATCCACTGCATCCATGAGACGCTGGAACGTCTGGGCCATTTTCTTCAACTCAAACGGCATCTGGAGGAACTTGAATATGCCGAAAAGGGTGATAATGGCGGTCTTTCTAATGTTGTCGGGGTGAACCAGGATCTGGTGGTTACCACACACCAGATCGACTTTAGAGAAGAACCTCGCGCCATGGAGGTTGGCCGTGAAGTCCTGGATATGGGGGACCGGGTACCTATCTGGAGTTGTGGGATCGTTTAACCACCTGTAGTCTCCGCAGGGTCTTCAACCACCAGATGACTTTGGGACCATGTGCAGAAGCGCTGCCCAGGTGCTGTCTGACCACCAGACAATGCCCAACTCCTGTAGATTGCAGAATTTCTCCTTTGCCTGTTTCAGTTTCTCCATTGGAACGTCTAGATCTGGCATGTAACAACATGTGGTGGAAAACTCCATGTTGGAGGAAAGCAATGTTGAAACATGGCTCCAGGAAACTCGCTGAGGATCTCAGCATACTCGTCCATGGAGGTGTCTACGGTGGCAATTCTGGGTCTGTCATCGTCTGCCGTGCCTAGTCGCACTGAGTGAAAAGTTTCAGGAGGCTGTGAGCCCTCAGGAAGTTTGCCCCCAACAGCCCAGTGCCCACTGACGCCAGGACGAACCTCCATGTGAACTTTTCTTCCCTGAACTGTATCTATGCCCTACGGGTGCCATAGTTCTTGATTGCAGAGTCGTTGGCAGACCGCAGGTTTGGACCGGGGGGTCCGGGTTCGAGTCTCCAGCCCTTTAAGGGGCAGGGTGCTCAGCTTGGCCCCTGTGTCCACCAGGAACCAACGGCCCATGGATTTGTCTGTGATGTAAAGGAGGTTGTTCACATGGCCAACCGTCACAGCTATCAACGGCGGTTGGCCTGGCCGTTTCCCTGAAAATTGAAAGGTTGGTGGCACTTGCGGGCTTTCGGTCTCAAGCACTGGTGGTAAAAGCACCACATTGACCGAGTTTCCTCCGGCTTGTGCTTGGGGAAATCCTGTGGTTGACGGGGCCCCAGTTTGAAAACCTAGCTCTGGGCTGCCTCGTTTTCCTGCTTTGCGCACCAGAGGGCATCTGCCCGGGCTGCAGCCTTGCAGGAGACAGAGGTCTTCTTCGGACAGATGTAGCCGAATATCTTCTGGCATCTGTTCAAGGAATATCTGGCAGAAGAGGAAACATGGTTCATGATCCTCCGCCAGGGCCAGCATCTCAACCGGAAGAGCTGAAGGGCTGCAGTCCCCCAACCCGTCCAAGTGTAAGAGCCTGGAAGCACGCTGCTGGGGAGTGAAGCCAAACTTCCCCAGGAGCAGGTTTTTGAGGGTGGTATACTTGCCCACTGCTGGTGGCTGATGAATGATGTTGTCCACCCTCACGGCCACGTCCTGATCCAGCGCGGCTATGACATGGTAGAACTTCGTGGTGTTGGCTGGGATGTTGCGCAGGTGAAATTGTGTCTCCGCTTGCCCAAACCACATTCGTGGGCAATGGGGCCAGAAAGAGGGATTCTTGAAGGCTACAGCATTTACCTCGGCTGCGTCCATCGTTAACTGGGTCCAAATAGACATCTGGGTCCATCGGAGTCACCACTGTGGCGCTTGAAGGAGCTGAAGAAAAGCACAGTCACCACACTGAAGATCGTTAACGACTGTTTATTCAAACTCAGTGCGTGGCCCTTTAAGGGCAGCTAGGGCTCAGTCACTATGCACATGGTGACATCATAATTGCTGCCTAGGGCGCAAGCTGGAAGGGAGGCTGGAGTCAGAGAGAAACCCCTGATGACGCCATCTCCCCATGGCTGCCCTGCCACATGCGATACACGCGGGCCCGGTTCGCCATGAGGATGTGCGCTGCCACAATGGCAACAAAAGCAAATCCTCATTATCAGAGAGTTGTTAATCAGAAATGGGGGACAAGAAAGATGTCCGGTAGCTAGAATGTAGTTGTTGGGTAAAAACATCATGAGCTGGGAATGTAGAGGGAGTCATCCAGTGCTGGGCTGTAACAAGATGCAGTTGTGACCTTGTACTCTCAAGATAAGAGTGGGGATGACAAATTGATGTGCAGGAGGCTAGCAGAGAGGGACAGCAACAGTTGGACAATGTCATGGTATGATAATTTACTAAGTACGTATCCTAAGGTATATAAAAAACACCACTTGCTGATAACGGCAGAATGCGCCTTCTCCAACTAACACTGTTAGTTGCAAGTGTTACAATCCGGTAATAAAGAACAAAGAACCTTGATTTCGACTCAATCTGGTGTTTGACTCACTCATTCATGAACAAAGCAGACCTAACAAGTACAATCACGTGCAGTTCATGGTCATCCCCAGCAACATACTCAATCGTCACCGTTTTATGAGAGTGATTACTGCTTCCTTTATGGTGCAGACCTATCTGTACTGACATTTAGCTGCTTCTGCCTCGAGCTCAGTACCACCATGTCCCACAAGAAAGATAGAGAGGTGCGCAGTTGAGCATGTGTTTACCATGTATCTTGGTGGTCAGTAATTGTTGATGGGTCATTGATTAGTTGGGATGCATTAAACTGTCTCTGATACTCATTGCAATTGGCATATACCTTTTGAACATGACCTGGACATATGTCATGAAGTAATAGGGATTTTTGTGAAGTTGGATTGTGGGAGTGACTGAAACTTTGATTTAATGCCAGATGCCATCTTCAGAGCTTGTATTTGCTAGAGAATACAGTTCCTTTCTTCTCTACCTCCAGTGGAAAACAAAGAGCATGAAGGTTATTCTCTCCTGTGCTCTACCATGAAATTTCTGTGTCACAATCCCTATTGCAGTAGCTTCCAGTACATGCTAGAACCAGAATGTATTTCTAGGATATCAAGGATGATCTTAGGAAATGCAAAATAGCTTTGAATGCTATTAGAAGTTCACAGAACGGAGTCCTCTGTTCAGTTAGTCTCATACATTCAACAGCAGAGTTACAGTGCCCTTCATGATGTTTGGGCCAAAGATACTTTTTTCCTTGATTTGCGCTTTGTACTCTACAATTTTAAATTTGTAGTCAAACAATTCACATGATTAAAGTGCACATTCCAGATTTTATTCAAAGTTATATGTATATATATTTTGGTTTGACCATTGAAATGACAACACTTTTTGTGCAAAGTTCCTTCATTTCAGGGCACCATATTATTTGGGGCATAGTGATATATATGGTATGCATATTAGTCATGTTTAGTACTTTGTTGAATACCCCTTAGAAATCTGTAATTCATCTGTAATTCACTAGGTACTGAGTATCTTCTCTGGAGAAACTCTGCCCGGCCTCTGCAGTCATCTTTAGCTCCTGCTTGTTTTGGGGATTTGTCCCCTTAGGTTTTCTCTTCAGCTTAAGGAAAACATGCTTCATTGGATTTAGATCAAGTGTCTGACTTGGCCATTCAAGAATTTTCTAGTTTTTAGCTTTGAAAATTTTATTTTGTTGCTTTGGCAGTATGGAATCATCGATTTGCTGTGGGATGAAACACTGTCCAAAAAGTTTGGAGGCATTTGCTTGAACTTGAGCAGATAAAATGCTTCTATACCCCTCAGAATTCATTTTGCAGTTGCCATCAGCAGTTACATGCCCATGGCATTACAACCCCATCACCATGTCTCACAGATGTGCGGCATGATTGGCTGTTAGGCAATTCCTTTTTGCCTCCACACTTTACTCTTGGAATCACACTCATAAAGGTTAATCTTGGTCTCATCTATCCACAACACCTTTTTGCAGAATTCTGCAGGCTTTTTTTAAATACATATTGGCAAACTGTAATCTGCCCATCCTGTTTCTGTGGCTAACTAGTGGTTTCCATCTTGGAGCTTAGCCCTGTATTTCTGTCATTAAGCCTTTTTCAGACAGTTGTCATTGACACATCCACATCTGCCTCCTGAACAGTGTCTCTGATCTGACAGATAGGGGTTTGGGGTTTTTCTTCATTATGATGAAAATTCTTCTGTCATCAGCAGTGGAGATCTGCCTTGGCTACCAGTCCCTTGGCTATTACTAAACTCACCAGTAGGCTCTTTCTTCTTAATGATGTTCCAAACTATTGATTTTGGTAATCCTAAGGTTTGGGTAATGTCTATTATTGTTTTATTCTTGTTTTTTTTCAGCCTCACAATAGCTTCTTTGACTGTCATTGGCACAACTCTGGTCCTCATGTCAAAAAATGACAACTATAGGTTCCAAAGGTGATCAAAAGCTTAGTAGCAAGTCTAACTCTATTATACCTGCACCAATGAGGAATTAAAGATACCTGAGTAATCACAAACACTTGTGAAGCCAAATGTCCCAAACATTATGGTGCCCTGAAATGGGGGAAACTACAGTATGCATAAAAAATGCTGTAATTTCTACATGGTAGGCCTTTTCAGGTGGACCCTCCCTTGAGGGTGGTGGCAGGGGCGGATCTTGACTTGCGGACTCACCTTTCAGGTGGCAGCCCTAAAAGGCTGCTGCAGTGTTGCCTAGTCCACCTGAAAGGGCCTATTCATATCCAGAGGTGCCTTGTAGCGCACCCGGATCTGATGGATGCGGAGCAACTGGTGCCATAGCACCACCCATCATAAATATACAGCATAGCAATAACTGTCTACCATATCCATAATCCCCCACATAGGTGGAACCGCTCTGTGTTTCCAACAACAGTTCCAGCTGTGTGGGGGATTATGGGTAGGGAAGACCGCTATTACTATGCCATGTTTTGAGCTGCAGAGAACAACCCCAGTGCAGGAGTGGCCGAGCTGTGACAGGCCACACCAGCAACCCCCGATGTCCCCTGCTGACCCTGCCGCGATGACCCTTGCTGGCTGCCTCTGCCCTGCTAGACGCCCCTGCCACTGTGTCTCACGCCAGTCACCCCTGCATCTGTGTACCACACCAGCCACCCCTGGCCCTGCATTCCCCGCCAGCCGCCCCTGCATCCCCGCCGGCTGCCCCTGCCCCTGCATTCCCCTCCAGCTCCCCCTGCCCTGATGTTCCCCGCTGACCTCTCCTCCTCAGAGGGGAGGGTTCTGTCAGGTAGCAGGGCAAGCGAGGGCTCTCAGGCAGCGGGGAGTTGGGCCACTGGCTGATGGAATCATTAGCCTGTCCCAAGGCAGCCACTTTCAGCGGCTGCACATTCAGGTGCTTAGACAGTCATTGCTATGCTGTATATTTATAACAGGTGGTGCTATGGCACCAGTCGCCCCGCCTTCATCAGATCTGGATGCGCTACAAGGCACCTCTGGATATGAACAGGCCCTTTCAGGTGGACTAGAGGAGGGTTGGTGTCAGCGCCTCAGAGGTGCTTCTGGTGCATTCAGGTGAGTATGTTTTTAGCCACAAGTGGGGAGATTATGCAGCTATACAAGGGGGTGTTCAGGCCACTTGAAAGGGCCTGGTCAAACCAAAATGTATAAAATAACTTTGAATAAAATATGGAATGTGCACTTTAATTACATGTGCATTGTTTGCTTACAAATTTAAAACTCTGGAGCACAGGGGCAAAAGTTAAAATAAATCTTTGTCCCAAACATTATGGGGGGGTACTGAATTCTAATACTGATACTGATACTTGATACTGAACTTATAATGGATAGGTACACTACTTTGTTGTCAGGTTGAAAACTTGTCGAACAATCACATGAAGCATTCCTCAACCCTGTTTTTTTGGAATTATTCAATTTAATCTCCACAACCTCCATCACCAAAATTGTGAAGGAAAATTGGAGAGCCAATATTTCATATAATGAATACAAAAAAACCCAGAGTTTATAAATTTGACAAGTTATTACTTGATGAGTTATGAGTAACTATTTACTTGTAGAGATAGTTAAGCTGATTATCTTTATAAATTATGTTCAGTCCTTCTTCAACATTTAATAGATACTCATATGTTCACTGATGAAGGAAATAGAAAAGGACAAACCAAGATTATATTTTTATCATGTTCCTATGAAATGCTTTGGGAGATTTTTATGATGCTTTGTGAATGTTCATTGTTAAGAATGACATCTGTGTGACAGTAATAGGGCTGGCTAAAAGCTTCTCAAAAGCAGAAACCCAAGGAGTGTCTTCAGAAAGACCTTTAAACCAAAAAGTGGTTTTGATCGGGCTGATGTAAAAATGATTAGTCATGTGCAAAAATGATTAGTCATGTGCAAAAAGTGAAGTAATTATTGTACGCACTTTGCTCTTCATTTCTGAAGTGTGATTCAATAAAATTCTATGAAGCTAATTTTTGAAAAGGAAAAGTAATGGGCAAAACATTTAGGTTTAGAGCAGGTGTCCCTGACCCTAATCCTGACTGTAATCTCCCTACGGAATGTTTCACTTCGGAAGAAACTAGAAAATATCAAGAGTTAACAGCAAATTATATATACTCAAAAAATAGTGGAAAAATAGGAGATCCTAGCAGAGACTAAATGACACCATTAACTAATTGGGCAAAATAGCTCTTTCCTATGGTTTATGTTATATGAAATTCAAAGCAAAGAATTGTAAAATGTGAAATATGTTAGCAACAACAAACACACACACATATACATATATGTATACATATACATATACACACACACACACACACACACACACACACACGTGTGTGTGTGTGTGTGTGTGTGTGTGTGTGTGTGTGTGTGTGTGTGTGTGTGTGTGTGTGTGTGTGTGTGTGTGTGTGTGTGTGTGTGTGTGTAAATATATATTTCAGACTCGCCAAGGCAAATAGCGCCTTTGGAAGACTACACAAGAGTCTGGAAAAACAACCAACTGAAAAACCTCACAAAGATAAGCGTATACAGAGTCGTTGTCATACCCACACTCCTGTTCGGCTCCGAATCATGGGTCCTCTACCAGCATCACCTACGGCTCCTAGAACGCTTCCACCAGCGTTGTCTCCACTCCATCCTCAACATTTATTGGAGCGCTTTCATCCCTAACGTCGAAGTACTCAAGATGGCAGAGGTCGACAGCATCGAGTCCACGCTGCTGAAGATCCAGCTGCGCTGGGTGGGTCACGTCTCCAGAATGGAGGACCATCGCCTTCCCAAGATCGTGTTATATGGCGAGCTCTCCACTGGCCACCGTGACAGAGGTGCACCAAAGAAAAGGTACAAGGACTGCCTAAAGAAATCTCTTGGTGCCTGCCACATTGACCACCGCCAGTGGGCTGATATCGCCTCAAACCGTGCATCTTGGCGCCTCACAGTTTGGTGGGCAGCAACCTCCTTTGAAGAAAACCGCAGAGCCCACCTCACTGACAAAAGGCAAAGGAGGAAAAACCCAACACCCAACCCCAACCAACCAATTTTCCCCTGCAACCACTGCAACCATGTCTGCCTGTCCCACATCGGACTTGTCAGCCACCAATGAGCCTGCAGCTGACGTGGACATTTACCCCCTCCATAAATCTTCGTCTGCGAAGCCAAGCCAAAGAAGAATATATATAAATATATATGGTGCTGAGGTGCCAGAACACATATAACCATATAACCACTTACAGCACAGAACAGTCCAGTTCGGCCCTACTAATCCATGCCGTAGCAAATCCCAACCCTCCTAGTCCCACTGACCAGCACCTGGTCCAAAACCCTCAAGTCCCCTCCTATCCATGTAACGATCCAGTCTTTCCTTAAATATAACCAATGATCCCGCCTTGACCACGTCTGCCGGAAGCTCATTCCACATCCCCACCACCCTCTGCATAAAGAAATTTCCCCTCATGTTCCCCTTATAATTTTCCCCCTTCAATCTTAAACCATGTCCTCTAGTTTGAATCTCCCCCTTTCTTAATTGAAAAAGCCTACCCACATTTACTCTGTCTGTCCCTTTTAAAATCTTAAAAACCTCTATCAAGTCCCCCCTCAATCTTCTGCACTCCAGAGTAAAAAGCCCTAGTCTGAACAACCTTTCCCTGTAACTCAGACTCTGAAATCCTGTCAACATTCTCGTGAACCTTCTCTGCACTCTCTCTATTTTGTTTATATCTTTCCTATAATTTGGTGACCAAAACTGTACACAGTACTCCAAATTTGGCCTCATCAATGCCTTGTACAATTTCATCATAACTTCCCTACTCTTGAATTCAATACTCCGATTTATGAAGGCCAACATTCCAAATGCCTTCTTCACCACACCATCTACCTGAGTATCAGCCTTGAAGGTACTATTTACCATAACTCCTAAATCCCTTTGTTGCTCTGCACTCCTCAATTGTCTACCATTCAATGTATATGACCTATTTAAATTTGCCTTTTGTTAGGTCTGCTTTGTTCGAGAATGAGTGAGTCAGACACCAGACTGAGTCGAAATCAAGGTTCTTTATTACCGGATAGTAACCCTTGCAACTAACAGTGTTAGTTGGAGAAGGCGCATTCTAACGATATCAGCAAGTGGTGTTTTTTTTATACCCCAGGACACGCACTTAGCCATCACTACCTCCTCGGTTATCCTTATATGCTTCATGGCCTCCCCACTATTTTTCTTTACTTCAACTGGTTCAACATTCTTTTCCCTAGTGAATACTGAGGCAAAGAAATCTTTCAAAATTTCCCCCATTTCCTCAGACTTCTCACTCAGCCTACCCTCGCTATCTACAAGGGGTCCAATTTTATCTCTCACTAATCTTTTACTTTTAATGTACTTTGGATTTAATTTTACTCTGTCAGCCAAAGCCTCTTCATGCCTTTTTTTGGCCTTTCTAATTTCTTTCTTAAGATTCCTTCTACACTCCTTGTAGTCCTCCTTCAACTTCTCAGCTCCCTGCTCTTTATACCTCTTGTACACCTCCCTTTTTCTCCTAACCAAATTTCCAATATTCCTCGAAAAGCAAGCCTCCCTATGACTTCCAGCCTTTCCTTTGATCCACACTGGGACATAACTACTCTGTACCCTCAAAATTTCTTTTTTGAATATCCTCCATTTTTCATTAACATCCTTACCTGAAAATATCCTGTCCCACTCAATACTCCCCAAATCCCTTCTTATTCCTTTGAAATTTGCTCTTTTCCAATCCAGAACCTCAACTTTAGGCCTCTCCTTGCTCCCTAAAACTACTCTAAAACTAACAGAATTATGATCACTAGACCCAATTGGTTCTCCAACATTAATGTCCGCTACCTGACCTAGCTCGTTCCCTAACAGGAGATCCAGTATTACACCGTCCCGAGTCGGTTCTTCTACTAACTGATTTAGAAAACAATCCTGAGCACATTTAACGAACTCCAGCCCATCCAGCCCTCTAACCTTATGGGTATCCCAATCAATGTGTGGGAAGTTAAAATCTCCCATGATCACTACCCTATGATTTTCACACATATACGTTATCTCCCTACAAATTTGTTCCTCTAATTTTCTTGGCCCAATTGGTGGTCTGTAATACACCCCTATTAGCACCCTCTTGCCTCCTCCACCCCTCAATTCCACCCAAACAGCCTCACTGGTCGATCCCTCCATACCATCCTGCCACCTTACGGCAGTAATGTCCTCCTTAATAAGCAGAGCAACTCCTCCACCTTTTTTACCCCCTGATCTATCACATCTAAAACAAATGTATCCTGCAATATTAAGTTGCCAGTCCTGCCCCTCCTGTAGCCAGGTCTCACTAATTGCCACAATATTGTGACCCCAAGTATCTATCCATGCTCTCAGCTCATCTACATCTCAGGAAGAGTACCACCCTCTTGATAACTCAATGATAACTACATTATCATTGACTTGAGGGAGCTGAAGACAGTCCAACAGTTCAGCTACTTGGGGTGCACCTTCTCATCAGATGCCAAGATCGATAAAGAAGGTGACAACAGACTGGCAAAAGCTGGACAAAAGAATCTGGAACAACAAGCATCTGAAGAAAGGCACAAAGATCAGTGTGTACAGAACCATTGTACTGACCACCCTCCTGTACAACTCTGAGCTGTGGCTCACCACTTACAACTCCTTGAGCACTTCCACCAACGCTGCCTCTGCACCATACTCAACATCCACTGAAGTGACTTCGTCACCAACATCTTCAAACAGGCAGAGGTTATCAGCATTGAGACCATGCTGTTGAAGAAGCAGTCTCCAGGATGGAGGATCATCACCTGCCTTATGCTGTATGGTGAACTCTCCACTGGCCATCATGACAGAGGGGCTCTGAAAAAGAGGTACAAGGACTCTCTGAAGAAATGCCTGTCACTCTGCTCTAGCCTCCGATCGCATGGCCTGATGACACACCAATCACCAGTTTGTCTCCTCCTTCGAGAACGCATGCCAGGGCTGGCCTTGAGGACAAAAGGAGATGGAGGAGGAACCGTGGCACAGCAGCACCAAACCCAAAATAGAATTTCCCTTGCAGCCACTGCAGCCGGGCAGGTCTGTGCCACATTGGCCTCGTCAGCCACCAGCCTGTAACAGATGTGGACAGTCCTCTTCCTAAATCTTCATTCGCAAAGCCAAGCCATGAGATGTATATATATATATTTTTTTTAAAGAAGTACTGCACAATAACAGGCCATTTCAGTCCATGAGTCCATACCACTCAAGTTACACCCAATTAACCTACACCCCCAGTACGTTTCAAATGATGAAGGAAACCGGAGCCTCTGGGGTAAACCCATGCAGATGTGGGGAGAATGTACAAACTTCTTACAGACAGCGCAGAATTCGAACCCAAGTCCCGATTACTGCTGCTGTAAAGGTGTTGTGCTAACCGTTAAGCCAAGCATACTGCCCATATTAATAATTTGCAACATAAAACTTTTCACAGTTGAATAACACACAGTGCAGACTTCCAATGCATTGGAACAGGAATTCAATCTGCTTATTATTTTTCTTACAATTAATTACAAATACTGTATTGCCATTCTTCTGAACAATAGAAACTATGTTTATCATACTGCCAGAAATATTCTCCTCTGGCATTCCCTGAGAAAAGTCTGTTTATAGTCCACAGTTTATTGTAATTGGAAAAAGTGCAAAGGTTTACTTTACCGTAGGCCAGATCACAGTTCAGGGTTAAAGCAACAAAACCCTGAATAACCTGCGTTTTCTCCTTCAAAAGACACTTTCTCCCTTTCCTCTTTCAATGTGCACTCTAGGTTGTGAAATGCTCTCATGTCGATGAGCCTATCTGTGCAAGCTTTTAATTCAGTTTTGTAAAAGGAAAGACTACATTGTGGATTTATCTTTTGTTGAAAACATCAGAAATTTGTCCTGCTGCACTTTTTATTGTCTAAGTTATTGAAACAAACCATTTATTTCAGAGAGTCAGTCTATCACGCTTCCAATGTGTTAATCGATGGTTATTTATAACTGTCTTAATTATTGTTCTTGGCTCAAATATATACGTCTTGAATGTATTTTTCAAGGTTGAACTAAATCATTTTTAAAATGAGTCTTACCTTTATTTATGCGATTTCTGATTTTTTATCATCATGTAAGAACAGAAGTTTGTTTATGGAATGCAGAATGTGACTTACAACATTCTTAATTTCTCCATCAGCCATGTTCGCTGTTCCTGCATCCAGTTGCTCATTGAACACAATTACAAAGTTCACCCCAATACATCTGAGGTGAAACTTACTAACATTTTGGCTTTTTGAGTAAGAAGGTTCCTCTCACTCTCTTTTATTATTTTTTACCTTGCTTTGTGTTTCACAATACCCTTTTTTGCAGCTCCCTCTTCTGAAAATCCAGACCAAAATGCTTTAGAATGTGTTGGTATTTTCCACAATCAAATGTAACTAATGTAAGATATTGTGAAGGTCATATTGCACAGAGGCTGATGGGAATGCAAAGAAAAAATATCTTAGGAAATAAAGTGCAGTGTCCAACAAAAGTCACACTGCAGGATACAATGCATTATGCCGCTGCAGTGTTTTATATTAAAAATATAGAAATGCTGAAGGAACTCAGCAGATATCATGGCGTCCATAGGACGTAAAGGTATATAACCAACATTTCGGGCCTGAGCCCTTCTTCAAGATAGGAGAGTAGACATCTTCTACAAATGTACCAACTCACCATCTCCCACAACTACCTTGACATCACCTCTTCATATTGTTGTCCCCTGTAAGGATTCCATTCCTCCATCTCCATTACATCTGCTCCCAGGATGAGGCCTTCTATACCATGTCAAACAATGTGGCTTCCACTCTGCCACCATCAACTTGACCCTCGCATGTATATCCTTCATTACCCACATACCTGCTGTGGGTCCCTCTGCCCCCACATAAAACAAAGACAGAATTCCCATTGACCCTATCTACAACCCTAATATTCTCCGCCATTAACACCACCTACTACATGATCCCATCTTCATTGCTCCTTCCCTCTCCATCTTCCTAAGGGATCACTCCTTCTGTGACTCCCTCATCCACTCCTTCCTTCCCACCAATTGCCCTTGACACCTACCCCTGTGACCACAGGAGGTGTTTCACATGACCACACCTCCTTCCTCAGCACCAGTGGGAGCCCCAAACAGTTATTTCGAGTGAAGCAGCAGTTATTTATGAATTTGCTGGAGTCATCTACTACATCTGCTACTCCCATTGCACTGGGTGAAAACAGAAAAGACATCAAAACACACACACACACACACACACACACACACACACACACACACACACACACACACACACACACACACACACACACACACACACACACACACACACACACACACACACACACACACACACACACACACACACATATATATATCTAGTCCTACTCTATTAAAAAACTAACATAAAGAAAAACACCTGAGCAGCTTATCCTGAGGATTACATATATTTTGTAGCTTTGATTCATTCCATGAATCAAAAAACAAAGTTGACAATATCTCATCTGGAAAAGTGAGTATATCTAATCACATTAAAAACATTTATATCAAATGAAAATAAGACATAAAAGGTCACCGTGTATCTTTAAATTTCACCAATGAATCAAATACATGATATCTAATTTTGTTCTGAACCACTGTTGGAGGTCTAGTCTTTCCATCTCAAGAAGATGGTTCTTCTAGCCAACAATGTAAAGAAGGTACAGAAAAACTCCCTATGTCTGGTTTAATAACCCCAAAAAGAACATTTATTAGATTGGCTCATAGCTCCACCTCAAATACAATTGAAAAGATATTAAAACATTCTTTCCAAGATTTCTAAGGATGGACAAAACCAAAACATGTGTCAATATAGTAATATCAGATTTACATCTGTCACAGGTAAGGTTAATATTATAATAATATAAAATATACAAGCCATCTTATCTTTGGACTTGTGAACATGATGCACCACTTTGAATTGGATTAATGAATGTCGGGCACATATTGAAAGTGTGTTCACCAGTTTAAAATCTTGTCCCGTAGATCCTCCGTTAAGGGTCTTGCAAGTTCCAATTCCCAAGCCTTTTTAATCATATCATGAAGTACTGGATGTAATTTCAATAATCTATCATATATAATTCCAATTAATCCTTTCTGCAAAGGATTCACTTGAAAAAATGTTATCAACTAGATCGGGTGGATAGACAAATGGAAAGTCCAATAATATGGTATTTAAGAAATTACTAATCAGTAAATATCTTAAAAATTGAATATTTGGTAAGTCATATTTATTGCCAGCTGTTCAAGAACAGAGACATTAAAAAAACTTCCTTAAATAAATTTGCAAAAGAAATAATACCTTTGATTTTCCATATGGAGGATTGATCAAGTATTGATGGTCGAAAAAAATAATTATGAGAGATAGCGCGAGATAAAACAAAGTGAAAATTTTCCTAAATTGGAACCATATTTGCAATATATGTTTGAGTACTGGATTAGATATATCCTTATTGATCTTGGAAAAACTAAATGGAAGTGAGGCACCCAAAAAAGAGGCCACTGAATACTGGTATATAGATTTCAATTCTAATTCTGTCCATAATGGATAATCTTATTTGTCAAAATTAAAAATCCAAAATCTTAGATAATGAATATTAACAGCCCAGTAATAAAATCTAAAATTAGATAGGGCCATAACTCCATCTGTTTTTCAAATTTTGTAAAAGAAATTTACCAATTCTAGAGTTTTTGTTCTTCCAAATAAAGGAAGAAATTTTGGAGTAAATATTATCAAAAAAAGACTTTGAAATGAAAACTGTAATTGCTTTAAATAGATATATAAATGGTGAGGCGATGCACATACTCGTGGTGAACAGGTGTACCACTGCTCCAGCGGGGCAGCCGCAAGAAGATGGCACCATCGGGGGACCTCCGTGCCACATGGGTTTGAACGATGTGTGCGCCTCGGACGAGTGTGGTGATGTCACTGATGACGTGGGGGCAGAGCTAACGTCACCCTTAAAGGGGCACCCGCAAATAAACAGTTCATTGAAACCCCCAACATGGTGGTAGTTAGTTTCAATTCATGTAGCAGCCGCTACGTTGGTGACCCCAACGAGTCTCGCTCTCAATATGAATTCCACAGAAATCAACGCGGTCGCGGTGAAACTGCCCTACTTCTGGATGCATCGCCCACACACTTGGTTCAGGCAGGTGGAAGTGCAGTTTCACCTCCGACACATCACATCAGACACCACAATGTTCTACATCGAGACTGTGCTTGATGAAGAGCCTGCGGCCAGGGTGAACAACCTCATCCACAACCCACCAGAAGAAGGTAAATACCTTGCCCTCAATAACCTTCTCCTCGGCACCTTTGGCCTCTCCCCACAGCAGTGTGCCTCCAGGCTCCTACATCTGGATGGTCTGGGTGACAGAACCCATCTGACCTCATGGACAAAATGCTGGTGCTAGCAGAGGACCACAGACCCTATTTCCTTTTCCAGCAAATTTTCCTCGAATGAATACCTGAGGACATACAACTCCTGCTGGCAGATGAGGACTTGCCTGATCCACGATGAGTCATGGCCCGCGCAGATGTCCTCTGGCAGACCAAGTGAGAAAATGAGGCTGCCCTCAGCCAGGTCGCCCGGCCAGGGCCCAGTCGGCTGCAAGCACCCCCCAAGCACAAATTGGAAGAGCACCACCCCATCTGGTGTTTCTACCATCAATGCTGGGAGGCTCAAGCCTGCAAGAGCAGGCAGCCTTGTACGTTCCAGATAAACGACCCGGCCAGCTGCTGTTAATGGCTGCGGCAACTGGCCACGTGAACAGCCTCCTGCATGTGACCGACAAATCCAGTGGCCGACGGTTCCTGGTAGATACCAGAGCTGAACTGAACGTGATCCCCACCCCAACCTCTCTCAAGACATGCACCCGCACACAAGGCCCTACCCTACGGGCACCCAACAGATTCTCCATCTGGACTTTCAGCACATGCAGTGCACAGATCCAGATCAGCAAGAACAAGTTCCGCTGGAAGTTCGTGCTGGCCTCAGAGGGCATGACGCTGTTGGGGGCCGAATTCCTCCGGGCACACAGCCTGTTGGTGGACATTAAAGGCAAGCGGTTGGTAAATGTCCACACCTTCCAATCCATCCACCTCGATGCCACAGACGTGTGCAGCCTCGGGATAGCTTCCATTAGTGCCCCCAGGGACGAGTATTCTCACATTCTCGAAGAGTTCCCATCTATACTGCAGCCGCTGTTCACTTCTGCCATGCCCCAACATGGATTCTGCTGCCACAGCTCAACCCAGTGCCCCCCTCTCCATGCCAAAGTCAGGCAGTTGCCCCCTAAGAAGCTGCAACTGGCTAAGGAGGAGTTCTCCTGACTGCAGGAACTAGGGATTGTCCACAGATCAGATAGTCCTTGGGCCTCCCCCCTCCACATGGTCGCCAAGACTTCAAGGGGTTGGCGCCCTTGCAGGGACTACTGATGCCTCAATGATGCGACCACGCTGGACCAATACCCCATCCAGGATCTACAGGACTTTACGGGCAACTTGCACAGCACCCAGGTTTTCTCAAAGGTCGAGCTGGTGCAGGGTTACCACCAAATTCCAGTCCACCCCGATGACATCAGCAAGACCATGATCATCACCCCGTTCGACATCTTTGAGATCCTGCGGATGCCTTTCGGCCTTAAAAACGCAGCCCAAACATTCCAACATCTAATGGGCGCAGTGGGCAGAGACTTGGACTTTGTGTTCATCTATCTTGATGACATCCTCATCGCCATTCGGGACCATGGCGAGCACAAGGTCCATCTCTGTGCACTGTTCACCCGCCTAGCAGAGTTCGGTCTCAAGGCCAGTGTGGCCAAGTGCCAGTTTGGTAAGCAGTCCCTGCAGTTCCTGGGCCATACCATCTTGGCGGATGGAGCCGCTCCAGCATCTAAGAAAGTCACAGCTGTACACCAGTTCCCGAAGCCCACCACCCTCAAGGGCCTACAGGAATTTGTCGGCATGGTCAACTTCTATCACCGGTTCATCCCGGGGGAAGCTTGCATCATGAGACCATTGTTCATACTGATTGCCACGAAGAACAAAGCCCCAGAATGGACAGAAGAGGCTGAGAGCGCTTTCACCACAACAAAAGATGCCCTGGTGAGCACCACTCTACTAGCTCACACGCAGCCAGACGCCCACACTGCGCTCTCAGTGGACGCATTGGCAACGGCCATTGGTGGCCTCCTGGAGCAATTAGTTAATGGCCTGTGGCGCCCGCTTGCCTTCTTCAGCACACACCTCTGCCCCCCAGAACTAAAGTACAGTGCCTTCGACAGGGAGGCATCTGTACCTGGCCATCAGATATTTCTGGTACTTCCTGGCGGGCAGGCCATTCACCGTGTTCACCGACCACAAATCACTCACTCAGGCCCTCGCTATGGCAAAGGATCCCTGGTCGGCGCACCAACAGCAGCATCTGTCCTATGTATCAGAGTCCAGCACCGACATCCGACACCGAGCGGGTAAGGACAATGTTGTGGCAGACGAGCTTTCAAGGCCCACCATCCACAGCCTCGCCCCTGGCCTGGACTATGCCAGCTAGTACAGGCACAGAAGGACTATGCGGATACACAGGCCCTCTTCATTGCCATTACAGGGCTCCAGCTCCAGGACCTTAAGTTGCCAGGCAGACCCGACATGCTGCTCTGCAACGTCTCCACCAGCTCACCACGCCCAGTAGTTCCACCACAACGGAGGACTCAGGCTTTCAGCATGGTCCATGATTTGGCTCAACCCTCGTTCAAGACCTCGGTTCACATGGTGGCAGAATGGTTTGTGTGGCATGGCCTCAAGAACCAGATGGCAAGAAACAGCATGCACCACCATGTAAAGGCCCTGGTACAGCAGTTCGACTCCATGGCCAAGAGGTTCCAGCCCATACACGTCGACATTGTGGGCCCCTTGCCGGTGTCCAGGGATGCCCGCTATTTGTTGACAGTGGTCTACCGCGCGATGAGGTGGCCGGAAACCATCCCACTGAGGGACACTTCTGCCGAAACCTGTGCCAGGATCCTACTCACCCACTGGATTCCCAGGTTCGGGGTCCCGGCACACATGACGAGCAGCAGGGTGTTCAGTTCACGTCCGCCCTCTGGTCACACCACCACATACCATCCCCAAGCCAACGGCATAGTGGACCGTTTCCACCGGCACCTAAAGTCGGTCCTCATGGCTTGCCTCACAGGTCCCAGTTGGATGGATGAGTTGCCCTGGGTCCTGCTCGGCATCAGAAAGGGGCCGAAGGAAGACCTACAGGTAACATCCACGGAGTTGATTTATGGTGCCCTGCTGTCACTACCCGGGGAGTTCTTCGGCCTGAACACCAGCCCTGATGCCGAGAGTTGGACTTTGCTGGTGGGCTTAAGGGGTAAACTCGCCTCACTAGCACCCCCACCACCATTCCATCACGAAAGCCATCCATCCATCCTGCGTCCCCAAGGAGCTGGAAACAGCCGAGTTCATTTTTGTCTGGTGCGGTCCACACACACCCTGCAGCGCCTTGCGAAGGCCCCTACAAAGTCCTGCAGCGCTCAGGCAAGACATTCACCTTGGACGTCGGGGGCAAAGGGGAATTGTTCACAGTCAACTGTCTCAAGGTGGCACACCTGGACCTCAGCCAACCGGTAATGATGGCCCAGCCAAAACAATGAGGCCGACCGCTCAGGCACTGAGACATGTAAGCCAGTTCTGAGGGGGTTTGTGTGGTAGTGCACATACTCATGGCAAACCAGATCTGCTTGTACCACCGCACCAGTGGGGTAGCCACAAGATAATGCCATTGGGGGTTCTCCGTGCCGCGTGGGTTTGAACAAAATGTGCGCTTCGGGCGAGCATGGTGACATCACCAATGACACCGGGATGGAGCTCATGCCGCCCTTAAAGGGGCGCCCGCAAAGTTTGAAATAAACAGTTCGTTCAAACCCCCAACGTGGTGGTAGTGAGTTTCAATTCATGTAGCTGCCACTACAATGGATATATTATCATTTTAACTGCATTAATATTACCTATTAAATAAAATAAAGGAGTCCATCTAGAAAAAGACAATCTCACATACTTGAATAGAGAAAAAAAAATTGAGTTTATATAAATCTCTAAATTGTTTATTAATTTTAATCCCTAACATATGTAATAATCTCTGACAATCTTTAATGGAACTTGAGTGTAGATAAGGACCTGCATATTAATCAGAAAAAGTTCACTTTTATGAAGGTTTAATTTATATCCAGAGAAAGAGCAGAATAGAAAAAATACAGATAACAAAGCTGGGATAGATCTTTTGGGATCTGAAATATAAACCAATATGTCATCTGCATATAAAGAAACCTTATGAGTTACCCCATTTCTGACAATCCTTCGAACTTCATGAATGTTTCTAAAGGCTATTACCAGAGGTTCTAAAGCTGGATCAAATAGCAAGGGCCTAAGGGGACATCCCAGTCTAATTCACCTAAACGGCCTAAATGAGGAAGATTATTTTTATTATTAGAAACTACTATAGCTAAGGGGGTATTAGAAATCAATTTAATCCATGACATAAAGATCATACCAAAATTAATTCTCCTTAATATTTCAAACAAGTAGTTTCACTCCAAAGTCCATCTATTTCAATGCAAGTTTTAGACCAGCTTAGCACATGGGTTGGCACATGGAATTATAACATTGTGGCAATTAGCGAAGCTTAGTTGCAGGAGGGGCAGGACTGGCAGCTCTATGTTCACAGCTTCCATTGCTTTAAATGTGATAAAACAGGGGGATAGAAGGGGGAGGAGTGGCATTACTCATCAGGGAAAATATCACAGCTGTGCTCAAGCAGGGCAGCCCAGAGGGCTCGATTGCTGAGATTATATGGGTGGACCTGAAGAATGAGAAAGGTGTGACCACACTCATGGGGTTGTATTATAGACCATCTAATAGTCAATGGGAATTGGAGGAGAAAACCAGTAGAGAGACAGCAGAGCACTGCAGGAAACAGAAGGTTGTGATAGTTGGGGATTTAATTTTCCAAATATTGACTGGAATCCCATACTGTAAAAAGGCTGGATGGTTTGGAGCTTGTCAAATGTGTTCAGGATGTTTTCTAAATCAATATATAAAGGTACCAACTAGAGAGAATGCAATACTGGATCTCCTTTTAGGGAACGAGACAGGACAGGTGACAGAAGTATGTGTAGGGGAACATTTTGGCTCCAGAGATCATAATGCTATTAGTTTCAAGTTAATTATGGAGAAGGAAAGGTCTGGGCCTTGGATTGAGATTCTAAATTGGACAAAGGCTAATTTTGAGAAAATGAGAAGGGATCTAGAAAGTGTGGATTGGGATAAGTTGTTTTCAGGCAAGGATGTATGAGGTAAATGGAGGACCTTCAAAGGTGAAATTTTGAGAGTACAGAGTTTGTATGTTTCTGTCAGGATTAAAGGCAATGGTCGGAGGAATAGAGAGCAGTTTTTGAGGAATATTGGGGATGTGGTTTGGAAGAAGAGAGAGGTGCATAGCAGGTATAGATAACATGGAATAAATAAGGTATTGAGGAATATAAAAAATCCAAGACAAACCTCAAGAAAGTCAGGAAGACCAATTTTGATAAGATGGAAAGACAGCTTAGCACCAAGTCATATGCAATGGGTACAGAATGTTGTGTCTTGCTGGAGTTTGGAGAAAATATGTTTAAAAAGATCAAGGTTGAATTTGACAAGATATGGGGCCCATTCATGGACTATTATCATAATTTGATTACTTAGGCAGGGGTGCACTGGGGGGTGGGGGGGAGAGAGGGAGGGTTCTATCCAATGTCCAAGAGCCAATTCTCCAATCTTTACAATTTATTTGCTGGTGACCATGTTTAGTGGGAGGGGTTAGATTAGTATTTTCTTCCTTTTTAAATTTTTTTGTCCTTATTTTTGTGTTTTTCTATAACTGGAAGAGATGGGTCTATTTAGATAATAGTATTTGAACATAAGGTGAAATTCTTAAGGATTTTTTAACTTTTTTGAGAATTATATAAGACAATGTATAATTGACATGTGACTTATATTCTGTATAACATTACGTGAAAGCTATATAATTAATTAATATCTAAACATTGTTTACAGGTAATATTTCTCTATCAAGATAATAAAAATATTTTAAAAAGAAATCATGAAGGCAGAAAGAAGTCATTGGGTTTCTTTAGAAGACAATGTGAAAGAAAATCCTAATAGTTTCTATAGTATATTAAGAGCAAAAGGATAGTAAGGGACAAAATTTGTCCCCTTGAAAATCAGAGTGGTCAACTTTGTATGGAGCCAAAAAGAGATGGGGGAGATGTTAAATTGATTTTTTTCATCAGTATTGACTCAGGAAACAGGCACTGAATCATGGGAAGTAAGGAACACAAGCAGTGAGATCATGGAACCTATACAGATTAAATAGGAGAAAATGTAAATAAGGATGGATAAATCCCCAAGGCTTGACAAGATATTATTTGGGTCTTGAGGGGAGGGAGGCTAGTGTAGAAATTGCAGGGGCTCTTGGCCATGGGTGAGGAGCCAGAGAATTGGGGTTAGCTCATGTTATTCCATTGTTTAAAAAAGGCTCCAAAAATAACCCTGGAAATTATTGGCTGATGAGCCTGTTGTCAGTAGTAGGCGAGTTACTTGATTATGTTCTAAGAGATCGAATATACAATCATTTGGATAACCAGAAAATGATTAGGGATAGTCAACATGGCTTTGTGTGTGGTAGGTCACACTTAACTAATCTTGTAGAGTTTTTTGAGGAGGTTACCAGGAATGTTGATGAAGGAAAGGCTGTGGATGTTGTCTACATAGACTCTAGTAAGGCTTTTGACAATGGGAGGTCAGTTATGAAAGTTCAAATGCTAAGTATTTATAGTGAAGAAGTGAACTGGATTCAACAATGGCTGGACAGGAGAAGCCACTGGAAGATTGCTTCTCAGAGTGGAAGCCTGTGTAGTGGTGCGCATCAGGGATCAGTTCTAGGACCATTGTTGTTTGTCACTTATATCAGTTATCTGGTTGATAATGCTGTAAATTGGATCAGCAAGTTTGCAGATGATTGGAGGTGTTGTGGACAGCGAAGAAGGTTTTCAAAGCTTTCAGTGGGATCTGAGCCAGCTGGAAAAATGAGCTGAATAATGACAGACAGAAGTTAATGCAGACAAATGTGAGGTTGCATTTTGGAAAGGAAATACACAGTGAGGAGTGTGGAAGAACAGAGCGATCTGGGAATACAGATACATAATTCACTGAAATTTATGTTACAGATAGATATGATTGTAATGAGATCTTTTGGTAGATTGACCTTAAATCAAAATATTGTGTTTAGGAGCTGAGATGTGTTGAGTATAAGTATAATGCCCACATGATGTCACCTATATATTTATAACCCGATGTGTCAATGGCCATGTTAGTTTATTAGAAGTAAAGGATGAGAAAGCATCATGTCTCCGAGTCTTAATTGTGTGAGTGCATACACAACAGTGGCAACAAGGAATGAAATGAACCCTACACATACTCCATGCACCCATTGTAAGAAGGAAAACAACAGAAGAAAGGTAGAAAACAACTACCTAACAACCTCAACAAATTTCTGCCAAATGATCAAGGCGAAAGTGTGCCAAGGTGGTGGAGGGAAAGTTTGGGGAATTCAACAAAGTAGAAGAAAGTTTGGATAACTACGTAGAATTGTTTAACCATTACTGTGTAGCCCACAATATTGTGGAAGGTCCAGTAAACTGCAAATGTGCCCTCTTCTTCAGTATAATGGACAGAAAAACATTCAACCTCCTTAAGACCTTGCTGTCCCTGGAGGATCCAGGTACGAAGACATTCAACGAATTATGCACAGCTATAAGGAACCATTTAAGCCCCAAACCACCAGTTATGGCAAAAAGGCAATGATTCTATGAAAGGAGACAAAGACCAGGAGAAACAGTAAGTGAATACCTGGCATTGTTGTGCAAACTGGCGGAGCTCTGAAATTTTGAGCAGTTTCTAAATCAGGCACAGCAAGACAGATTAGTGATGGGGCTAGCAAATAGTCAAGCAAGGCAAAAATTATTAGCAATGGATGAAGCCTGCAGCTTTGAAATGTAAGATAAAAACTTGGATGTGGGTCAACCAGACCTACTGGTCGGGAGGTCTTCCTGCCAATAATGCTTCTGTTGTGGGAAATACAACCACTGACTAGAAATCTGTTTCTTCAAAAATTCTAAATACAGCCATTGCAAAACAGAAGGACATATCAAAGCTAAATGTTCGCTTCTAAAGCAAATGAACAGGCAGCTAAAGTCAAAACTTTAGAGCGAGGGAGAGACAACATGGCAACGATGATGATAACAACCCAATGGCTGACCTTCAAGCTCTTAAAATTTCAGCTCCTGAGATATTACACATGCAAGGAACAAATGGAGGAAACACAACAATCTTTATACAGCTAAAAATAAGCAGACACCCCCTGAAGATGGAGTTAGACACAGGGGCGGAGTTGTCCCTAATGCTGTTACATGAAAAGGAATGCTTGCTACCACACCTCCTGGTAAAAACAACTGAAATAACTCAAAGATCTGTTACAGGAGACAGAATCAAACTGTTTGGAAAATGTATGGTCCAAGTACAATACAAACAACAGCAACCAAAAACACTCTCTCTCTACATTGTAGATACCCAGGGATCAGCACTTTTCAGAAGAAACTGGCTACAACATATTCCCCTAGACTGCCTGGAAATCAATTCAATACTAAATGTAAGTCACACGGACACCTCCCAGCCAGAACTCGATGAAATCTTCAACAACCATGCAATGGTTTTCTGACAAGAATTGGGGAAAATCAAAGGTGTACAAGCCAAACTGCAATTAAAAGATAATGCAGAACCAAAATTCTTTAAAGACAGAACAGTTCATTTTGCTATGAAAGGGAAAATTGAGGCTGAATTAAACAGACCAAAACATGAAGGTATATTAGAACCAATACAATACAGCGATTGGGCAGCACCCATCGTACCCGTACCAAAAGCAAATGGTGAGATTTGCATTTGCGGTGATTACAAAGCCACCATCAATCCATCACTCAAAATACCCAAACACCCATGCCCAAAGCAGAAGAATTGTTCCAAGCAGTAAACGGAGGGCAAAAAATTCACAAAACTAGATTTGTCACAAGTATATCAATAAATAGAATTGGACAAAAAATCAAGGGAATATGTGACAATCAAATGCCCATCTGGGACTATTCACCCATACTCACGGGCCTCACGGAATTTCAGCAGTATCTGCAATTTTTCAAGCAATGATGGACAAATTATTAAATGGACTCTCAGTTGGGTGTTACATAGATGACATCATCATCACGGGCCGAAACGACAGTGAACACTTACAAAACATTGAAAAGGTTTTAACCAGACTACAACAGGCTAATATACGATTATGAAAGGACAAATGTAACTTCATGCTCCCCTCAGTAACATATCTTGGGTTTACAATTGACAACGAGGGGGTGCGAATGAATCCAGTAGGAAGAGAAGCTATTCACAAGGCCCTAAACCCAACCAACAAATCAGAATTACAGTCCTTCCTAGGATTTGTTAATCACTACTGAAAACATATCCCTAATATGTCTACTGAACCAATTACTCAAGAAAGATCAAACATGGTATTGGAACACAAAAACCAAAAACACAGTCGATCAACTAAAGGAAATACTAACGTCAACAAATAAGGTGCTGATCCACTAAGACCCTAGTAAAGAATTTACATTAGCCATGGATGTTTCACCAGTGGGACTAGGAATGGTAGAAGTGGTACTATCCCAAATCACAGACAAAATGTGAACAACCAGTAGCGTATGCTTTGTGAACATTAACCATAAGTGAACACATTTATGCCCAACTAGAAAAAAAAGGATTAGCAATAATTTTTGGTGTAAAAAAATTCCACCAAGATCTTTACAGAAGAAAATTCACCCTGATCACAGATAACAAGCCTCTTAGTTTAATCCTGGGGCCACAGAGTATTAGCTGCGGCCAGAAGTCAAAGATGGGCCATGCTACCAGTGGCGTATAACTATGAATAAACATAAACCAGGAACACTCAACAGCCATGCAGGTGCCTTATCATGCATGCCGCTACCCGAGACAGAACGAGAAAAAAATTATTAAATGGACAGCAGAGACGACAGCCATCAAACAAGAACAACTTCAACAACTGCCCATTACAGCCCAGATGATCGGAAAGGAAACCCAAAAAGAGGCAACATTAAGCAAGATCCTATAATTCACCCTTAATGGGTGGCCTGAATCTGAAGTCATTCCAGAAGATCTAAAACCTTTCCACACACACACCACCATGAACTATCAGTCAAGGAAGGATGTTTACTGTGGGGTACCGGTACAATTATTCCAGCCAAATGGCAAACTACCATGTTGTCAGAACTGTACCACAATGAATGAAGGCACTGGCCTGGATGAACGTCTGGTGGCCCTCCAAAGATAGTGACATTGAAACAATAGTAAGATAATACAAAGTATGTCAGTCAATGCAGCCAAAAATGCCGCAAGCCAAAGCTAACCCATGGAAATGGCCATCCCAACTCTGGCATCAGATTCCTGTAGACTTCACTGGACCATTCATGGGTGAGACTTTCCTAATAGCTGTGGAAGCACACTCCAAATGGCCAGTAGTTTCACAGCTGAAAAACACCAAAACAGATCTCACAAATGACTGTCTACGAGCTATCTTTGCCACTTATGGATTGCCTCATGAATTAGTTATGAACAATGGCCTCAATTTATATCAGAACGTTTTTAAAAATTTATGCACGACAACAATATCAGACATATTTTGTCCGCACCCTATCACCCAAGTACTAATGGGCAAGCAGACGTTTTGTACAAACATTCAAAAAAGCAATGAAAACATGAAACTTATAAATGCTTCCTGGACACACAAAATCACAGATTTCCTATTGGGATACAGAAACACACCACATTCTACCACAAAACGCACCCCAACAGAACTAATGTTTGGCCGCAATCTGCAGACCAGGCTGTCCACAGTTCATCCAGATCTGGGTCTCTGATTGCAAAAAAACAGCATCGCCACAGACCTCACCTCGAACATTGGAAGTGGCCGAGAGAATTCTGGTACAAGATTATAGACAATATAAAGACCCATGGGTGGTAGGTGTTCTAGTGGGGTACAGATTGTGGAAGCAACACATTGGTCAATTACGAGCATTAACTGAAACTAAGGTCCATGAATTTCCTCATGAACTGGAGGAGGTGAAACTGGACCTGCCATGGCCTGCCCCAACCATCCTACCCCTCAGGCCAAGTGAGGGGGAGGGCAGAGATGGTCATGGAGCCAAGCAGTCCAGTGAGGAGTCCAGTAACTGAGACACACAGCCAGGAGGGCAGCAAAGATGGGTAATTGCCGCCGACTCAACCGCCAACCCAACTATCTATGGGTCCCAAGCAAAGACCAGCATAACAAACCACGTCAAGGCGGTACAAAAGAGAAAGAAGACAACCGAACACTTTAAGGACTATATGCCCTGATTATTATTTAACACTTTCCCTTTTATAATTATAATTACTCATTAGATGCATTCTAATTCTCACTTGTAGTCCTGATGTAATCTTATTAGTTTGAAGAGGCTCAGTCAGCATTTAAAGCATAGGATGGGGGGGAGTGTGTTGGGTATAAGCCTGCCCTCTGCTGGACATCAAGACACCCTCATCATGATGTTACCCTTCCATATAACCTCTGTGCATCAGTAGCCATGTTAGTCTATTAGAAGTAAAGGATGAGAAAGCATCACGTCTCCAAATCTTGACTGTGTGTGTGATTGCACAACAGAATGTTATGGCCATGTTGGTGAGGCCAAATTTGGAGTATTGTATATTGTATTCAATTTTGGTCACCTAACTACAGCAAAGATATCAATAACACAGAAAAAATACAGAGAAAATTTACTAGGATGTTGCCTGGACCAGGAACTGAGTTGCAGGGAAAAGTTAAAAAGGTTATGACTTTATTCTCTGAAGCATAGAAGAATGAGGGGAGAGTCAATTGAGGTATTTAAAATTATGAGGGGGGGAATAGATAGAGTAAATATAGGTCAGCTTTTTCCACTGAGGGTAGGTGAGATACAAACCAGAGGACATGGATTAAGAGTGAAAACGGAAATATTTATAGGTAACGTGAGGGGGAACTTCTTCACACAAAGAGTGTTGGGAGTGCGGAATGAGCTGTCAGCTGAGGTGTTGAATGTAGGGTCAATTTTAACATTTAAGAAGAATTTGGATTGGTTAATGGATGGGAGAGGTATGGAAGGCTAAGGACTGGGTGAAGGTTAGAAGGATTAGTAAAAAAAATGGTTTGGCACTGACTATAAGGGCCAAAGGCCTGTTTCTGTGCTGTAGTGTTCTATGCTTCTAATTTCTGAAAGAAAAAAAAGGGAATTTATGTATGGAGTTAGAGGAAGTGGGTGAAGTACTAAATTAATACTTTACATAGATATTTACCAAGGAGAAGGACATGGACAATGAAACAGAGCAGAATGTGGAGAATGCTCATGTGCTAGGGCATTGGGAGATCAACTGGTCTATGCGGAGCTTTAAGGTGAACATGTCTCCTTAGCCTGATTGAAAGAGGCATGTAAAGAGAGTGCCAGAGCATTGTCAAAGATCTTTGAATCTTCACTTGGGACAAGAGAGATCCCAGAAGACTGGAGAGTGGCTAAAATTGTACAGGAAACAATCCTTTATCCGGACATCTAAAATCCAGAAAGTTCCAAAATCCAGCAAGTGGAGAGTGAGAAGGTGGCACGAGTCGGATGGGCGAGGGGGAGTGGGACACTGGCAGCGCGAGTTGGGCTGGCGAGGGGGTGAGACCAGCAACGCGAGTCAGGCTGGCATGGGGGAGAGACCGGCAGTGCAGGTCAGGCTGATGAGGGGGTGAAACTGGTAATGCAATTCAGGCTGGCATGGGGGTGAGACCGGCAGTGCGAGTTGGGCTGGCGAGGGGGAGAAACCGGCAGCAGAAATCAGGCTGTCGTGGGGGAGAGACCGGCAGCGCGAATTGGGTGGGTGAGGGGGAGAGACCAATAGCATGAGTCGGGTGGGCGAGGGGGAGAGACCAGCAGTGTGAGTCGGGCATGCGAGGGGGAGAGATCGGCAGCATGAGTTGCGCGTTGGAGAGACCGGTAGCATGAGTCGGGTGGGCGGGAGCCCAGCAGCATGAATCGGGCGGAAGGGGGGAGACTGGCAGCACAAATTGGGTGGGCGAGGGGGGAGACTGGCAGCATGAGTTGGGCAGGTGAGGGGGGTGATGGCAGCCTGACTGGAAGGGGGTGAATACGGCAGCACAATTTGGGTGGGTTTAAATCTGGCTTTCCGAAATCCGGAAAAATCCAAAATTCGGGACACACTGTCCCCTAAGGGTTCCGGATAAAAGATTGTGTACCTGCATCTTTGTTCAACAAGGGGTTAAAAAAAAGGATAATTATAGGCTACTGAGCTTCACATCAGTGAATGAAAACTATTGATAAGTATCCTTAGGCATAGGCTTTATGTACATTTGGAAAGTTGTGGTCAGATTAGGGACAGACAGCATGGCTTTTTGAGGGACAGGTCATGCCTTATCAATTTGATTGAGGTTTTTGAGGAGGTGACCAAGATGGTTGATGAGGTTAGGGCAATGTATGTTGTTAGTAAGACATTTGACAAGGTTCCTTCTGGTAGGCTGATGCAGTATGTGCAGACTTAAGATTCATGGTGAGTTGATAGTTTCGATACAAAACTGGTTGGCCCAGATACTGACCTGTGAACAATGATGTTTTGCACAGATAAGTATTGGGATGCCTGTTCTCTGAGATATAGATAAAAGAATGGAAACAAGTAGGTGGGTGGGTTAGAAAGTTTGCAGAAGATACAAAGATTGGTGGAATTATGGAGAATGTAGAGAGCTATCAAAGAATGCAACAGGATATAGATCAGTTGTAAATATGAGCAGAGAAATAGCAGGTGAAGTTTAATCAAGACAAATGGAAGGTAAAATGTAAGGAGAATGTTTGCAGTTAATAGTAGGACTCACGAAAGTACTGATGTGCAGAGGAATCTAGCAGTTCAGATCAACAGCTCATTGAGTGGCCATGCAAGTAGAAAGGATAGTAAAGAAGGTAGAAGGTATTATTGACTTCAGTGGGAAAGGCATTGAGCATAAAAGTGAGGAGGTCATGTTGTAGCTTTATAAAACTCTGGTTAGACCATTCTTGGAATACAATGTCCAATTCTGGTCACTCATTACAGGATGGATGTGGAGGCTTCGGAAAGGGTTACAGAAGAGGTTTTTCCAGGATTTTCACTGGTTAGAGTATATGACTTATGGGGAGAGATTGGACAAACTTGGCTTATTTTCTCTGGAGCATGGGAGATGGAGGGCAGACCTAGAAGATGTGTATAAAATCATGAGAGATATTGATAGGCTGGACAGAATCATTTTCTCAGGGCAAAAGAATTGCCCACTTGACGGCATGCATTTAAGGCGAGGGGAAAGACGCTTAAAGGAGCTATTTGGGGCAGATAGTTTATATTAAATGTGTTAGGTTAATTCCTGGCAGGCTGCCAGGAATTGTGGTGGAAGCAGATAAAATAACAGCATTTAAGATGCTTTGAGATAGACATATGAATGTGATGAAGGGATATCTACAAAGTGCAGGCAGCAGGGTTTTAGTTTGATTTGGACACCATGTTTGACACAGAAATGTGCTGTACTATTCTATGTGTTAGAATTGAATGGAAGGAATGAAGATGAGAGGCAATTAATTTTCTATGAACTTGCAGGCCCCAAAACTGCAGCAATTAGTGGTAGTGCCCAAGGCTCACATGATCAGATACAGGCTGAATAATTTGGTTGCCACTTTACCAATCTTCCATAACTTTTCAATTTTATTTTTCATCTCTTCCCCTTGATCCAGTAACTTACCAACTCATATTTATTAATTTATTGGTCACAGGATGTCTTTCTGCTGCTTTCACTCTACTTCACCTTGTATAATTACATCAACAACTTTTATTTTCTCCATTCTGCTGAGAAACCAAAACTTGACTGGAAATTTTGATTCAGATTCCTCCTTACAGGTAAACCACGACCACTGACCAACTGGAAAATCTATTCATTGCTCTCCCTGGACCTGGGAAATATATGTCAATTGGTAAGAGGTTAAATGAATAAAGGAACATTAATGTGCATTCAGGTGATTAAAGGTGATGAAGCAAGTAAATAATATGATTAAAAAAAAAGCATTTCATTTTAAATTTACAAGTTTGAACTAACCAAAGCTGGAATTTTGGATGATCCATTATCAGGTAATGGTACAGTAGAGTTTCATGAGCTGGTATGCTGTCATTAATAAGTGTACTGAAAAGGTTTTTGTTACACAGCTATGAGAGCCAAGGGTTAACATGAAAAGTATCCATGATAAATAAAGAAAATATTGAGAAGGCCAAAGAGACCAAAAAAAATCTCTCTGAAGCAAACCATTTTGAAAAAGCGTTTAAATTTACTTATTGAAAAAGAAATCAATTGTGTGAGGAATTCAAAATGGAATGACAAGAAATCAAGCACAATTAACATTTAATAAAACATTGATCAAGCTCTGGCAATATTGCTGTAAAAGAGCTTTCTACTGTTATAATTATAATTAGCAAGAGCTAAACTAATTTAACAAATCATATAGTTTCTGTTATAAAATATGTATGGAATCCCAGTCTGACATCAGTGTAGGTTCCTACAGTGGTACCCCATGTATTTGTTACTGGAACCCTAAACTCAGTTTCCATAATATATATGTCCATTTGTTGTATATTTGACATCATAAAATAATGAATAAAAGAAAGAGGCATTCAACCCATTGAATTCATACTTCATAAGTTCATAATTTTATCAGCTCCCCTACCCATAGACCTTCATTTCAGCATTTTTGGGCCTGTACCCATTTCCTGTTTAAAACTGGCAGATGAGTGTGAAACCACCATTCTTTCTGGCAGTGGGAAAAATAAATCTTTCATCTTCATCTCTTGTTTCTCTGTCACCTAAGTGAAATCTGCAAATTTCAGTCATGGGCCTTCTGCCAATGGGAAAAAAATTTCTTCAATTTTTTTTCTCATAAAACCTTTGAATGTTTTTGAAATTAATTATTAAACATCATCACAACATTTACTTTGAAGAAAGCAATCCCTGATTCTTTTTTTACTTCAAACATAAAATATATTCATAAAAATATATACAAATACCTACCTTTCCTGGACCCAACACACAAATGTCATTGCAAAGAAAGCATGTCAGCTTCCTCAGGAGTTTGCGGAGGTTTAGTATATTAAAAACCTTGGTAAACTTCTACAGATGTGTAGCATATAGTGTTATGAACAGCTACATCACAGTTTGGTATAGGGTCACCAATATCTCTGAGCAGAAAGCCCTGCAAAAGGTGGACACAGCCCAGGAATCATAGGTAAAACTCGCCCCATCATTGAGAAAATCTACATGGAACGCTGCCATCACTGAGGAGCAACAATCATCAAGGATCCACATCACCCAGGACATGCTCTGTTCTTGCTGCTGCCATCAGGAAAGAAGTATAGGTGCCATGACTCCTATCACCAGGTTCAGCAATGGTTGCTACTTCTCCATCATCAGATTCCTGAACTAATAACTCAATCAGACACTCATTTAAAAGGTTCTTACCTTGCACATTATTTATTATTTAATATTTATTTTCTATATTGCACATTTGTTTGCACTTCCTTCTTGATTACCTTTTCCTCTTTTGTGTAAGCCTCTTTTCTTGAGTACAGTTTTGTTACCCTTCCAATAAATAATGTTACAAGATCAAACCAGCAACCACAAAGAAGGCATATCACACAGGGGTAAAGATGAACAATTACTTTATTAACAAAAATTCACCAAACTTTAATTCAAAATCCTCCCCCCCCCCCCCCCCACTTTTATAACAATGCCCACTGGTTACTATGCAAATCTCTATAACAGTGTAAAACTAATAAATTCCCCAGCCTAAATATAACATATGTAATTAAAGTCTAAATTATATTACCAACCAGCCCACAGAAAAACCTTAGGCACAAAACAAACACAAAACACACAAGACTCACAAAACTTCGATCTCAGCCGAAGCAAAGATGATAAACAAAATTCAATTTGTTTGGTAAACTGAAGCCAAAAGATCTTTGAGAGTGAGAGAGCACAAAATTCAAAGTTGTCTTCTTATGTTGCTTGCAGAGAGAGGAACAATGGCTTGGTCCGGATCCTTCTGGCTTCCTTCGGAATGTTCATCCCTTTTAAAATGCCCAACATTCTAAACTGCCTCCCAGACAATGACTCTGCTTGAGCTTCCTTCCACTTCACAGTGGTGGTTTGTCTTCCAAATCCAGAAATTTCTAGATCATCTTCTGCACATGGCCAGTCCATCTCCCAATCTCTCAGCAGTCCACCTTCACCTTGGCTCTCTGAGGCAAACTGTCACTTTCCAACACAGAACTCTGTTACAGTAAAAATTCAGCCTGGCCCTCAGGAAAAAGAATCTCAGGCTTATATTTGATGTCATATTTGTGCACTTATATATATTTATAAACCCAACTTATGTCTATAGTCATCATCAAAGTGAAAGAGTGTACCAAATGCAGGTGGTCATGTGGCCTCCCCATCTGAAACTCATTCAGAAATCACATCACCTGTCAGAACGTTGTGTACTTTTTTATTTCATTCCAAGTTACAAGTTGTAAATTCAAAGATATGGTTTGCTGGTGGAGTGCCAATTAAAGTTGGCCTCTGGCCACTAATTACTGCAGACCTTGCCATTGGCTAATTCAAATCACCTAGAGTCCTTATTGGCTAGAATACTGCATTTAGCACCAGCACAGAGCACATTCACTCCCTCTGCCTCATGGTGTTACTCCTGGACATTGCTCCATGCCAGGACGCTACTGTGGATGTAACTTGGAAGGGTCGCATGTAAGGTGCGCACTGTACTGAAGCTGAGCCATAGTATTGTTATAGATTAAGTTGCTATAGATGAATACTTGAATTAAAGCCACCTCTCCTAATCATCAGGGGTCTGGGAGGATGTGTATATCCCTGTGTGCAGTGGTACTAGAGATGCCTCCCAAAAATCAGGGGTCTGGGAGGGAGGTAGGATCCTGCTTATAGTGTACGAAAGTCTGCATCACCTGTGTGAATTAGTAATTGTGTATTGTTTAACATTCTCCCCTGTTTGTTTCCCATTACAATTTTCCCACGTTCTTTTATGAATTGTACACATGTTTTATTCCCACTAAGATTTTCCCAAGCTCTTCCATTAATTGTGGTGTGTTAATAAATGTTGCATTTGATTGCAACTCTTGTATCCAGACTTGTCTCTCTGAACTGAACTTGACACTTTCTCAACACAACAGTGGCACAACTTGTACAGTTGCTGCCTCAGAATACAAGTGACCCAGATTCAATACTAGCCAAACGTATTCTGGTTTCCTTCCACAATTCAAAGGCATGCAGATTAGAAGTAATTGACCATTGTAAATTATCCCTACTGCGGATAGGCAAATGATAGAATCTCTGGGGAACTGATAGGAATATGGCAAGAATTAAAGGAACATAGTCTATGATTAATGTAGGCTAGTTCTCAGTGGTGAGTGTGGATTTGATGAATCTGTTTTTGTGTTGTATGATTCAAAGTAAAGCCTTCAAATTCTGCTGCTCCTTGAAATTAACCCCAGTTTATACTGATTCTTCTAATTCTAATTCTCATTAATTAGGAGTGAGAAGTCTGGGCAGTGATCTAGGAAATAGATGTTGGGCTTGACTGGGGTTGGGATGGGGTTTGGAATGATAGATTGCATATAAGATTTTTTTTTCTCAAACTCCTTTTGGTCTCTTCTGGCTTCTTTATGGATCATCATAATGGCTTAAATGTTAATTTTAGGCTTCATCTCAGATTCTGACCATCTATGTTTATAAAAAAATGTTGCCTTGATGCAAATGAAGCCATGATGGTGTCACTTTAAGATTTAATTTCGCAGAGCTATACCATTATCAGACATTGCTTGTGGTTTTAAAACCATCAAGAAGTGTTTTATTATCAAGAAGTCTTAAAATTAACACATTGCTTCTCTTCCTTCACCAAAACCAGCAATATGTCTTTTCCTCATCTCATTATCTAAACCCATAGGATTACCTGAGGTCTTTTGGTGCACGACTGGTACAAACAAGCAGGAAACATATTCCTACCAAATTGGACTGTCCTCAATAACAAGTGCCAGGTGTGAAAACAAACAATGACTTGGCCTATGATAGTAAACCAGTTCAATAGCTGATCCCCACATCCTGATTTCATTAATCAAAATTGTCTTTCATAATTCTGACCAGGAAAAAATAATGAAAACAATAGAATAAATGTGAAAGAAAACAATAGAATAAATGTGAAATATATTAAATAAAACTACATACCAATGGAAACAAAAAAAAAAGGTCTCTTCTAAATACTCCTGATGTATGTGAAATGTAATTTCAGACACTAATGTGCATAATATTTTGGGAATTGCAAAGCAAAATGCTTGCTTGGAGATCCTCTTTGTCTTTGTCATTAACACTATATTTTTATATTTCGCTTAACACTGGATGGTCCATAATGTAGGCAAATCAATAAATTCTATATTGCACTTATAGAAGTATTTTGGCCCTATTTTATAATATTTTTATGCTGACTGCTGTGAAGGTGAATTACGTTCTCCTCCACTACATTTATCACTATGACATTCTTTGGTTACAGGCAGAAATCAAGCTTTCTTTCAAAGTTACAATGAGAATTTTTTTTTTAATTTACAAATCAGGCTATTGACTGAGGCAGAAATTCTATGCTTAAGAATGAATTAACAGACCATGGAAAGTTTAAAGGAGCAATGGAATTTCCTTTTAATAAAAAAAGAATTATTGCTAGAACCACACAGGATTGTTAGTACAGAGCTAAACACTCGGATTTAGAACAACATATAGAAGCAATTATTTTGAAATCTGTTTTATGTCTGAAGCGATTTTATTAACAACACCCAGGCTCACCACTCCCCACCCTCTGGGCATTAAATAACATTGGAATGCTCTATTTTCTTCTGGGGGTACAACAAGCAGAGACATGCTCCATGAGTTCTCCATTGCATTGAATGATAATCAGCCCTTTGTCTTGGCAGCATGCCAATTGTTAGAAACATTATATTATACAAAACTCTGCACTTTGCTTTGGACATTAAGGTTAACACCCTTTATTGTAATATGTCTCATCTGAGCAGTGACATGGATCCATCCTAGCTCACCTATCGCGGCAACAGATATATGGCAGATGCTATCTCACTGGCTCTACTCGAAGCCTTGGAACACCTGGAGAGCAAAGGTACATACATCTTTATCAAATACAATTTAGCATTCAACTCCATCATTCCCTCAAAACTGATCAGCAAACTCCAAAACCTGGAAGTTATCACCCCACTGTGTAACTGGATCATGGATTTCCTCAACTCTCGACTACAATCAGTGAAGATTGGTAAGAATTTCTCCTCCACAATTTCCATCAGTACCAGGTTACCACAGGGCTGTGTTCTTAGCCTCCTGCTCTACTCCCTTTACACCTACAACTGTGTGGCTCGGTACGACAATAACACCATTTACAAATCGCCGATGATAGGAAGGAGATGAGTCAGGATGGAGATTGAACATATGGCTGAATGATGCACCAACAACAACTTTGGACTCAATGTCACCAAAACTAAGAAGCTGATTGTTGACTTCAGGAAAGGAAAGCCAGAGGTCTAAAATCCAGTGATCATTGGTGGAGAGGGTGAGCAAATTTGGATTCTTGGGAATCACTATCTCAGAGGATCTTTCCTGCTGGACCCAGTCCCCACCCTTTGGGCATTACCCCTCTACTATCAGATTCCTCAACAACAAAGTAAATCAGAAACTCATTTAAGGACTCTTACTTGTGCACTTTATTGATTTTTCTTTGATCTCTCTGTATTGCACAGTCAGTTTGTTTACACTCATTACCTGTTAATAGTTCTTTTGATTGTTTACATTTTACTCTGTGTATGGTTTACTTTTTGCAATACCAATTAGTGGTAATTCTACTGCACCTGCAGGAAAAATTAATCTCAGGGTCATATGTGATGTCATTTATGTACTCTGACAATAAATCTGAAATTTGAAATCTGGTAACACCTGTCATTAGTTAAAATTTTCATCAGCTTGTTGTGAAGTCAATGACAATATATTACTGGCATGCAATCAGAGCAGGTTGACTGTCTAGGCACAAATTTGTCCTCACTAATGCGTGCAAAATATTTGATGAGCAGTGTAAACAATGCCTCCATATTTTCAATATTAGGTCTAGATCGAGGAATGCCTCAAAATTTTCAACATTTGGGTGAATCCAAGGATAGCATTCGACTCAGACGGAGTACCTGGTTGAGTATTAAAAATCTGTGCTGACCAATGATTCAACAGATATCTTCAATATCTCGCTCCAATAGGGTGTGGTACCTACCTGCTTCAAACATGCTTCCATCATATTGGTGCCCAAGAAGAGTTTAGTAACCTTCCTTAATGAGCTTACATCAACAGTGATAAAGTGTTTTGAAAGGCTGGTGTTGAAGCATATCAGCTTCTGTCTGAGCGGAGACATGGATACGTTCAAGTTTACATATCATAGTATCAGGTCTACAGCGGATGCCATCTTACTGACTCTACACAAACTCCTGGAATACCTCTTTATCGACTACAGTTCTGCATTTAACACTATCATCCCCTTAAAACTAATCAGCGAACTCCAAGACCTGGGCTCAACACCCCACTATGTAATTTGATCATGGATTTCCTCACCTCCCGAGGGTTGGCAACAACATCTCCTCCACAATGTCGATCTGTACTGGAGCACCACACGGCTGGGTTCTTAGTCCCCTGCTCTACTCACTTCACACCTATGACTGTGTAGCTTGGTACAATAATAACACCATCTACAAATTTGCTGACGGTACCACGGTATAAAAAAAAGGTGATGAATCAGCATACAGGAGGGAGATTGAAAACTTGGCTGAATGGTGCATCAACCACAACCTTGAACTCAATGTCACCAAAACTAAGGAGCTGATTGTTGACTTCAGGAAGGGAACTCCAGGAGTATACAATCTAGTGATCACTGGGGGATCAGAGGTGGGGAGGGTGAGCACATTTAAGGTATTGGGAGTCACTATCTCAGATGATCTTTCCTGGACCCACAATGGCATTGTGAAGAAAGTATATCAGCACCTCTACTTCCTCAGGAGTTTGTGGAGGTTTAGTATGACACCAGACACTCTGGAAAATTTCGATGATTTGTAGTGGAGAGTGTGCTGACTGGCTGCATCATGGTCTGGTATGGAAACATCAATATCCCTGAGCATAAAGCACTGAAAAAGGTAGTAGATGCAGACCAGGACATCACAGATAAAACACTCCCCACCATTGAGAATACCTACAGAGAATGCTGATATCAGAGAGCAGTAATCAAGGATCCACATCTCCACACCACCCAGCACTCGTTCTGTTCTCGCAGCTGCCATCAGGTAGGAGCTGTAAGTCCCACAAGACTCTCCCCATCAAGTTCAGGAGCAGTTGCTACATCTCAATCAGGGACTCATTTAAGGACATTTACTTCTGCACTTCATTGATTTTTTTCTCTCTGTATTGCACAGTGTCTTCTTTGGCTTGGCTTCGCGGACGAAGATTTATGGAGGGGGTAAAAAGTCCACGTCAGCTGCAGGCTCGTTTGTGGCTGACCAGTCCGATGCGGGACAGGCAGACACGATTGCAGCGGTTGCAAGGGAAAATTGGTTGGTTGGGGTTGGGTGTTGGGTTTTTCCTCCTTTGCCTTTTGTCAGTGAGGTAGGCTCTGCGGTCTTCTTCAAAGGAGGCTGCTGCCCGCCAAACTGTGAGGCGCCAAGATGCACGGTTTGAGGCGTTATCAGCCCACTGGCGGTGGTCAATGTGGCAGGCACCAAGAGATTTCTTTAGGCAGTCCTTGTACCTTTTCTTTGGTGCACCTCTGTCACGGTGGCCAGTGGAGAGCTCGCCATATAATACGATCTTGGGAAGGCGATGGTCCTCCATTCTGGAGACGTGACCCATCCAGCGCAGCTGGATCTTCAGCAGCGTGGACTCGATGCTGTCGACCTCTGCCATCTCGAGTACCTCGACGTTAGGGGTGTGAGCGCTCCAATGGATGTTGAGGATGGAGCGGAGACAACGCTGGTGGAAGCGTTCTAGGAGCCGTAGGTGGTGCCGGTAGAGGACCCATGATTCGGAGCCGAACATGAGTGTGGGTATGACAACGGCTCTGTATACGCTTATCTTTGTGAGGTTTTTCAGTTGGTTGTTTTTCCAGACTCTTTTGTGTAGTCTTCCAAAGGTGCTATTTGCCTTGGCGAGTCTGTTGTCTATCTCATTGTCGATCCTTGCATCTGATGAAATGGTGCAGCCGAGATAGGTAAACTGGTTGACCGTTTTGAGTTTTGTGTGCCCGATGGAGATGTGGGGGGGCTGGTAGTCATGGTGGGGAGCTGGCTGATGGAGGACCTCAGTTTTCTTCAGGCTGACTTCCAGGCCAAACATTTTGGCAGTTTCCGCAAAGCAGGACGTCAAGCGCTGAAGAGCTGGCTCTGAATGGGCAACTAAAGCGGCATCATCTGCAAAGAGTAGTTCACGGACAAGTTTCTCTTGTGTCTTGGTGTGAGCTTGCAGGCGCCTCAGATTGAAGAGACTGCCATCCGTGCGGTACCGGATGTAAACAGCGTCTTCATTGTTGGGGTCTTTCATGGCTTGGTTCAGCATCATGCTGAAGAAGATTGAAAAGAGGGTTGGTGCGAGAACACAGCCTTGCTTCACGCCATTGTTAATGGAGAAGGGTTCAGAGAGCTCATTGCTGTATCTGACCCGACCTTGTTGGTTTTCGTGCAGTTGGATAATCATGTTGAGGAACTTTGGGGGACATCCGATGCGCTCTAGTATTTGCCAAAGCCCTTTCCTGCTCACGGTGTCGAAGGCTTTGGTGAGGTCAACAAAGGTGATGTAGAGTCCTTTGTTTTGTTCTCTGCACTTTTCTTGGAGCTGTCTGAGGGCAAAGACCATGTCAGTGGTTCCTCTGTTTGCGCGAAAGCCGCACTGTGATTCTGGGAGAATATTCTCAGCGACACTAGGTATTATTCTATTTAGTAGAATCCTAGCGAAGATTTTGCCTGCAATGGAGAGCAACGTGATTCCCCTGTAGTTTGAGCAGTCTGATTTCTCGCCTTTGTTTTTGTACAGGGTGATGATGGTGGCATCACGAAGATCCTGAGGCAGTTTACCTTGGTCCCATCAAAGCTTGAAAAACTCATGCAGTTTGGCATGCAGAGTTTTGCCGCCAGCCTTCCAGACTTCTGGGGGGATTCCATCCATACCTGCTGCTTTGCCACTTTTCAGTTGTTCGATTGCCTTATATGTCTCATCCAGGGTGGGAACCTCATCCAGCTCTAGCCTTAGGGGCTGTTGAGGGAGCTGGAGCAGGGCGGAATCTTGGACTGAGCGGTTGGTACTGAAAAGAGATTGGAAGTGTTCTGACCATCGGTTGAGGATGGAGATCTTGTCGCTGAGGAGGACTTTGCCGTCTGAGCTGCGCAGCGGGCTTTGGACTTGGGGTGAGGGGCCGTACACAGCCTTTAGAGCCTCGTAGAAACCCCTGAAGTCGCCAATGTCCGCGCTGAGCTGTGTTCGTTTGGCGAGGCTAGTCCACCACTCATTTTGGATCTCCCGGAGTTTGCGCTGAAGATGGCTGCATGCGCGACGGAAGGCTTGTTTCTTCTCTGGACAGGACGGCTTTGTAAGGTGAGCCTGGTGGGCAGCTCGCTTCTTTGCCAGCAGCTCCTGGATTTCCTGGCTGTTTTCGTCAAACCAGTCCTTGTTTTTCCTGGAGGAGAAGCCCAGTACCTCTTCAGTGGATTGCAGTATGGTAGTCTTCAACTGATCCCAGAGGGTTTCAGGGGACGGGTCCGTGAGGCGGGTTGCAACGTCGAGCTTTGCTTTGAGGTTTGCCTGGAAGTTTCCTCTCGCTTCGTCTGACTGCAGTTTTCCAACATTGAACCTCTTTCTGGGGGCTTTATTGTTCCTGGGCTTTGGCTTGAAGTGAAGGTTGAGCTTGCAGCGAACCAGCCGGTGGTCAGTGTGGCATTCCGCGCTAGGCATGACCCTGGTGTGGAGCACATCTTGTTTGTCACTTTCTCGCACCAGGATGTAGTCCAGGAGGTGCCAGTGTTTGGATCGGGGATGCATCCAGGTGGTCTTAAGGCTGTCCCTCTGCTGAAAAAGGGTGTTTGTAATGACAAGCCGCTGTTCTGCGCAGAGCTCCAACAGGAGGCGCCCATTGTCGTTGCACTTGCCGATGCCATGCTTGCCCAGGATTCCTGGCCAGGTTTCTGAGTCTTTGCCGACACGAGCGTTGAAGTCGCCCAGGATGAGCGCGTCGAAAGAACCTAAGACTTGTTGATCCAAACCAAGGCTTTTACTAACTAAAAGTCTGGAGCATATCACAAGTAGGTCGACCAGTCCAGAATGACCTGGTCTGGCTAGGAGCAATCCTTTAAGACCTGCCAGTAGGTGTGGCTACGTTCTCAGCCAATCACAGTCATCCTACACGACCATCTGTACATATACACATTGGTGATAGAATCTGTACTATCACACGCAATCAGTTTGTTTATATTCTTATCTGTTTACAGTTTTATTTGTTTACATGATTATGCAGAGTACAGTTTTATTTTGCACTACCAATTAGGCTTGCTTGCAGAAAAAGATACTCAGGGTTGTATGCGATCCCATGTATGTACTCTGACAATAAATCTAAAATCTAAATATTGCATTTATTGTACAACTTCAACATAATGAAATGTCATTTGCCATTCCTTGATCATCAGCTTGGTTTTCACTGATTTAAGATTTGACTTCACCAATACTACATTCCCATTCTTGCTAAGTACATGCAGATCAACTTGGACAAGTTCAAAGTTCAGATTTATTTTCAGACTACATACATGACATCACATACAACCCTAAGATTATTTTTCCTGCAGGCCAGGCAGAATTTCTACTTATCAGTATCTGTAAACTCCATTCAAGAAAAAAAGATGCATGTGCGAAAGAAAGAAATATGAACAAAGAAAGAAATGTAAACAAAATGACTGTACAATGCAGAAAACAAAATCAGTAATAAATACTGTACAAAGTAAGAGGCCTTAAATTAGTCTCTGATTGAGTTTGTTGTTGAGGAGTCTGATGGTGGAAGGGTAGCAGCTGTTCCTGAACTGGTACGAGTTTTGTGTCACCCACAAGGCAGCAGCAAGAACAGAGAATGTCCTGGAGGTGTGAATTCTTGATGATTTTTGCTGTTCTCTAATGGTAGCATTCCTTTTTTTTTAAACTTTATTTAAGATTTTATAACATGAATAACATATAGGATTACATTAAAAAAATTAAGAATAAAATAATAAAATTACAATACAGTATCAGTAATCTAAATAAACTATACCCTCCCCAATAATTATTACATGTTAATAACCCAACTCAAATTAGTCCAACCCCCCCTTTCCCCCAAAAAAATGAAGAGTGAAGAATTAATAAAGTTAATAATATATGTGAGAAAAAAAAACCCACTTACAAAAAAAAACATAACCGATTAAAATACTAACAAAAAGAAAAGTAATTAATACTAAGATATCAGACTTAAAAAACATATTTAAATCAAACTTTAATGCATATATTTAACAAACAGAGTTAAGATGAAACATATATTTAACTCAAACTTAATATAAAAAATTAGTAAAGTTAGTAACATTATCTATCAAAAATTCTTAAACAATAATCAATTCTTAAAAAAAATTGTAGCATGAAAAAAAAGATGAAAAAAAACTTTCTCTATAGAGATAAACCTTCACCAAATATCAACTAACTTCACATCTATCATGATATTAATCACATAAACCACCATCTTAAAACAAAATTCAAACCTCATTAAGCATTGTACAATGCAATTTTAGTACTCTTCCACCATTTTTCCCTTTTACTCTTGAATAGTTATCCAATAAAAGCTCCAATATCAATGGTAGCATTCCACATCGATTTTATTCATGGTGGGGAGAGTTTTGGCTGTGATGTACTGCTGTGCTCAGAGGAATTGATGCCCCCCCCCCCCCCATACCAGGCTGTGATGCAGACAGTCAGCACACTTTCCCCTACGCATCTGTAGATGTTTGCCTGAGAAAGTAGAGGCGCTAACATACTTTATTCATGATGACATTCCTGTGTTGGGTCCAGGAAAGGTCCTCAAAATAGTGACTCCTGGGAATTTAAATTTGCTCACCCTCTCCACCTCTGATCTTACAATTATCACTGAATTTGTGCACCTCTAGTTCTGAACTCCCAAAGTCCATGTTCAGCTAATTGTTTTGATGATATTGTGTGTGAGGTTGTTGTTAGTACATTCATCCGAGTTTTCACTCTCCCTTCTATATGTTGACTCATCGCCTCAAGCTGTTGAGCTGCCTTTTTTTAAACAGAGTATTTTTTTCTCTCACTCACTCCATAAATTAATCATAGTGCCCAAGGAAACAAAATCAATACAATATTTTCAATTTTCAGTATTTACATGCTAAAATCTCTCCATAATTCAAACGGAAATAAACTCTTTGTGTTTAAGAGTAGGGACAGAAGTGCAATGTAAATATCATCAACTAAATTTTACTTACTTTCTTGCCCTATGATGTCTAGCAAGAGCTACACTAAACTTGCAGCTCCTACCCTTTCAGCTGTCTTCTTTCTGCAGCCTCACCAGAAAAAGCCTGATCCCCGTGGCCCATGCTGCCATCTAGCGCTTTTAGATTTTAATATTTTGCATTGCAGGCATTTTATAGGGCACAATGCTTCTGACTAACTGTATCCAATACAATCTTTGCAATTGTGCAATGCCATGACATTCTTGAATATATTTTGTTCATGAACCTGAATTGGCTCCATACAATTGCCACTGGCACAATTAAGAGGGAATCTTCTGAAGGACCAATGAAAGCAGGGATTATGTGTTCCATCATTTGTTTTTATGCACCCGCTAGGATAATAATGTGGTGCAGATAATAAATAAAGCAAAATATTGAAGGGAATTGAGTTGGTGCTTACTTAAACATTTCCTAGAAACCAAAGTATTCAACACTGAACATTCCTCCATCAACAATGAAGAACAGGTGTGTGATGAAATATTTTCCACTTATCCTGATGAATGTAGATCGAACAATTTTAAAGAAGTTCAACAGCAATCAGCTTGCTTACTTGGAATTAACCCTTCAACCCATTCACTTCCTCTACATTTGGAGCATTGTAATGCAGTGCATAGCGTACACAGAACTCTATGGTGACAATGCCTCTTTACCCAAAACCCCTCTGCCACCAAGAAGAAGGGATGATAATAGATGGGAAAATGTATCACACAACTTACTGATTGGAAGTTTTTCCTTCATTGTCATTGGGTACAAGTCCTGAAACATTCTCTCCCAGAAGAAGGACAATAACAGTTCAAGAAACAAAATCAATATCTTCTTCCCAATAGTTATTGGAGATATACCTGGCTTTGTTTGAGAGCCTGTCTTTGCACATTCACACCTAAAATTGGGCAAAGAGAACCTGTACAGGCATATCAAAGAAACTAAGGCTTACATTTATTTAGTGCCTTTCACAACCTCAATGCCATTTACAATCAATACGAACATTAAAAAATGGGAGCAAGAGTAAACTACCTGGACTGTCAGTCCATTCAGTAAGATCACGACTGGGTGATCTGGCCATGGACTCAATTCCACCGACCTGCCTTCTTTTCCCCTGACCCTTAAATGCCCTATTGTGCAAATATCTATCTAACTCCATCTTCAATAAGGCTGGATGAACAATGCAAGGTTTGCTCAGTGCAAAACCAAGTGGTGGACCAGGGAACAGGTCTGCTACCACATGATCTCCATTTCACTTCCCGTGGCAAGTAAATGCATTGAAAATCAAAACTTAATCATTCATTTTTTTTTCCAAGCAACTTAATGCAATGTATGTAAAATAGCAATATTTTCTGATGAGTTGAACATGGTGATGACCAAGTTTTAGGGCCAGCTGTGGGACAGGATGATGATCTCATCCACATTTCTGTTTCAAACTTAATTGCTTTATCAAGTAGCTGTCCCAATAATTGGCATTAGGATTGTTTTGTAACGTAAAACCAGAGTAATTTTAAGCAATGTTGGGTTGTCTACTGTATATCCTTAATTATATGGTAATTCTACAACATTTCTTTGAATTAAAGTTCTTCACACTATTTTCTATTGATGACAAGTAACACAACAAAAAACTTGGCATTAGGTCCTGAATGTCTTTCAAATTTCCTACATTTTTGAAAGATCTAAGAAAATTAATTGCAAATATTTGTGCATTAACTTTCCATTTTCCAGATATATTGGTCTTTCAACCATCTATTAATCAATCAATTTAAATAGAAGGCAAATTGAGTGGGCTTTATTTGCGTTGTATGAACATTTTGAGCAATTGTTTATCTTCATATGATTTTCTTAAATCTTCAACACCCTCAAAGTCCTCTTCACATAATGAAAAAAGATTCGTAAGACATTGCCACCTATGTATATGTGGCATGAGAGTACCTTGGGGCAAGAATACTTTTACAATATCCAAGGCTTCCTGTCACTTCTCTGGCATGAGAAGTGCCAAATATTTCAATGGTAATGTTCAGGGGAGATGTTGGGGGGAGTGGAGACTATTGTCCACCTCTTTGCATGATCAGATTTTTTAAGAGAATGTGGAGAAGGATGCAAGTGTTTTTGACACAGTTCATCCCCAGCAGCAACATGACAGGAAACTCTTTGATTTATGGGCTGCTCTTGGGAATGCACATGGAAACTGATATCCAGAGCTGCTGGAAGAGCATCAACTTAGTGAAAGATGCCCTTTGCCTTTAGTCTGCCTGAAATGTTGATCCTTGAACACAGCAAAATGTCGGTGATTGAAGACACACTGAGGCGACGCAGCCAACACAAGGGGACTAGAGGGAAGAACCACAGTCTAGAGTCCTTCTGTTACCAGGCATTGAGGAGCTGAAGCCATGGGAAAGCCCCTCAAACAACAGATGAGGAGTAACAACAAAGTGCCACAGTGGTGGTAATGGTGTAAATAGAAAGTGTATTTAACAATGTTCAATGATAGGAATGTATGGACATGACCCTAAGGGTGCAAAGAGACTGAGATTTTTTTTTAAAATTTTGTACTTAATTTATTGTGAATAAAGTCTATTTTGGGGAGAAAAGGGTAATTAAAAAGGAAGTGGGCATTCAATTTTCTGTGCTTGTAGCTCAGATATTCAAGCATGGTCAGATTGATGGGTTTATCATTGTCTTAACTGTGGGACAGTGCTACATACCTTGTACACCTTTTGTTTACTGTTTGATGTTCTGCAATTTTCCTAATTAGAGTTCTTGATCTGAAAATGTGGAAAAAGATTTTTTCTCTGAGAATAAATCAAAATTTTAAAACAATGAGGGGATGGGGGGGCTGACACAGATCTACTCTTGCAGAAATATTTCTACAGCCAAGAAGATTTTTAAATCTGATCATTTGAAAATGAGCATAACTCCTTGTTGCCAAATTCACCCTAACAATATTAGTCCTGTTCATGTGAAAAATGTATTGTCTACTTTGCTAGCATTGCTCCTATAGTATGATCCAAAATTTAAAAAAAATACTACAGATTAGCATATTTCCTCATGTCATCGAAGGAGGGCATTAAATGCACTGTTTATGTTGGGTCACCGAGCCAACACATTCCAAATCCCTGACTATTTCTTTCTTGTAACATAGTCTCCTGCATTCTCCTCTCATTCCCTGTTGCAGAAAATCAGAGAACATGGAAGAAATCCACAAAGTCACTTATTGTAATATATGCAACTTCCATACACACCCCAACAGAGGTCAGGAATGAACCCAGGTCACTGGAGCTCTGAGGCATTCAGCTCTGCTGTGCCACGGGAAACCTGAAATAGACACAGAAAGAACTGACTATTCTCAGCAGGTCAGGCAGTGTCTGTGACGAGAAGAACAACATTAATATTTCAGCTGATAAAGGGAAATGTCATTGGTATGAAATATTAATTCTCTTTCTCTTTACATCCTCTCTGACCTGCTGAGTATTTGTTAATGTCCCTTATATTAACTTAATCTGTCTTTGTCCATCTCATAATCAACTGGCCCCTTTACTGCACAGCCAGAAGAAAACTGTTTTATACAACTGGAGTAAAGCAAAAAGCAATTAGAGTAAATGATGAGATAGTTTACACTTAATGTCTCATAATATTTGCTCCCATCTTCACCAAAGGTTTATGTGTTACTTGAGAGAATAATTACCAGTGCTTTTACAATTTTAAACTACCTATTTTTTAAAATATATTTTTTTTTTCCTCTTTTTTTTTGCCAGTTGTTTGAGACTGCTGGTTGCTTGAGTGCTGCCAGAGGTTTTACTGTATTCTATATTCCAATCCTGAGTGCTGAATATTTTAAATTCTGGAGAAATTTAGAGGAGAAAGATCATTAGGCATGCTTGTCCAACATTTGTTCCCTTATTCAATAGCACCAGATCATGCTTCCTTTCAAGCTTGGTTCCTAACAGTCCATTAGTTGTGATTCATATGATGATGGAAGGCTTTAAGAAACATCAAGAAGATGAATCTGAACATTAAAAATCACCAAAGTAAACCAAAGAAACAAAAGTGTTCACTATGCAGAATTTATTTTCAAAAGTACTTAACCATTAGTAATAGTCCTGTATTCAGTGTGTGATGGTTATGGAACAATATATACAATATATTCAAATAATGAATGAGATAAGTGACCTCAGTATAATTCTGTAACCTACAAACTATCTTTTATTGTATTTCTTAGTATAGAAATTGCTTTTGGTGATATTAACAAATGAAGTTTTAATGCTTTCATCTGACATAACTTTGTTATTTTGATGGAGGTGTGTTAATCTAGTTATTTTAAATGGGTTATAATTTCTGCAAAAATATTGAATGGCATAATATATTATTGTAAGCATTTTTTAAACATGGTGAATGCTATTTTCTAAATATAACTATATTGTAACAATTACAGTACGGAAACAGGCCATCTTGGCCCCTCTAGTCCATTCTGATTTAAGTGATCTCCTCTAGTCCCACTTACCTGCACTCTGCCCATAACCCTCCAATCCCCTCACATCCATGCACCTATCCAACTTTTCCTTAAATGACAAAATTGACCTTGCTTCAACCACCTCTTCCAGAAGGTCATTCCACTCAGCCACCACTCTCTGAGAGAAGTTCCCTCTCATGTTACTTCTAAACATTTTTCCCCTAACCCATTCCTAATGACCGCTTGATTCAATCTCACCTACCCTTAAGGAGAAGAGACTATTCACATCTACTCTGTCTATCTCCCTCATAATTTTAAATACCTCTATCAAATCCCCCCTTAGCCTCTACACTCTAATGAATGAAGACCCAGTTTACTCAATCTTTCTTTGTATTCTAGATACTGCAATCCAGGCAACATTTTAGTAAATCTTCTCTGCACCCTCTCCACCTTATTGATATCCTTCCTATAATTTGGGGACCAGAACTGCACACAGTATTCCATATTTTGCCTCACCAATGCCTTGAATAGATTCAACATCACTTTCTCAACTCCTATATTCTATACTTTGATTTATAAAGCATACCAAAAGCCTTCTTTACCACTCTATCTGCCTTCCCCTTCACTGCATATGTCCTGTTTTGATTATTCTTCCCAAAATGGAGCACTTCACACTGATCAGTATTAAACTCCATCTGCCACCTTTCAGCCTACTCTTCTAAGCAGTTCAAATCCTTCTGCAGTCTCTGAAAACCATCTTCACAAGCTACAACTCCCCCTATTTTTGTATTGTCCATGTATTTACTAAACCCAATTTACCACTCTGTCATCCAAATCATTAATGTAAATGATAAACAACAAGGGACCCAACACCAATCCCTGAGGCATGCCACTTCTCACTGGCCTCCATCCTAACAGAACCTAAGCAAACACCTTACTGAAATCCATATAGACTACATCTACTACTCTACCCTCATTAACTTTCTTAGTCACCTCCTCAAAAAAATTCAACATCATTTGTCAAACATGACCTTCTCCACACAAACCCATGTTGAGTTTTTCTGATTAGTCCTTGCCTCTTGAGATACTTATACATATGATCTCTAAGAATACTTTTCATCAGTTCACCGACTACCGACGTCAAGCTTACTGGCCTATAAATGCTGGGCATACACCTGGAGCCATTTTTAAACAGAGGAACCATGTTTGCGACACACCAATCCTGCGGAACCGTTGCCCCCTCCAGTGACTTTTGAAAAATCACTGTCAGAGCCTCCACTATTTCCTCCCTATCCTCCCTCAAAGTCCTGGGGAAAATCCCATCAGGACCTGGAGACATCCACTTTTACATGCCTCAAAAGTTCTAACACCCCCTCTTTCCTAATCTCTACATTTTCCATAATTACCTCTTTTGCTTCTCTTATCCTACACTATTCCATATCCTTTTCCCTAGTGAATACCGAAGAGAAGAACTTGTTTAATATCTCCCCCATCTCATTCGGCTCTGCACACAGTTGTCTGCTCTGATTCTCTAAGGGACCAATTTTATCCTTCACTCTCCTTTTGCTATTTACATCTTTGTAAAACCCCTTCATATTTACTTTAATCCTATTTGCTATAGCCACCTGGTACCTTCATTTTGCTTTCCTAATTTCTTTCTTAAAATTCTTTTTACAATTCATGTATTTTCCAAGCATCTCATTTACACCTTGTTTCTTGTATTTAATACAGGCCTCCCTTTTAATTTGAACCAAATTTCTAATCTTCCTTGAAAACCACAGCTCTCTCAAACTTTTGGCTCTGCCTTTTATCCAAACAGGAACATAAAGATTCTGCACCTTCAAAATCTCACCTTTAAAAGACCTCCAATTCCCATAAAACATCTCTTTAAATCTGGCTTTTCCCCCACTCAAAAACCTTAATCTTTGGATCAGAATTATCCCTTTCCAAAATTATAATGAAATTAATGGTACCATTAATCACTGGATTTGAAGTGCTCCCCAACACCTACCTCAGTCACCTGCCCTATCTCATTCCCCAACAGGAGATCCAACACTGCCCCTTCTCTAGTGGGTACCTCAATGTATTTCTGCATAAAACTATCCTGCACACATTTTACAAATTCCAATCCATCCAGCCCTTTCACAAAATGGGTTTCCCAATCTATATTTGGAAAATTAAAATCCCCCATGTTCATTACAGACATCTGCTATCTCACTACAAATTTGCTCCTCTAGTTCTCGCTCCCCATTAAGTGGTCTTAATTAAGTGGTGTACACCCCTATAAGTGTGACAACTCCTTTTCCATTTTTTTATTTCACCCATACCACCTCCCTCGATGAGACCCTCCAATCTATCCCACATCAGCACTGCTGTAATATTTTCCCTGACAAGCAATGCTACACCACCCCCTCTTTACCCCTCCAATTCTCTCACACCTAAAGCAGCGAAATCCAGGAATATTTATCTGCCAGTCACAATCCTCCTTCAACCACGTCTCACTAATCGTTACCATGTCATATTGCCAATAGCCTATCCACACCATCAACTCATCCACCTTCCTTACAATACTCATAGCATTAAAGTAAATGTATTTCAGAGATTTCCCACATCTTTCTCTCCGGTTGTCCCCATCTTTATGGTCAACTCTATTATTTACTACCACCATCCCCCTTCTGTCACTGATCATTTTCCTTCTCGATCACCTGTTTTTCCACCCCAAACGTTGCCTATAAGCCTTCTCTATTTGAGGAAAAACCTTCTCCTTTATATGGACCCCTTCCCCCAACTGCACTAGTTTAAAGCCCCCTTAGTAGCCTAAGCAAATGCCCCTGCCAGGGTCCTGGTCCTTCTGGGATTCAGATACAACCTGTCCATTTGGTACAGGTCCTACCTCCCCCAAAAAAGGTCCCAGTGATCCAATAACTCAAATCCCTGCCCCTTACTCCACCCCTTTAGCCATGCATTCATCCTCCACCTGATACTATTCTTGCTCTCACTGTCGCATGGCACAGGTAGTAATCCAGAGATTACTCCCTTTGTGGCCCTTTTTTTTATCTCCCTACCTAACTCCTATATTTATTATTTAGGATCACTTCACTCTTCCTCCCTATGTCATTGGTACCAACATGTACCACCACCTCTGGCTCATTACCCACCCCCCTTAGGATGTCTTGAACACGAGAAGCTACATCCTGGACCCTGGCACCAGGGAGGCAAACTATCCAGTTTTCTTTATTTATCCACAGAATCCCCTATCTGTCCTCCTGATTATTGAATCCCCTGTAACTATTGCACTCCTCTTCCTTTCCCTACCCTTTTGTGCTTGACCTTGTGCCAGAGGTACTGCCACTTATGCCTTTCCAAGCCTGATTGTCTTCCCCAACAGTACTCAAGGAGGAATATCTATTGTTGAGGGCTACAGGAAGATGGGCCCGCTCTTGAACCTGTCTCTTCCCTTTCCCTCTCCTAACTGTAACCCACTGATCATCCTCCTGTGGCCCTGGTGAGACCACCCGGCTATAACTCCTATCTATGATGGCCTCACTCTCCCTGACCAGAGCGAGGTCATCAAGCTGTAGCTCCAGTTCCCTAACATGGCCCCTGAGACACTGCAGCTCAGCACACCTAGTGCAGACGTGGATGTCCAGGAGGCTAGAAGATTCCAGGACCTCCCACATCTGACACTGAGAAACTGCAACTCTCACACTCATCCCTTCTCTCTCTCTGCCTTGCCTTACAAAGAGAGAAAAAAATAAAACTAAAAGATAATATGTGACAAATATATAGTCTTACCTTAATCTAGATATGCTCTATCTCAGCCTCTGCTCGCCGAATCCTCTCAAGCCAAAGCCTCAAAGTCCCATTCCTTAACCAGGCCACTCACTCACTGGGCCGCTCCTCACTGGCCGCTCCTTTGCCTTACCCTCCTTTCATTAGCCCTTGACCAATTAACCTCGTCACTCTCACCGCGCTCCTCCTCCTCTGAACGCTGGCCAAACTCCGGTCACCGCCTCCTCTGACTCATTACTCAAACCGACTGGGCCTGAGCCCCTGTAAGGACCTGAATTTATGGCCTTACCTTACTCCCAGCTCCTCCTCCACTAAATGCTGTCCGAGCTCTGGTTGCTCCCTCTTCCGACTTGCTGCTTGAACCAACTAGGCCCGAGCCCTGGTAAGGACCTGAATTTATGGCTTTACCTTACTCCTCGCTCCTCCTCACTCCTTTTCCGTTGAACGCTGCCCAAGCTCTGGTTGCCGCCTCCTCCAACTCGCTGTTGAATCGGAAGTTACAGCCTTGTAATGCCATTCTACATGTCCATTATACTTCAGCCTTTACTGGAGAAGTGTGCATTTTCCAAAGGATACGAGTCCAGAGAACAAAATTGCCATTGATGCATTGCTAACTTAGAACTTCGGTATTGTTATTCAGAGAAGCAGAATGGAAACATAACTTCAGAGTAGTAATCGGGGACATGATTCGAAGATTGTTAAGGTGCCACTGTCAGATAAAATTAGGGGGAGTTGTGTCTTGAAATTTTATATCTGTCAAACCTCACTAGGGAGTGCACAATACCCTCACTGAATCTGTTGCATTGCCCAGGTCTCTCATCTCTCACCTGAATGTATGCGCATACATTTTCAGTGATGTGCACTTCTGTGCTCGACTCAAGGGTGGGAAAGAAGTGATTTCAAGGGCATGCAAGAAGTCATGACAGATCATATCTAACAAGAATCAACGTCAAACCTGACTTGTTTTATAAAACAGGGAAATATCCTGTTGTATTCTAACTGCTGTGAGATTTTACAATATTTCAAAAATGTTTCTGAAGAGAATTTCATAAAGGTTTTATAAATTATTGCATTCATTTTTCTTTGAACAGAATACTTATGTGATTCTGACCTTCTTGCATTCTTCATTTTTAATAATTGTATAAGTATCACACTATATTTTCAGTACTTGAAGAATTCTGCCTGCAGAAGTAAGAGACAGCATATCACTTGCGAAAGCAACGTCCTCCATACTCCATACTCCATACTCTGACTGCCAAACTGGTAAGCTGAATACTAAAACCAGACTGGTACCACAATCATACACTGCCCTGGAAATGCAAAGTGTGCAGAATGAGAGTCCATAGCTCCACGAAGCCAAAGATGCAGCAGAGATGCTCCAATAGTCAACTGCAAATATGGTACCTTTCCCCTTATCCAAAATTCCATTAACCAAAATATTCAAATGGTACCAACATGATGTCGCAAGTTGAAAAAAAAGTATCACTCAACTTGCCCTTGTGGGGCTCAGATACTCTGATGGCACCAGTTTGGTAACAATAGAACTCAGAACCAGCCAGGGAGATAGACGCTGAATGGCTGGATATTGGCTCAGAGAAGAAGACTGGAATCTCGAGCCATCAGTGAGTGATTAGAGGAAGTCGGCAGGTCAGGCAGCGCATGGGAAGAAATTAGAATGCCATTTGTCTTTGTTTCAGGTAAGTCCCTCCCCTCTCTCTTTCCATTCTTCTTTACCCTCCTCTGTACTTGATTTACAAATTATGCGCTGCTATCTCTCATCCACAAGTGGTCAGAAAAACTCTTTGTCCCGGCATCATCAAGGAGAGCAGCCTCCCAGGGAGAACCAGGGACTTCAGACTTCAAGGCCGGAATGGGGACCGTAGTCAGGACCAGTGGCGGTGGCAAAATGTCAGGGATTGGCAGTGATGGTGGGGAGGTGTCGGGGACTGGCAGCAGAGGGGAGGTGTCGGGGACTGGCGACGGCTGATGCTATTGTGCTGGGTTTTTTTTGGTTTTGATCAGTTAACGAAAAAAAACAATAACTGAAAACCATGTGGTCCCAAGCTTTTAGGATATGGGGATATGCACTGTTTCACAGTAACATTGTTTTGAAGGTTATTGTCATCATTACAAGACCTAATAAATGCCTCTGGCAAAGAATGAACATAATATCCTAGAAAAATGGTTACTACTTCTATCAACATCAACCTGAGTTCAGGGTTTTTTAAAGCTTCATGATTTGTCTCTAATTTTATGTTTTCCTTGTAATTGCATCTTGAGCAGCTTGTGCCCAATAGTAAAGCAGCAAGCTATGGTCCAATGCTCCACACAATGACTCCTGTACGTAAGCTTTTGTGTGATAAATTTGCGTGTGTCCCTCTCTCCAAATAGAATGGAGTGGGAAGTCAGGAAAGAGAGCACTACTGTAAAGTCCCAGTATTCAGAATTCAACTAACCGCAGCCTCAAGTAACCGGCAAAAATGTACGGAAGTTTACAATTGACATGCCTCACTGTTAGTTCGCTAATCCACCACTTGTGCCCCACTTAATCAACAACCAAACTCTGAAGATCTACTTGTGATGATAAATACACTATTGTTGAGACCCATGAACTGAGTGGTGACCTGGGTCACGAAATGGCTGGCAAATGTGGCGATCGATGGACCGGGCAGGGACTAACATGACTGCAGGAAACAACGGGCAATGTCGGGAATGCTGGCCAGACAGAGACCAGAACTGTGATGACATCATTCCTGTTGTCAGAAGCAGGAAGTGAATATAAACAGAGCTGGCAGTGCAATAAATCAGTATTTGACCTCGATTCAACTCTGTGTGTCGTTCTTACTCCACACTTCTCGTAGTGTGCACGCTATATTGGTGACCCTGACAGGTCCAACTGGCAATTGGACCTGAAGATGATGGACCAAGCAGCTCTCTATGCTGTCTCACTAAAGCTGCCAATGTTCTGCACATCGCAGCCACATGTGTGGTTTGAACAAGCTGAAGCCCAGTTCCAACTTCAACAGATCATCACCGACGACACCTGCTACTACTACGTAGTGAGCTCGCTCAACCAGAACAGGACAGCAAGGGTCATCAACTTCCTATGGCAGCCTCCAGAGGAAGGCAAATATGGTGCCCTCAAAGGAGCTACTAACCCACACGTTGGGCTATCACAGTGTGAGCGCGCTGCCTGTTTGATGCACATGGACGGTTTGGGGAACAGAGCCCCATCCGCCCACATGAGCATGATACTTGCAGTCACCGAGGGGCACAAGCCTTGCCTGCTCTTTTAGCAGATTTTCCTGGATCAGGTGCCCGAGGGTAGCCAACTCTTGCTAACCGATGAGGACTTACAGCAATCTGAGGAAAGTTGCAGCCCAGGCGAACATGCTCTGGAGAGCAAAGAAAGAAACAGCACCTCAGTGGAACAGATTTCCATACCCCAACCCCAGCTGACAACTAGGCCACAACAAACAGAGAGGCAAGTGAACTCCCTACCCAGTCATATTGCTATTATCATCAACAATGGGGTTCTGGGGCCTGTTGATGCCACCCACCCTGCACATTTCTGGGAAACGCAATGGTTAACTGCCGTTAATGTCTGCAGCGGTTGGCAACATGAAAGCTACCTACACATGTGGGACTCTCTGTTGCAGGTCGACGCTGCAATGAAGTCGGAGGCAGGGAGTGAATATAAATAGAGCTGGCAGAGCAATAAATCGGTCTTTGACCTCGACTCGACTGTATATGTTTCATTCTTACTCCACACTTTTCATAGCGTGCATATTATAGTACAGTTTTTTTTGTATTTTGTCTATTAAACTGGTTATCTTTAAAACTGGTGTATTAGGCATTGTAAAAGTAAGTCCCAAGTAAGCAGAAGATAAACTTATCTGGTATCTACCAATCTCCATAGGTGCCAGATACTAGGGGTTTGACTTTATTAAAATTCAAAAGAGATGGAACTAGATATTCTGCATAAATAGCAATTTCCCAAATTATTTCTCCAATTTTGTCCAATTTCCATGATTGGGGAACTGAGCTCAATGAACATGGAGCTTCTTTTTTTTAATTTAAAAAAAAATTTCACACTATGAACCATATTGACCAAAATACACATAAACATTTCCCTCTTGAATATACACTGTGTCATTTTCTCCCCTTTCCCCCCCTCCCCACCCACAAAACGTTCAACATATACGATACATTAAACCCATTAAACAATGTCATCACACAATGAAAATAAACAAGAAAATTGTGTCATCTACTTTTACATTCTGGGTCAGTTCATTTCGTCTTCTTCTCCTTCTGTTATTTTAGGCGGTGGAGGTCCACGGTAGGACTTTTCTGTTGTGTTCAATGTACGATTCCCAAATTTGTTTGAATACTGTGATGTTATTTCTTAAATTATATGTTATATTTTCCAATGGAATACATTTATTCATTTCTATGTATCGTTGCTGTATTCTCATGCTATCTTCGCATAAAGATAAAGAATGAAACATGGGAAAAGCTATGCTCCGGAACTACGAGAAATACAATAAACACGAGGTTACGCATGATACAATATAATTGGTTACACAGGCTATACACCACACACAAAAAGTTAAATAAATGGGACCCAACAGTATCAGACAGATGTTTTCACTGTGAGAAGGAAACGGGAACAACAGTACATGCAATTTGGGCATGTGAGAAAGTGGAAAAGTTTTGGGAAGATCTAAACCAGGTATTAAATAAAATCACAAAAAGCAACATACCAAAAAATTCAGGGATCTTTCTTCTAAGTAATATAAGAAGTAAAGAACTTGGCCTCGATTTGGATGGAGCACAAAAAAGGTTTATTATGATAGCCTTAGCTGTAGCAAGAAAATGTATTATGTCAACCTGGAACATGGAGCTTCTTGATGCAATCCCTGGTTATTAACACCTCAGTTGACCACAAAATTGGAGGGAGCACCGCAAGAGCCATTCTTGTGTTGCCCTCATAAGTAAAATAAACTGGAAACCTGCACTATTTCCATTTTCAAACCCGGGGTGGCATGGTTAGGGATAGCAGTTAGCACACCGCTGCTTCAACGCCAGCAACTGGGTCCAGTGTTTGAATCCCGTGCTGTCTGTAAGGAGCTTGTACTTTCTCCCTGTGTTCTTCTGGTTTCCTCCCACCGTTTACAAACCTATCGGAGTTGTAGGTGAATTGAGCTGAAAAGGACTTTTATTGTTCTATATGTCTAAATTAAAATTAAAAATATAAATTAAATTAGATAGAAAACAATAAGAAGCCACAGAGATGAACTGTAGAGTAAAACAGAGTCATGCATTTCTATTGCATTCTGCATATTTTAAAACTTTGAAATCACACAATCCCATGCAGGTGATATATATATATATATATATATATATATATATGTATTAAAGATATTAAGAATATGCAGAGACATCAGTTGTATCCTATATAGCCTTAATGCTGCTTCTGTAACATTATGACATGCTTCTACGTAAACAACGTGTTGATCACACACAGAAAAGTAGAATTTAATACAAGGAACCTGCCTGACTTGTGCAACACTGAAAGAAATGTGCCAAAATTTATACATTTACTGAGGATTTTATTGCAAAAATCAACAATCAGTTGCAAAAATGGAATAGATTCCATTTGCCTATTTGAGACCCTCTCTATTTTCATGGATCACCAGGACCACTGCCCTTTTCCACATCACTCTCATTACCACATTTTCTGAATCATGAGAAGTGGTGTGCCTGCTTCCTTTCCTAACTCAGCACACTTCCAATCCATGCAGCAGCCAAAGGACCACACAGCACAGATATGTTCAGAGCTGATACGTTTGGCCATTATGTTGCATGCACAACATGAAGGCTTATACAACATATGCGAATGAAAAGTATTCATCATTAGAACTAGACCATAATGACTTGAATTCCTCATCTTAACACACATTAAACTTTTGAACTTCTAGGATAGCACTTGCAGAGCAGGTTCTTTTTTTAATTTTTTTTATTTTTCTCACTATGAACCATACTGACCAAAATACACACAAATATTTCCCTCTTGAATATACACAGTGTCATTTTCTCCCCTTTTTCCCCCTCCCTTCCTTCCCTCCTTCACCCCCCCCCCCACTCACTCAACGTTCAACCTATATGATATATTAAACCCATTAAACAATGTCATCACACAATGAAAATAAACAATGTGTCTTCTACTTTTACACACTGGGTCAGTTCATTTCGTCTTCTTCTCCTTCTGTCGTTTTAGGCGGTGGAGGTCCGTGGTAGGACTTCTCTGTTGTGTTCCATGTACGGTTCCCAAATTTGTTCGAATACTGTGATGTTATTTCTTAAATTATATGTTATTTTTTCCAATGGAATACATTTATTCATTTCTATGATGACGGAACAACATTTGGTGGAAATTACTAATCTCCCCTGTCTTCCAGTGAGGCCACCAGACTGGATTACTATATATCTCACATTCCTGAGCATTAATCTCCATATTAATTGTCATTTTGGAATCTATGGAATAATGAATGAAAATCAGCAAAGATTAATTAAAGTCAAATTATGTTTGTTTGATTTGATTGAGCTTTTGCTAAACTAATGGTGAGAATTGGGAAAGAAGGACATTCAAAGCCTGTGTGGAAAAATAATACTCTAATAGACTTGTTAGCAAAATAATACCCTTTGGGATTAAATCATCTGTGACACTATGAATACAAAATGGACAGAAAGCAAAGTGATGAGGTATAAAGCTGCCTTCTCTACTGGAGAGGATTATATGATGCTGTTTCTTAGAGGTAGCCATTAGTTTATTAGCACTGCTCAATATACATTAATCATAATCAAGGTGGATGATCTTCCAGAACAGCTATAAATTGGACTGTGACTGAGTCATTGATAAAGGATGGATGTCATTGGGAATGGAACATCCAAGGATAACCAGTGTATCGGAAAGTAGGCAGAGGGAGTGGCATGGCTCTGATGGTAAGCAACAAAATAAAATCATTGGAAAGAAATGACGTAGGATCAGAAGAGGTAGAATCCTTTTGGGTTCAGTTAAGGAATGGTAAAAGGTAAAAAGACTCTAATGCAGTGATAAGCAGGCCTCCAAACAGCAGACGGGATGTGATCTATAAAATACAACTGGAAATAGAAAAGACCCTAAATGTCAGTTATGTATTTTTACCTTTGCTATATAAAGTACAGTTTGACCTGCTGAGTATCTCCAGCACTGTGTTTTTACTTCAATCACAGTGTCTACAGATTTTCATGTTTTACTTTGGAAATAGCAAAGGCTTGACAGAAGGTGGTTATGATAATCACGGGGAATTTTTATCATGAAAGTAGATTGGGAAAATCAGGTTGGTATTGGATCTCAGGAGAGAGAGTTTGTGGAATGCCTGTGGGATGGTTTTTTGGAGCAGCTTGTTGATGAGCCCACCAGGTATATTGGGAGAATGGGCAAAGAGGTGACAGATGAAATAAAATGTTGGAAAGTGTACAGTCATATAGTTTGGAAGATGGGGGAAAATTCAAAATTCTGAGGTGCAAAGGGCCTTGGGAACCCCTGTACAGGATACCCTAAAGGCTAACCTCCAGGTTGAGTCAGTGGTGAAGAAGGCAAATGTAATGTTAACATTAATTTCTAGTAGAATAGCATACAAAAATAGGGATGTAATGTTCAGATTCTATAGGGCACTGGTAATATCTCACATGGAGAACTGTCTACATTTTGGGAACCTTATTTGAGAAAAGACGTGCTGGCATTGGAGGGGGTTCAAAGAAGATTTACTGGAATTATACCAGCAATGAAAGGGTTAGCATATGAGGAACGCTTGTGCACTCTTGGACTGTACTCATTGGAGTACAGAAGAATGAGGCAGGAACTTTTCAAATGTTAAAGGGCCTGGAAGTGTGTGAAAGGTGCCTGTGGAAGTGTGGTCATTAGGTGTATTTAAGGCAGCAATTGATGGTTATTTGATTAGTCAAGGCATCAAGGGTTATGAGGAGAAGGCCGGGGTGTGGGAGGATCGATCAGCTCTTGATAGAATGGGCAAACAGACACAATGGGCTGATTGACCTACCTCTGCTCTGATATTGTGATCTTAGTAATAATAAGATGCTCCAGGTAGCCCATTGAGTCCATGATGGCCATAAATGTAGCTGCTTGGAGTAATCTCCCTTTATCATTCTGGATACCAGACTTTAGTAAGGATATTAGTACTGGGAGAAGGTGCAGCAGAGATGTACTAGATATAAGGAATGAGACATGTTGAGAGGCAGAAAAAAGATGCACTGTTCAAGATCATGAAAAATTTTGATAGGGTAAAGAGGGAGAAATTATTTCATTTGGAGAAAGATTAATAATCAGAAATAAAATGATTGGCTCCCTTTCTCTCCATCTTTTTTTCTCTATTCCTCTCTCTTACCCCCTCCCTCCACTTTCGAATGCATTTTCTCAAAGGACAGTGACGCAGATTCAATAGTAATAATCAGAAGCAAACACTGACTCTGATCAGGCCAATTGATTCTGATCACTTGAGTGATGTAATGCTTTAAGGTCAGCACAAAAGCCAATATTTATGATTAAGTCAAATTGATATTGCCTTAAATAGCTTTCTGTAACATTTGCTGAAAAGAATTTTACTTATGAATAAGCTCCAGGTAGTATTATAAAAGTTCAGTAAAAAGAGACATTTTGAATTGAATCGATTCTCCTGTCAGTTTGCCTATCGTAGTAACATCGTAGTAAGATGGCAGATGCCATCTCACTGCCTCTACACAAAGACATTGATCACCTGGACAGTAAAGATACATTCATCAGGATGCTCTTTATCGATTAGAGTTCGGCATTTAACACCACTGCCCGCTCAAAACTGATCAGCAAACTCCAAGACCTGGGAGTTAATTCCCCACTGTGTAACTGGATCATGGATTTCCTCACCTCCAGACCACAATCAGTGAAGAATGGAAAGAAATTTTTCTCCACAATCTCACTTTATTCACTTTACATCTATGACTGTGTGGCTTGGTATGGCAATAACACCATCTACAAATTTGCTGAAGATACCACTGTAGTGTGTAATATAAAGGAAGGGGATGAGTCAGCACACAGGATGGAGATTGAAAACGTGGCTGAATGGTGCAACAACAACAATGTCACCAAAACTACACAGCTGATTATGGACCAGGAAAGGAAAGCCAGAGTTGTATAATCCAGTGATCATTGGGGTATCAGAGGTGGAGAGGGTGAGCAAATTTAAGTTCTTGGGAGTCATTATCTCAGAGGATCTTTCCTGGACCCAACACACCAACAGCCTCGTGAAGAGAGTACGTCAGCATGTCTACTTCCTCAGGAGTTTGTGGAGATTTGGTATGACATCAGAAACCCTGGCAAATTTCTACAGAGGTGTGGTAGAAGGTGTGCTAACCAGCTGCATCATGGTCTGATATGGAAACACCAATACTCCTGAACTTAAAGCCCTCCAAAATGTAGTGGACACAGCCCAAGAAAAACCCTCTCCACTGCAGAGCACATCTACAGGGACCACTGCAATCGGAGGGCAGCAGCAATCATCAAAGACCCACACCACCCAGTACATGCTCTGTTCTCACTGCTGCCATCAGGAAAGAGGTATAGGTTCCACAAGACTCACACCATCAGGTTCAGGAATAGCTGCTACCCCTCCACCATCAGACTCCTCAATGGCAAACTCAATCAGAGTCTCATTTAAAGACTCTTGTGCACATTACTGATGTTTTTTTGTCCTCTCTCTATTGCACTACCAGTTTTATTACAGTGCTTTTTTTGTTTACTTTTTTTACATTGTGTACAGTTTATTTTTTGCGCTACCAATTAGTGATAATTCTGCCACGCTTGCAGGCGAAAGGAATCTCAGGGTTGTATGTGATATCATGTATGTACTCTGACAATAAATCTGAAATCTGAATTTGAAATGTAAATCTAAATCTTTATTGTCTTTCCCTCTGCCATCGGATTTCTGATCAGACAATAAACCATAGCCACTACCTTACCGTCTCTTTTGCACTCAAAATGTAATTTATAGCAATATTTGCACCGTAATGCTGCCACAAGCCAACAAATTCCATGACATACTGTATCCATGACAATAAATTCTGATTCCAAAATACTTTTTTTGGCATGTTATCCAGACAAGTCAATCAATCCATGAGCACAACAGGCAATGCAAAATAAAATTGAAGTGCAGAGTATAGTGTTTCAGAGAAAAAAGTTCATTTAGAACAGAACAAAGACAGAATAATTTTATTATTGAGATGTATATTCAATCATCTGATGACAGTAGAGAAGAAAATTGCATTAGACTGGATAGAATGTTTTTGGAAACAGTACTTCAAGATCTATGGATATCGAAGTCATACACTGTTGCAATATCATGTGAGATAGTCAAATATATCAATGTTTTAGTTAATTCATTTCAAATTGATACATTGATCTCAATGATCAATCAATACTTCTACAAATATTTCATTCCATTTTGGGTTTAATAGATAGCAGTGGGACTGAAAATCTGTGAGTTTGGAGTCACGGCAACCACTGCCCCAATCATGTTCAAGCTGGAGTTTTTATTAGAAAGTCTCCCAATGAAGGTGGCAAAACTATTGCTCCCACAGAGATGCCTGGGATTTTATTTTTCAAACCCTGCACAATACTCCAAACAGTTGAAAAGAGATCCTAGTTTAAAGCTAACCACTTTTGTGTTCATGGAACTGGGGATATGACCTTTGGGGAAAGAGGTTCAACCATTTTCAAGAGTCTGGGCTGGTTCCTTGTTGCTGAGATACTTACTTTTTCCTGCATGGCCTCATCCTCTCATTTAGCCTATTCCTCATCAGAGAAAAACCAAGGTTTACCTGTAGATTTTCCCCCTCTCTGCCCCAACTCCTTTGGAACTCACATTCTAACGTGGTGAGCTTTTTAAGGAACCAGGATATTATTCTTTCCTCATAGATTTTTTAAATAATTTCCTTTAAATTTGTGTGTATAAAAGGCAGGAATGGACTTTAGTGCTAATATTTCTTGTTCATCCATTATCTCAGTTATTTTGTATGATGTGGAAGTCTCACTGCCACTCAAGAAAGAAAAGCACCAAGACAGCCTGCATGGTTGACGTATTGGTCACAGCAGCGCCTTTACAGCACCAGCGATTGGGACTGGGTTTAGAATCCCACACTGTCTGTAAGGAATTTGTATGTTCTCCCCATGTTTGCATGGGTTTTCCGTGGGGGCTCTTGTTTTCTCCCACTCTTCAAAATGCAATGGGGTGTAAGTTAATTGGATGTAAATTTGGCTGCACAGACTCATGGACTGAAATGGCCTGTTCCCATGTTGTTGGTCTAAATTTAAATTTATGCTCTTTAGAGACTGAAGAGCTATCCCATGTTGACTGGTAACCCTCTACTTGATTCTCAAATCCTAATGGGAGAAGTACTAGACGTCACGGCAGTGTGTAATCTTGCAATAAATTTGTAGACTGTAGGATGAGGAAATTGAGCTCCAATTTTATTTTGGAATAACTTCTGGGCCCTGGCTTTTGTCTCTGTTTTTCACAAGAGGGATCCAGCAGAATGATTGAGTAACTTTATTATTGTTGTCGTAACAAAATGAAATCACATTACTTCAGATGAGTGTGATAGTAACTGAGAAAGGATCCAGATTCATCCAAATTCTAACCCTTGTTATCTAAGAGCACATATTGTTGAATATATTCAAGCAAGAGGCCTTAGAATGTTCATTCAATGTAGTAAAGATTATGCACAATTTTAAAATGGTATGCATGTAATATGAGGATACTCAGGGATCAAACTGTCTTATGCAATACAGCTGAATTTGGTTGAAATGCATATTACAGATGACATACACCATGGTAAGCTTTTGCATTTTTTTCTGTTGATAGTATGCAAAAACCCCACTCTAGAGGAATCTGAACTATCACACAAGGAAGTTAATTATTGATCACTAGAGATTGTATCAAGATACAATTATGCAAGTGACCAGAACAGAGGTACGAAAATCCCACAAATTAATGACACAGGAATTTTCAGTTTTGGACTAAGGAGGGACAAAAATCAGGAACCCTTTCCTGTAATTGGCAATTGATACTTAATCAGTTGTTAATTTTAATTCTGAAGCTGTACAATTTAGCTGAATCAACAATCTTAAAGATTCATGTAAAAGATAAATTTTCAGATGTACCACATATGCCAGCCATGATCTAACAGGCAGGTTCAAGAGACGGAATAGCTGGCCTCTAGTTCCCATATCCTTCTCTAATGTATAGAACCATAAAACACTGCAGCCCAGAAACAGGCCCTTCGGAGGCCTGATGAGCAGGATGCAATATTTACATATGCTGGTTTAAAGCAAGGAGATGGCCTTTCAGAATCGTTTCAGAATTTGAGATTCAGGAGCCAGCTTTCTTTTTCTTTCAAATATTTTTATTGAGTTTAACATATAAACGTACATACAAAATTTTAAGGAAAACACATAACAAGTCAGTTCATATACATACAACAACAACAAAAAAGGATGGAATGACATTGAACAATTCCTTAATCCACGTGTAAAACAAATTATGAATTAATCTATGATAAACTATGTTAAACCCATATTTTCCAAATTAACCCAAATCAAAAATTGATAAAAAGAAAACCAAAAAAAAACCCCTAAAAACTAAATGTAATCTACCCCTCCCTTTAATGAAGATTACTTTGCAAAAGAAAAGGGAAATTGTGGATCGGATAGCAACCTCAGGAGCTAGCTTTCAAGCAAAACTTAAAGAAACAAATGAAGAAGCATCATTTATATCCACATGTAACATACAGAGGTTGACCATCTAAACCAAGATGGTTATCTGAAGAATAATTTACCCCAATTTGAGCCAAATAAAGCATTTGAAAAAAAGTTTGCAGCAAGCAAATGCAGTACAATCTTCAGTGAAGCTAATAGAATGCACAATACTAATGTTCATCATAGTATGTTGAAACTGACTTCAATTAGACAACAAATTCAAATAGCAATGAATGAGGAAGTCAATTACTATTTTCTTGGTGATCCCTGTGTTTATATCTCTGCTACTCCTCCAAGTGTCACTATGGCAAGAAACACCAATTTTCATAAATGCTGAGTAGAGAAAAAAAAAACAGCTCTGCCTCTCCAAATTACAAGAAATTGCTCTATTTTGGTATTGTTTCCAGCAAGTGTTTGTTGGTACAATCACTTATTGTCTACCTTGAATTGTATTTTCAACTAACAAGGCAGTTTAACCATAGAACGTTATAGCACAGAAAACAGCTCATTTGGCCCTTCTAGTCTGTGCCAACCATTATTTTGCTAATCCCATTGACTTGCTCCCGCTCCATAACCCTCCAGACCTCTCCCATCCATGGACCTACCCAATTTATTCTTAAAACTCAAGATGGAGCCCACATTCACCACATTAGCTGGCAGCTCATTCCATACTCCCCTTAATGTTCCCACTAAACCTTTCCAATTTCAGCTTAAAACTATGACTTCTCGTATTTATCTTCCCCAATCTAAGTGGAAAAAGCCAACTCACATCCACTCTGTATATACCTCTCATAATCTTTATCAAATTTCCTCTCATTCTCCTTCGATCCAAGGAATAAAGTCCTAACTTGTTTAATCTTTCCCTGTAACTCAACTCCTGAAGACCCAGAAACATCTAATAAATCTTCTCTGCACCCTTTCAATCTTATTGGTATCATTCCTGTAATTAGATGACCAGAGCTTCACACAATATTCTAAATTTGGCCTCACCAATGTCTTAAACAACTTCAATATAACATCCCAGCTCCTATACTCAATACTTGGATTTATAAAGGCTAAGATGCCAAAAGCTTTCTTTCCAACCCTATCCAACTGTGATGCCACCTTTACGGTACAATGTATCTGCATTCCCAGATATCTTTGCTCCTCCACACTCCTCAGTACCCTACCATTTACTGTGTATGTCCTAACTTGGTTTGCTAAAATGCATCACCTCACACTTGTCTACATTAAAATCCATCTACCATTTTTTTGGACCATTCTCCCAGTTGGTCCTGATCCCTCTGCAAGCTTTAGAAATCTTCCTTGCTGTCTTTGAGTCATCAGCAAATTTGGTGATCCAATTTTTACTACATTATCTTCCAGATCAGTTGAGTTCAATATATTTGGGTAATATGGAAGCAACTAAAAGGCCGAACATGTAAGGGTGGTAGATTTCTTTACTTGAAGGATATTAGTGAAGCAGATGGTTCTAATGTCAATTTGTTAATGTTGTGATTGCCATTACCACTACTGACACTAAATTTTAATCCCAATTTACGTAATTACAAGAATTTTAATTCCCCAGCTGTTCTGATGGATTTGAAATTATACTTTTAAATTAATAGTCAAGGCTTCTGGACAACAGCTCAGTTACAACAACTATATTAACCTACCCAAATGCAGAAAAGAAAACAGGCAAGTTTCAACCAATAGTGGAGGAGGAACACAGATAGGAGTGTGTCATCTGGCTGAGGATCGGATATCACCAATCAATGATGCTACTGGGTGGAGGCAATAAGTAGCACAGGGTGAATGTCAATGGATTGGTGTGCCAGTTGGGACCGGGTGTGGGGATTGAGGTAGTCAGTTGATTGGATCTTGAATTAGATTGCATCAATGGGCTAATTTCTTAACACCTTCTCAGATTCAGATTTATTGTCAGAGTACATACAAAACATCACATAAAACATAAGATACTTTTTCCTGCGGGCAAGGTAGAATTACCACTTATTGATAGTGAAAAAAAAACTGTACTTCCCATCACCTTTTCTAACTTTTCTTCATTATATGAAGTTGGGGGTAGGGGGAAAAATTATTTGAGACGTATGTCTCAATTACAGGTGTAATTAGTTTGGATCACAGAATGTGCACATAAAATCACAATCAATTGAACAATGCTTCAGTTTTTCAAAGTTCAGATTTATTGTCAGAATACATACATGAAGTTACATTCAAACCTAAGCTTCGTTTTTCTTGCGGGCGAGAAATTGATAGTGCAAAATAAAACTGTACTCACCGTGCACATGGAAACAAACAAAGAAATGTAAATAACAGACTGTGCAATACGGAGAGAAAAAAAATGAATAAAGTGCAAAAGTAAGAGTCCCTGATGGAGTTGGCTGCTGTGGGGTCTAGTGGTGGAGGAGTAGAAGCTGTTCCTGAACCTGGTAGTACAGTCTATTTCCTGATGGTACCAACAAAAAGAGAGCATGGTGGGTGGTGTGAATCCTTAGTGAATGCTGCTGCACTCCGAAGCCAGCATTCCCTGTAGATTTTCTTGATGTAGGGGAGGGTTTTGCCTGTGGTATCCTGGGCTTTGTACACTCACTTTTGCAGGGCTTTACATTCAGGTGTATTGGTGTCCCCTTAGCGGACCATGGTGCTGCTGGTCAGCACACTTTCCACCACACAATGGTAGAAATTTGCCAGGGTTTTGGGTGTCATACAAAACCTCCACAAACTCCTGAGGAAATAGAGGTACTGACATACTCTCTTCATTATGCCATTGGTGTGTTGGGTCCAGGAAAGATCCTCCGAGATAGTGACTCCTAAGAACTTAAGTTTGATCAACCTCTCCACCTCTGATTCCCCAATGATCACTGCATTGTATAACACCTGGCTTTCCTTTCCTGGTCCACAATCAACTCCTTAGTTTTGGTGACATTGAGTGCAAGATTGTTATTGCTGTTTCACCATTCAGCCAAATTTTCAATCTCCATCCTGCATGCTGAATCATCTCCTTCCTTTATACAACCCACTTCCATAGTATTATCGCAAATTTGTGAATGGTATTATTGTCGTACGGATCCACACAGTTGTAGGTGTAAAATAAGTAGACTAGGTGGCTAAGAACAAAGCCCTGGGGTGCTCCCATACTGATGGAGATTGCTGAGAAGAATTTCTTTCCAATCTTCACTGATTGTGGTCTGGAGGTGAGGAAATCCATGATCCAGTTACACAGTGTGGTGTTAACTCCCAGGTTTTGGAATTTGCTGATCAGTTTTGAATGTCAAACTGGAGTTGATAAAGAGCATCCTGATGTATGCATCTTTGCTGTCCAGGTGTTCCAGGGCTTTGGTAGATCCAGTGAGTTAGCATTCATCATAGATCTGTTGCTATCATAGGTGAATTTGAACAGATACATGTTTCAGTGTTCTAATATCTCCATTAAGGCAGACATTTTTATTTTCCATTCTTTGAAAGAGGTTTCTCATGTAGATAGAGTAGTAAAGAAGGCTTTTGGTATGCTGGCCTTTATAAATCAAAGCAGAGAATATAGGAGCTGGGAGGTAATGTTGAGAATGCTCAAGGCATTGGTGAGGCAAAATTTGGAATACTGTGTGCAGTTCTGATCCCCAAATTATAGGAAGGATATCAATAAGGTGGAGAGGGTGCAGAGAAGATTTACGATAATATTACCTGGATTACAGTATCTAGAATACAAAGAAAGATTGTTTAGACTGAGTTTTTATTCATTGGAGCGTAGAAGGTTGAGGGGGGATTTGATAGAGATATTTAAAATTATGAAGAGGATAGATAGAGTAGATGTGAATAGGCTCTTCCCCTTGAGGGTAGGTGAGATTGGAATGAGGGGTCATAAGTTAAGGGTTAGGGGGGAAAAGTTTAGAAGTAACATGACAGGGGGCTTCTTCGCTCAGAGAGTGGTGGCTGAGTGGAATATCCTTCCAGAAGAGGTGGGTGCAGAAGGGTCAATTTTGTATTTTAAGAGAAGGTTGGATAAGTGCATGGATGTGAGGGAATTGGAGGGTTATGGACAGGGAGCAGGTAGATGGGACTAGAATACATCACTTAGATTGGTACGGACTAGAGGGGCCGAGATGGCCTGTTTCCATTCTATAATTGTTATGTGGCTATATGGAAACTTCATATTCTTCCTTCTGACCTATTCTATACTGTCTAAAATAGTTATGTCCTGAATTGAGCAATGGGTGACATCACTTATTGTCTCGGTGACACATATAACAGACCATATGAAAAAATATCCATTATAAGCCCATATACTCTCACAGCTATCCCAACCTTACTTCCTCAACCTCTATCCCCTGTAAGGACTCCATTTCATTCTGTCAATTCCCTGCTTTTATTATATTTGATCAAATAGCAAGACATTATATACATATACTCCTTTCTTCTTGAATCATGCCTTCCCAACCACTAGGAGTTGGAGGAACAACATCTCATATTCATTCTGGTCATCCTCCAACTGGATGGCATTAACATCAACATCTCTGGTTTCTGTTATCTCCCCCTCCCTTCTCTCCTTAGGTCTCCTCTATCTCTCTCTCTTCCTTTTTCCCTCTGACTCCTTTCCCCCAGCTCTGCTTCCACAGAGCCAAACACCCCTCCCCCCATCAATTCCCACCTTTCCTTTTTCCTGTCCTCCTATCCATATCCAATTAATAAATGTTGTCTGTTGGTCTGTACTCTCCCTTTTTTTAAATTCTGGCACCTGCCTGCTTTTTACTCATACATTGAAGAAGGGCTCAGGGCTAAAATGTTGGTTATAGATCTTTACTTTTTATGCACACTGCAAAACCTGCTGAGTTCCTCCAGAATTTCTGTGCTTTTACCAGAGCTGGTAGATTCCTTGTCTGTATTTCATATTTTTCCTACACTTCTACAGTCATCAACCCCCTCCCTTCCTGGACAGAGTGATGTTCAATTCCTCTGGTCCTCACCACCCCTACCCACACCCAACTAGTCTCTTCATATAGCAGGCCCTCCACATTTTCCACTTATTTCAATAAGATTCCATTGGAAGATGCATATTCACCTCCCATCTTCTTTTAGCACTTTAAAAGGACCAGCATTGCCTTTATCATCCTCTGTCCCTACAAACCACTTCCTTTCTTATGGCATTTTTCCAGCACCTATGAGATGCAATACCTTTCTTTTCACCTCTTCTCTTTCCATCAACTAGAGACTCATACTTTCCAAATTAAGCAAAAATTTATATGCACTTCTTCCAATCTAGTGTATTGTCCAGAAATAAAATAGACACGTATTGAGACCTCATTTTGCACAATACCTCCGTTGTTTGCTTCCTACTTTAATCCTTAATCTTTCTGGCTATCATCTCCTGCACTTTTATGAAGCTGAATGTAAGGATGAGGCAAATCACTTCTTCTTCCACTTGAACACATTGATGCCTTGCAGACTGAATATTACATTGCATAACTTGAAGTAACTTGCTTTTTACCAGAACTGTTGTATGTTAATCTTCTGAATTAATTTCTCATTTTTTCTACCTCCATTAGAACATTCTGATCGACTAAGCAAATCTTCCAGCTCTGTATTTTGCAACATTTATGCCCTTTTTTTCTGTTTACTCATGCTGGTAACCACCTTCACTTCAAAGCTTTTGTTCATCTCACTCTCTCTTCCTGGCCCCATTAACTTCCTGGCCCCATTAACCCATTGACTTTGTTATTCCCACAACTGCCTTGCTTCACCATATCACAGATATTAATTTTATTCTATCCACACTTCCATCCATCCTCTGCAACAAAAACTAGTTGGTTTTTTTTCTCTCCCAATTTTTCAACACCAACGTATGTAAAATGTTCTTCAATGTAAAATGTAAACTCTGGTTTTCTTTCCATAGATTTCGCCTAACCCTTTGAGTGTTTCTGGCAGTGACTGCACTTATCTGAATTTAGTTGATTTAGATTGAATTGCTTATTGTGACATGTACCAAGATTTGGTGAAAAAGCTTCATTTTATGTGCTATCCTGACTTGTCATCTTATCATTTCCAATATCCAGTATCTACATGGCATTTAAGGTGAAAACATTTAGGCTTTCTAATGCTTGTTAAGTTCTATTTATCTTAGAGGGTTTTCCCTTTGAAATAAAGCACCAATCAATGAGCTGATTATGAATATTATATGTTTTCCTTACATTACAAGTGATTGAAAAATGAATATAGGTCATACTGCTCTCAAGGATTTATTGTGGATTGTCTGATTAACTCAGCAAATATTGCAAAAGATATACAAGGCAAATTATGTCATTGCATAATGCACTCAGTACATCTTGTAAGTTATCAACCCAGACACATGGCAGCAGAAGGAAAAGATAAAATGTCTCAACTGCCCATATCATGGCAGATATAAAATAGCAATCTGTTTAGGTAAATATCTGTGAAGCCACTCTAGGAACTCATTGGGCTTGGACTTGAACTTGATGGCAATGATGACCTGTCTACTATGTGTAGACACTGCAGGGGGTCCTCCACTGTTGTCTTACTGATAAGGCTTGTGTCCAAAATGTTGACACCATTCATTGTTTGGCCTTGCACTAAGTAATTTGATCATGTGCAAGGCACAGAACAAGCCCTGCCCTGCCTGTGCAATGTTTGCAAAGTCATTGTTGCAAAACTCTGTCATTATTTTGAAAATTTTATTTATTGAATAATGATATATATGTTGAAATATACAATTAATGAATAAAACTTAAAAAACAATACACAAAATACATACATGATATTTTGAAACAAATCCCCTACAACTCCCCCATCCTACCCCCCCCCCCAAAAAAAAGGAAAAAGAGATATCAAAATTCATCAGTTAATTATACCATGGTTTGGAGTAACACCACTACTGTGCGATGAGGAGATTTAATAATTCAACTCCATATAATCCAAATACGGGCTCTGCAAAACTCTCTCCCCAGGCTAAAAAAAGCTGGCAAGGTCTCTCAGTGCTAACAAATGTTTTTGCTGATTACTGTTGAATATGCCAACAAATAAAACATATTGAAATGTTTTATATTTTAAAGCACCAATGTGCTTAAAACATTTTAAAATACTAAAATATAAAACAAAATAAATAAAATTTCTGTAAATACTCTGAAATGACTCCCTTTGGCAATGAAGGCATGAATGATTATCGGTCTTTTTTCACATCCTCCTTTCCAGTACTTTCTGGTTTTAATTTCAAGTTTCTAGTTACTTTCCCCCAACTTTCCCCATTCCAATGAATCAGCTTGCAGATGATGCTACACCAGATCTAACCTGGCATAGGTTCAATTGGCAGATTCCCCAGCATAAGCATTGGAAATTCAGTAATTTCATGCTCTGCTGATTGGAACGTGCCTAGAAATCATTGGTGATGTGAGATTAACAGATCCTAGTCTTCCATAGTCCCATGAAACAGGCACTGTTGTGGTGGGTAAATGCTACTTGTCTGATGTTGAATAGCCTGCAGCCCTCTGCTGCAGGATGGAAGATGGCATAGATCAGTCTTTCACATTTCTGCCATTACTTCTCACTGTTTCAGAACCAAAACCCGGGACAGACCTCATGTCTGAACAGCAGCTGCAATTATTTGGAAACTCACTCAGAGTGCTCTGTGAAGCTCTCATCCTGAACTGCCTAAGCATTTGCAGAGGTCCATAAGCCTTGAAAAATGGCAGGAGTCCAATATCTGAAATGGACTACCATAAAATGTTTTAATTCTCACAAAATGCAGGTCAAACATCTGGAAAGGGTAATTTCCCTCATCCAGGGATCCCAACAGTTGAAAGAGTAGGGTCCCAGTGGTGAGGCAGTTGGAACAGTGATAGCACAGCTGGTAGAGCCTGCTGCCTCAGAAGCTCAGAAGCTGAGCACCTCTGCTGACTGTATGGGTTTTACATGTCCTCCCCATCATCACATACTTTTGCTCTGGCTCTGGCTTCATTGTGTTATCCAAAGACATGGGCTGTTAGATTAAGTACCCCTCATAGAGGTGAATGTTTGAATCTGGCAAAAAATAATCAGAATATATGAAAAATAATATGGAATTAGTAAAGGTTAAATATAAAAGTACATAAAATGAAAAAAACAATAGAACATTACAGCACAGAAACAGGGCATTTGGCCCTTCTAGTCTATGTCAAATTATTATTCTGCCTAATCCACTGAACTACATTCAATCCATATCCTTCCAAACCCCTCCCATCCATGTATCTGTCCAAGTTTTTCTTCAATGTTAAAATTGAGCCCACATTCACCACTTCACCTGGCAGCTCATTCTACACTCCCGCTACTCTCTATTCAAAGAAGTTCCCCCTAATGTTCCATTTAAACTTTTGCGCTTTCCCCCTTAAACCATGTCCTTTGGTTTGTATCTCACCTAACTTGATGGGTACTTGACAGACAGCCTAGATGGGTCAGTTGAAGAGCCTGCTTCTATGTTCCATAACCCTGTAACTGGGGATGATTAAAGATCTTGAATTCATAGAGATGTTCTGAAGATCTAGACAATATCTTCCACTGAAGATCTGAACTGAAATGGAAATTTTTGACTGAATCATGTCAAAGGACAAAAACAATAAGTAGTAGGGAATGAGACATACTACAAGGTGGAACCCTGCATTTGGGTCCTGAGTCTTCGTTCCCAAGCAAACTGCAATTTAAAAAAATAAAAACACAGAAATGCTGGAGGAACTCAGTAAGTCTTGCTGCATCCATAGGAGATAAAGACATATAACCAATGTCTCATGCCTGAGCCCTTCTTCAAGGAGTGAGTTAAAAAGCAGACAGGGGCCTGAATTAAAAAGACCAAAATGCTGGAAGAGCTTAGCTGGTCTTTTAAGCACCTATTTAGACAAAGATATAATGCTGACATTTCAGGCCTGAGCCCTTCTTCAAGGAAAAATCAGGAAAGGCAGAAGCAGGATATATCAGAAAGTCTCAGAATTCAAGCAATGGGAGAGGAATTGAGACCAACAAAAGATATTAATTGGATGTGATCAGGGACTAGGTAGAATTGATCATGTCTGTGGGAAAGGAGTCAGGCAATGAAGAGACAATGCGGGAAGCAAGGGGATGGGGAGGGTGTTTAATGAAAGCTCGACAATATTAATGCCAGTCAGAAGATGAAGTAGTGTTCCTCCAATTTATGGGTGGTCTCAGTCTGGCAGTACATGAGACCATTGACAGACATGTCTGCAAGGGAAAGGGATGCTGAACTGAAATGAATTCAAAGAAAGGGTGAGGGAGGAGTACAAACCAACAAAAAAAAGATGTTAATTGGAGAAGAGGTGATGATTGATTGGGGGTGGGGGTTTGGGGGGAATTTAGCTCTGTGAATGCAGAGCTGCGATAAAGGAGATAGATGGGAAAGGGAGGAGAGAGGTAGAGCTAGGGAAAAGGAAACATGAGGAACTATGGAAGAGGGGTGCGATCGAAACCAGAGAAGTCAACATCAATGCTATTCGGCCAGGGTGTATTGCAATTCCCAGCCCCATTCCCTTGCCAAAGTTTTTGTCCATGGCCTCATGCCATGCTGGACTGAGACCACCTGCAGATTGCAGGAACCTTGTATTCTGTTTGGGTACTCTCTATGTGAATGGTATTAATGTTGTTTTCTCCAGAATCAGCTGCATCCCTCCTCCCCATCACTTCTCCATATATCTCCTTCCCTCTACCTCAGTCTCTCTCTCTCTCTCTCTCTCTCTCTCTCTCTCACTCTCTTCCCTTTTCCCCCTATTTCATTTCCTCCACCTCTGCATTCACAGAGCCATCAATTCTCACCTTTCTTCTCTCCTCCTATCCAATTAACTGCTCTTGTCTATCGGTCTGTACTCGTTCCCCTGCCCTTTCTTTTAATTCAGGAACCTGCCTGCTTTTTACTTACAACTTGAAGAAGGACTCTTTACCTCTTATGGACACTGTGAGTTCCTCTAGAATTTTTGTGCTTTCACTACAATTGCAGCATCTGCAGACTTACATGTTTCATTGCCATCTCTTCTTCCAAATGGAAGCCTCAGAAAGCAGTGGCAAGGGAAGCAGAAAGAATAAATATTTACCAAGAACTTTGTTTACTTTCTGCCCACTCCATGTTCAAATACATTGAATGAAAGGGATCAGCTACTGGCAGTTAATAGGAAGGGAAATCTTGCTTGAGGCAGTAATTCAGGCTACTATTAACTGTGAGAAGTAAAGCACAAAACTCTGCAGACACTGTGGTTGAAGTAAAAACACAACACTGGAGAAACTCAGCAGGTCAAACTGTATCCTTTATATAGCAAAGATAAAGATACATAACCAATGTTTCAGTTCTGAGCCTTCATCAAGGTGTAGGAGAATGAAGGGTTATGGGGAAATAGCAGGTAGGTGGAGCTGAGTCCTCGGCCAGATCTTATTCAAAGGCAGAGCGGACTTAATGAGTCATGTGGCCTACTCCTGCTCCTATTTCTTATGTTCTTAAAGGTTACATTAACTTGAATAAATATAGATTGTCAATGTAAATCAAGTTTAAGAACTTAGAAGAAGAGCTAGAAGTGTTTACGTGAGTTGAATTTTTTTTTTGTTTTCTGACCTTGGAAATTTTCATGCAGTATCATTTGTAGCATGATGCAGAATGCGTGTTTTAGTCATGACCCCATGATGATAAATTTCAGTCAAGTGTCTGAACTAGTGTTAAACATTTTGCTTGCATGTGATAGAGCCTGTTTTGTCTAAGATTGAGTTCAGATGGACCTTCAGAGATGCTTTGTAGTCCATTAGTCCTGGCTTGTTCAGACCGATGGGTCCAAAACAATCAACACAATGAAAACAACAACAAAAATCAGGTTGACTACCAGGGAAATTGGAAGATCAAGAGATTGTTGTAATTGGAGGATAGAAGTCAGGGGTGAGGGAGGTGAAGAGATGAGACTCCAGTATCAGGGGTTCTGCAAAGTTGTGTTATCAGGAATTTAATGGATTAAAAATTTGGAGCCTCAGATGATTGGAACAACAGTGGAGGGTTGATTTCATAGCGGCTCAAGCTAATTAAACTGGGACTGTCAGGATTAGGAGATATAGGATGGTCTGAATAACCAGGGGTTTATGATCTGCATCTGGACCATTGGGAGATTCACAGGTGAGAGGGTGGAGGGGGAAGTTTTCAGTAACATTGAGGGGGAAGGGTCAAGAATGGAATTTAACTATTGGACTTCATTCAGTGTGTTTTCCAATCCAACATTCTGATTGAAAACTCGATTGGCAGTGGAAGAATTCAAAATTGTCACTCCCAGGAGGTTTCCTTGACATTGAGTTTCACTCATGAAATGAAGTTACTTGCATTGCAAGTTTACCTTCCAGCAGCATCTATCCAGTAAAATTTCTAGCATTACAGGACATTATTAGATTTCACTCCATCCAAAATTCATTTTCTATCACATAGCACTGAAATGAGCAATGCAAAGCAATCTAATTTCTCGGGCATCGTATGGTGGTATTTGTTGCGATTATTTTACAAGGGTAAGTTCAAAATCTTGCATTTTCATTGGTGATGTGTTTAAAGATTCTTCTTTCATATAACAGGTAAACATTGGGTGAAAGGATGCATGATAAATCTGTATGTTGATAGCCAATTAGGTCTAATAAGTGTTATTATTACTAATAAGTAATAACAAGATTGTAGATATCTGTTCTGAACTTGCTCATGATAAATTCAGAGCAGATATCTGCAATCTGGTGCATTGATTGCACATTTTACACATACAGTTTGATAAATTTGTGATATAGCTCCTTCCTTGTACTGAGCCACAAGACCTATGTTTACATCACACATGGTATCCTAGTGTACAGAAGCCGCTTTCAGGTGGTCAGAATATCTGACTGTAAATCCGCCTATTGTATCTCAATGCAGCTGTCAGGTGGCCAGCTGAAAGTGGAGAACCCGGCCAGGAGGAGCACTTACCTAACCCTCCTCCTGAACGTATATTCTCCGGCTTGGAGAATCTTCCTTTGCACCTGAAAGCAGCAGTGGGACTACGGCTACAGTCCACAGGAGCCGGCGTTCATATGGGCGTGGGTCTCCTTCAGCTGGCACGTTCAGGTGACAGAAAGGCATCTTCTCCACGGCCACGCTGCACTCCCCCAGCCGTGTCTGCCAGTGCATTATCTGTGTCCGAGCACCTGAAAGCAGCTAGAGATGAATCTGCAGCATTGAAACCCCAGATTGATATCTGTTCCCGTGACAAGACTTTTCATTCTGGGACATCTGAGATGTCCTCCTTCTTCAGTAAACGTGGTTTCTCTTTCACTGCTGTCAATGCACCCTTGCCTGCATCTCCACCATTTCCTGATCATATGGCCAAGCCCCATCTCCTTGCCAACACTACAGGGACAAGATTTTCCTTGTGTCACCCACCACCTCACTGGCATAGGGAATACTTAAAGTGGTATGCGAGTGGAAAGAAAAAGATTGAGAACCACTGATTTATAGTCTTGGATGGACCACTCTAAGTGATGTAAAGAAGTGTATTTGAAGGATAAGGAGATCATTTGTTCATCCTATGCCGTTTAAAAGTCTCCTAGTAGCCAGCTCAGAGGAAACATAACCAGCGGCCGACATGCCTAACTATGCCTACATTTCTGGAAATAGGTGGTTATGAGAGGTGACGTAAAAAAGTGTTATGTAAAAATTATTATTTTTTTATCTTTTAAAATAAGCAAATACAAATTAAGATATTTATTTAAAGCAAAGGAGAATTAATACTTTATGGTGCCAGATGATTGATAGCTGCTGAAGAAATATTCAATGATACAGGTGGTAATGGAATGATTCGATGCTCCAAAATCTCACAAAGCAAAAAGAAGCCAGCAAAATGGAGCAAGGACAGCAAATGTGGACAGATTATTCTCTCAGTCACAAGACAGAAATGATATTTCAAAATTGAACTATTGAGCAATTGTTAAGAAATCTGTAAGACATCAACCAAAGTTAAATAGTTCATACGCATAATAATATGTACGGCTACAGAGGTTGTGGGAGCTCAGGAGGCGAATCCATGGATACTCGGTGTCTCTGAAGGGACACACTTTTGCTTCTCTTTCTCCTATTATTGGAGGTGCCAGGCTGTGTAAGTGACTCCTCTTTGTGTGCCTTTCCAGCAAGTGAGAGTTGACACATTTTTTGCTTTATTACATGACAATAAAATAATCTTGACTAAATTGTATTGGGAGATTAAATAATAGCCTAAAATGCCTTATAATCTTGCCAAATTAATATATTTTCCAAGATAATTTGTTTATTTTACTGGATCTAATAATTAACTGCTATCAGTGTTCAAGTTTATTATCATCTGATTGTACCGTGAACCCAATGATACAGCACCTCTCCAGACCACGGTGTATGCACAAAAAAGAAACAATGTACAATACGTAAAGATCACATAAATAATCAAAATAAATATGTATAAATATTTGTGATCATTCACAACAGTTACAGAATACCATTCACCAGTCTCACAACCTGTGGGAAGAAGCTATTCCCCAGCTTGGCAGAGCTTCTGTACCTTCTTCTTGATTAAAGATACGGTGGGCTGGATGGGAAGGGTTTTGTATAATTCCTTTCATTGCCTGATTTAGAACAACAATCCCAGTAAATGTCATCAATAGGGGAAAGGGAGACCCCAGTGATCTCAGCTGTTATAATGATCCTCTGTATAGCCTTCCAATCTGAAGCTTTGCAGCTATCATACCACACAATGATGCAATCAGACAAAACACTCTCAATTGTGCTACCGTTAAAAAGTTGTCAAGATAGGGGCCAGTAGTTTTCCCCTCCTCAACAGCCTTAGGAAGTGTAGGTGCATCTGTGCCTTCCTGGCTAATGAGGAGGTGTTGTGAGTTTAGGATTAGTCGCCTCTTATACGCCCACCAAGGAACTTTGTGCTCTGCATTCTCTTCATGGTGGAATTGTTGATGTGTATTGGAGAATTGTTGACCTTTATCCTTTGAAAATGACAATCATCTTCTTTGTCTTGTCCACCTTGGTACTCATTTTGCTATTATCGCATTATTTCAACCTCCTCTCCGAAGTGCGACTCACCATTGTTGCTAATGAGGCCGACTACTGTTATAACATCTACAAATTCGATGATTCTGTTGGAAATGAATCTGACAGGGTAGTTGTGAGTCAGGAGCATGAACAGTAGTAAGCTGAACACCCAGCCCTGAGCTGCACTAGTGGTCAGCGTGTTGGGGCTTGAGGCTTTGTTGCTAACTGGTGTTAGGTCTGCTTTGTTCGAGAACGAGTGAGTCAGACACCAGACTGAGTCGAAATCAAGGTTCTTTATTACCGGATTGTAACACTTGCAACTAACAGTGTTAGTTGGAGAAGGCGCACTCTAACGATATCAGCAAGTGGTGTTTTTTTTGTACCCCAGGACACGCACTTAGTAAATTATCATACCATGACATTGTCCAATGAATAAGCTGTTGCTACTCTTCTCTGTTAGTCTGCTGCTCATCAGCTTGTTATTGCCAAACTTATCTTGAGCGTACAAGGTCACACCTCCATCCTGTTACTCCTTAGTACTGGGTGACTCCTTCTCCGGTCCCAACTCATGATGTTTTTACCTTACAATCCCTCCTTTGTCCTCTTTAGAGGACAATCTTGCCCTGACTATGCTACCACCGCGTTACATTAGTTCGCCTATTATTGCCAAGCTCTGTACGGGTTCTGTTCACGGGGTTTTTCGGGTGGTGGGCGAGGGCTCCCCCCAACCCTCTTTAGCGTATACCCCCCATCCGTTTCCCCGATCCCATTGCCCGTTTACAAGTTTCCTCCCCGTTTTCCCCCAAGCAAATAACTGGCTATCCATTCTAAGCATTTGTAATTAGTTAAGATAAAAGTTAACATTTGTGCTACAATCTATTTTATAATATTTGTTCTACAATCTATTTTATAATCCCTCTTCCCCGTCACATTCTCCATCAGACTCCGGATCGATCTCAGCATTTTTTGACGCCTCCTGTGACGTGAGATAGTCCCGCTCCGTAGCTTGTACAGCTTGATATTTTGGAGGCAGCTCATCGCGGTTGGCAAAGGCTCTCTCAATGGTCCTCGTGACCAGCGTTCGAATGCATGGAATACAACAACAGCCACAAGTGATAAAAATGGATACAGAAATGAACAATCCTAGGAAAAGTTGACCCAACATTGTGCCCCATTTCCCAAACACTCCATGTAACACAATGGCCCTGTGTTATTAAAGATAGAAGTGCAGCATAGATCGAACTGGAAGGTGCTATCCTTGTCTTTATCTATCTTCAGAATAACTTTGGCCCCGCATGGATCCGAACTACTCTGTTGGCTTGTTTGGCAACCCATCAGCAGGAATGCCCATAGGGCCCTCGGCATTGTCCACATGAGACTCATCATATTTTCTAATACTCGCTACTTGTTGTTTTGCCTTGGAGCAAAAGGCAAAATGATGCCAATTATTATCCCCTGGTTTGTCAATTCTTACCGACCTATCTGTCACGGCGGTAACAGTGTATGGTCCAGTCCATCTAATTTCAGTCCAATGTACCTTCCCTGGTTTACGGATATACACCAGGTCTCCCTCCTTCACTGGAACTCCTTCAGTGTCCGGGTTCTCCTTATTTGCATTCGCCACCTGTTGTGAAACTAAAGCAACCATATTACCCAGCATCTGCATATAATGGTCCAGTTCCACTTCCCTTTCTTCCCAATTCTTTACCCAGGCTGGATCAGTCTTTGGACCGGGCATGGGTCAACCCGTTAGAATCTCGTGTGGTGACAGGAAGGTATCTTTGGCCTTCTCTTGTCGCATAGACATCAGTACTAATGGCAATGCCTCGACCCAATTCAACCTGGTCCCACCCAAAACCTTTCCTAATTTGGATTTTTATCGTCCTGTTTGCCCTTACTACTAGCCCCTGGCTCTCAGAACTACAGAAACGGTGTTTGATCCCTAAGTATTCTCCAACCTGTCGAATCAGCTCATTCTTAAAGTGGGACCCATTATCAGAGCATATTCTGCTGGGGACCCCATAGCGGGGTATCAACTCTTGCGTCAGCCAGCCTATTACACTATCCGCATCCTCCCTCTTCGTTGGGACAGCCTCCACCCACCGTGAGAACCTATCTACCGCCACTAGCAGATATCGGTATCCTTCCTTTGTCCTAAGGTCAGTACCCATATCTGTATAGTCAATATAGATCTCTTTCCATGGGGCTGTCGGTACTGGAAATCGTAAAAGTGGGTGGGGTAAGGTGATCCTTTGGTTATGCCCATTGCAGATAGTACATTCAGCTCTAAAGTGGGGATTCCACCAATGTTGTTTAAGCGTATTATAAGTTTTGGTGGCGCTAATGTGAGTCGGCCCATGTGCTTCTTCAAATAATAGCGGAAGTAATTGGCGGGGGGCAACTATCGTACCTATCGGGGAGCGCCAGACATGTACTGTCCGATTGTCATAGATGATCTGTTGTGTAGCACCGCGTTTCATCCATTCCTCTTTCTCACTTGGGCTAGCTTTTTCCTGTATTTTTATCAGGTGTTCAATATTTGGTGGGGGTCCCTCTCCCTCCTTCTCTTTTTGGTCACTCAACTTACTACTATTTTCTCTCTAATTCCTCTTTTAATTTCCCTAATAACTTGGTCAAAGGTCTTAGCAGGCAACTGTGCAGCCATTGCTGCAGGGTCGCTTCCTAATGCCTCTCTTAATTTAGGTTCTTGTCCGTTTAGAGGATCTATGTTAACAAAAATCGCCTTTAAAAATGTCTCCTTGCAGGCCGGATGACAAAAGTTTTTTAGTGAAACAGTCTCCAAGTCTGGTCCTCCAGTGGACCTCAGACTGTCCTGTATACTCTGATTGCTCGTCTTCCACTCTGTTTTCCCAAAGAGGTCTGAAAGTTAGGTTACAACTAGGAAACCAAGTTATTGGGCTATATTTTTGTCCAGTTTCCCTGTACCAATCTATGAATTTACGTAACTTTATCTCCTTGGTGATGCTGGGAATACCTTCATTTAACTTGTCAAAAATATTTCAAATAAACCATGTGTCTCTTAAGATTCTGTCAACTTTTTCATTGATATCTCCTACCTGATCCGGACACAGCTCTTGCAGTCTTTGGTCGTCGCCCTTGTTCACCAGGCAGGCATCTCTGAGTACTCTTTTTGTCGTCTCAAGGTCTCTAATGTCCGCTGTGGTATTCCACCACGGCGAATTTGGGAAATAAATTCTTAAGTTTTCAAGTGTACAGACATTATCATACCTACCGGACATTTATAAGCGAGTCTTATACAATGGAGACCAATAAGCCTGAACCTTCGTTTTCTTTCAAAGCCCAACCTTCACGTGGGAGATTTCTCCTCTTAATAACCGGTTTAGGGCAGAAAACTCAGGTCCCCAATTGTTGTTAGACCACCTTCTCACTCTATTGGACTTTGCAACGTCACAATAAAGATTTTTTAAACTCTAGTAGTTTGTCGGCGAAGCACTTATCAAATGTCACTAAAACACCTTAAGGACTTTCATAGTTTTGTCTGTAAACACTTACGTGTTACAATCCTGGCAGGTGACGACCTTCAATTATGATCGTCCAATTTGTCCGATCTCCCGTTCTTACTGACAATCATAAAGATTTTAAGAGAGAGAATTTTGTTAAAACAGGCTTCTCTGGACCTTTTTGTCAGCCGGCTGAGATGATTGTCAAGAAAAACAGAAACCGTCGTCTAGTGTCCACTCACCCATCACGTCGGGGTCATCAAATTGTTAGGTCTGCTTTGTTCGAGAATGAGTGAGTCAGACACCAGACTGAGTCGAAATCAAGGTTCTTTATTACCGGATTGTAACACTTGCAACTAACAGTGTTAGTTGGAGAAGGCGCATTCTAACGATATCAGCAAGTGGTGTTTTTTTTATACCCCAGGACACGCACTTAGTAAATTATCATACCATTACATTGTCCAATGAATAAGCTGTTGCTACCCTTCTCTGTTAGTCTGCTGCTCATCAGCTTGTTATTGCCAAACTTATCTTGAGCGTACAAGGTCACACCTCCATCCTGTTATTCCTTAGTACTGGGTGACTCCTTCTCCGGTCCCAACTCATGATGTTTTTACCTTACACTGGACAGACTGTTGTTGTTTCATCAAGAAGTCCAGAATCCAGTTACAAAGAGGGCTGATGAGTCCCAGCGTGGACAGTTTATCCACCAGCCTCATGTTGAACACTGAGCTGATGTCAATGAATGACAGCCTGGCGAATGAGTCATCATTCTTTAGGTGGGTCAGGATAGAGTGATGGGTCAAGGCATCTGTGGAAAGGATGAAAGGAAAGCTGAAATGGTTCAAATGTCACTGTAAAGTGTACTTTGATGTGTTCCATCATCAGCCGTTCAAAGTACTTCACAATCATAGATGTCAGCCCCAATGGATGACAGTCATTTAGTCTGGTTACCATCTCTTTCTTGAGGACTGGGATGTTGGTGGCTGCCTTGAATCCTGCAGGGACAGTGGACTGCTGCAGTGAGATGTTGCAGATGTCTGTTATGACATTCATCAGCTGGGCCACACACACCTTCAGCACCCAATCAGGTAAACAATCTGGACCTGCTGCTTTGTTATGGATTCACACTGAATAGAATCTTCTTCACCTCAGAAGTGGCTATGCAAAGTGCCTCTTCTTCAGGGACAGACAGAGATTTCTTTGATGTCACCTTGTTTAGAAGATATTTAAACTGTCATGTAGAGAGGCATCATTGTCACTGACCCTTGTAGTCAGTCATGGTTTGTATATTCTGTCATAGGGGCCTCGTGTTATTGGTGTCACAAAGATGTCTGTAGATTCTCTGTGTGCATCCACGCTTTGTGCCTTTTTAATTGCACAAGAGAGTTCATCCCTCACTGATCTTAATTCCATCTGGTCTTCCAACCTGAAAGCAGCATCATGAACTCTGAGAAATGCACAGACCTCAGTGTCAAGGCATGGTGTTTGATTTGCCCTGGCTGTGTAGCATTTGATCACTGTGAAATTTTCAATACACTTGCTTTTATGCAGCAATGTGGCCCAATGCCCCCTTGAATGTACTCCAGTCCATGATTTTGAAGCAGTTCTGCAGCACTGTCGTGGCTTCCTCTGTTCGTCATTTCACCATAGACATTTAACCTCAATAATTCTGTTGAGGCAGGAATGAAGAGCAAATGAAGTATGGGGGCAATGGTGGCAACAAATCCCATTTGTACATATATCACGGAGATCCTTGGAGTATTTAGCAACAAAAAATAGTTTGAGCAATTTTTTCCTTCACTGTTCAAATCATCCACCATCCAGACGGTAAAGGCAGAAAGAGAGTAACAGAGTTAACATTTCAGAGACATTATCTATCTTAATAATGAATTCTGTTTCTCTCTTAGAGGTTGTCTTACCTGCTGAGAAACTCCAGCATTTTCTGTTTGGATTTTAGATTTCCATCATCTGCAACTTATGGCACTTTGTTTGCTTGGAAGTAAGAACAGTATAGGAAGAGCCTCTGTCAGTATATGAAGGTACTGTCACTAGTGAGGAGATCTCGGGATGGTGGTGGTATGCTATCATCCTGGTCATCATGGGAAGGGGTGTACAGGAAAGTAATAATTCCAGGAGCTATATTTTATGATTGAGGGATAAACATTGTCCATTTCACTATCAATGTGTACAAAATCTAAGGTCACTGATGTGCCCTTCAAAATAGTGTCAATTTTTTTTTTATATCCAGAGGGCAAGTGTAGTCCCATTTTGATGTCTTTCCTAAAGATTTATCTAACTTCACACCACTTACATCAGTGCAATGTCCATCTAATTCTTTGTCCTCAAGTTTCTGGAGTACGTCTTAGATGGAATTATATTGAAGTGTTGAACTGCATAGTTAATTACTCCAAGAAAATGCACAGACATTTTTGATTTGGAACTTACAAGACTAGATAAATTCAAGAACAACTTGTGGTTTAAAATGTATTCACATCAACAGAGTTAATCAGCTTTCAATTATTCACTTGAAATAGAATGATTGGCTACAGGGCTGATGAATCAATTAAATGCTTTCTTCAGGGAAGGATGTGGTTTAGAACTGGTATGTTGAAATTGATGAAGGAAGTGTTCAACCAGCAGCGATAGACTGACCATGATGAAGTGAGAGCAATTGGCCTCGTCCCGTTGTGATCTGTATCTTGAGGTGTTGTTTAACTAAGTCTTGAAAAGGGAATTAGCATACTTTTATTTTATAGTTAGTCATTGAAGCCTAACATGTTAATTTTGCTGTAGTAAAAATTGTTACTTGACACAGATGGTGAACTAGAGAGTTGGAATCCCAGTGGACATGACGAAATAACCACACAAGGTGTTTCTAGAATGAATCAAATTAATTTACTCTTCATCACCCGCACAATCTTTTAAAAGCCGGAATCACACGCTCGACAGGTGCAGACATCAACATGCTCTGGCGTCACATAGCCGGTTTGATTCCTCCTGGGAGATGTAGTGCCGCCATCACACCACTACGCACCTCCCACCCCCCACCCCCAGAATTGGCAGAAAGGTTTGTCTGTCTTTTAGGTTGTCGACCTCTGTGATGGACTGCTGGCTGCTGCAGTGGGGAAGACTTCTCAATATGAGCTGGTTTAAGCCTGTCCACCTAGTTTCTCTGAGTATCCTACAAGATCCTGTGTAGGGTGTCTGTGAAGATTGACCAAGTGTTCCCTTTGGATGTAGATATATTCACAGTTTTTGAGGTATTCAGGCAAAAAAGAAGAGTGTTCTTCATGTGACGATTGTGCTATATGGGTCAATTTTCCTACAGTCTCCCTTAGCCTGCTCAACAGTTCCTTCTGATCATCACTGGAGTTGGAATGATAGTGGATGAACTGCCCTGGAACCACCAATAGTGCGCCGAACACAAGCTCCTCAGATGAAGCTTGGAGATCTTCTTGTGGAGTTGTTCTCATGCCCAGGGCAGCTCATCAACCCAGTTCAGGCCCTCTAACTGAGCCATCAAGGCTGACTAGAGATGTCAATGAAATCTTTCCACCATTCCATTGACCTGGGGTTGATAGGCATTTGCAAGAAGAATTGTTGTACCAAGCAAGTGGGACAAGGCTGTCCACAGTGAGAAAGTAAATTGTGGTCCTCTATCCGAAGTAACATGTGCCAGTAAACTAAAACGAGACACCCAAAAACTGAGGAATGCCCGAGCACAAGTGCCTGTTGTAGCATTTACAATAGGCACGGCATTAGCCCACTGTTTAAACCTGCCTATTACTGCAAAAACCCTTGAAACAGGAAGCGGACCAATGATGTTCATGTGGACATAAGCAAAACGATGAGTAACTGCAGGGAAGGACTGTAGTGGTGCTTTAATTTGCTGCTAAACTTTTGCTTTCTGGCAGGCAATGCAGAATCTCGCTGTAGTGCGCATCGAAAGAACCAAAGACTTGTTGATCCAAACCAAGGCTTTTATTAACTAAAAGACTGGAGCGTATCAAATGAAGGTCGAGCAGTCCAGATTGACCTGGTCTGGATAGGAGCAATCCTTTAAGACCTGCCAGTAGGTGTGGCCAATGACAGTCATCCTACACTACAATCTGTACATATACACATTGGTGATAGAATCTGTAACCTCTTACAGCCATAATGGAAGTGTCTGTAGAAAGGGAGGTGACTGCATTTAAAACTTGGTAGCTGAGCATAGTGGCCTGAGTCAGCAAATCTTTCATCTTCAAGAAGGCATAATTTCCCTCTTCAGTCAAATGGATGGTTCTGGCATTTCTAGACATTAAATCAAAAAGAGGCTTCATGATATGAGCTGCTCCCAGAAGAAACCGACAGTAAAAATTTACTGTTCCCAAGAATTTCTGCAGGCTTTTAAACATAGTAGGTCTTGAATATTTGATAATGGCCTTAACTTTGGATGGTAGCAGAGTCACACCTTCCTAAGTCATCCTATGCCCCAAGAAATCAATAATTTCTTGTCCAAAAACATATTTATCTGGATTGATGATCAGTCCAAACTTTTGAAGACAAATAAAAAGTGTACGAAAATATTCCAAATGATTTTCCTTAGTCCTACTGGCCACTAAAATGTGTTTGAGGTAAATGAAGACATTGGTTATACTACATCCTAAAGCATTCATCATCTGTTGAAATGATTGAGCAGTATTCTTTAATCTGAACGGCATTCGTAAAAATTCAAACAACCCAAACAGGGTCATTATTGCTGTTTTTGGAAAGTCTTCAGGCTCTATTGGTATTTGGTGATTGCCACGCACCAAGGCTATCTTGGATAAGATCTATGCTCCACATAAATTAGCCAAGAAATCCTAATATGAAGAATCGGATAATGATCCAGGATGGTGGCATCATTCTTTCTTTCTTTGGCTTGGCTTCGCGGACGAAGATTTATGGAGGGGGTAAAAAGTCCACGTCAGCTGCAGGCTCGTTTGTGGCTGACAAGTCCGATGCGGGACAGGCAGACACGATTGCAGCGGTTGCAAGGGAAAATTGGTTGGTTGGGGTTGGGTGTTGGGTTTTTCCTCCTTTGCCTTTTGTCAGTGAGGTGGGCTCTGCGGTCTTCTTCAAAGGAGGTTGCTGCCCGCCAAACTGTGAGGCGCCAAGATGCACGGTTTGAGGCATTATCAGCCCACTGGCGATGGTCAATGTGGCAGGCACCAAGAGATTTCTTTAGGCAGTCCTTGTACCTTTTCTTTGGTGCACCTCTGTCACGGTGGCCAGTGGAGAGCTCGCCATATAACACGATCTTGGGAAGGCGATGGTCCTCCATTCTGGAGACGTGACCCATCCAGCGCAGCTTGATCTTCAGCAGCGTGGACTCGATGCTGTCGACCTCTGCCATCTCGAGTACTTCGACGTTAGGGGTGTAAGCGCTCCAATGGATGTTGAGGATGGAGCGGAGACAACGCTGGTGGAAGCGTTCTAGGAGCCGTAGGTGATGCCAGTAGAGGACCCATGATTCTGAGCCGAACAGGAGTGTGGGTATGACAACAGCTCTGTATACGCTTATCTTTGTGAGGTTTTTCAGTTGGTTGTTTTTCCAGACTCTTTTGTGTAGTCTTCCAAAGGCGCTATTTGCCTTGGCGAGTCTGTTGTCTATCTCATTGTCGATCCTTGCATCTGATGAAATGGTGCAGCCAAGATAGGTAAACTGGTTGACCGTTTTGAGTTTTGTGTGCCCGATGGAGATGTGGGGGGGCTGGTAGTCATGGTGGGGAGCTGGCTGATGGAGGACCTCAGTTTTCTTCAGGCTGACTTCCAGGCCAAACATTTTGGCAGTTTCCGCAAAGCAGGACGTCAAGCGCTGAAGAGCTGGCTCTGAATGGGCAACTAAAGCGGCATCATCTGCAAAGAGTAGTTCACGGACAAGTTTCTCTTGTGTCTTGGTGTGAGCTTGCAGGCGCCTCAGATTGAAGAGACTGCCATCCGTGCGGTAATCTCCATGTGGTCGCCAACCTCCATTGAGTGATGTGATGGAGATGCTCAGGGCCTGTCGGACCTACAAATTATGCCTAGTTCCTCCGTCTTGACAAAATCTTCCTTAGCTAAACACAGCTTCTCAGAGGCAAGCTATGCGCTTTAACATGGATAGGAGGGTCCTTAGTACAAATGCAATGAGTCACACCGTGCTTTGCAGTGGAGGTAAAAAATTGTAGAGTAGTAATCTCATGGAATTGTTCCATCAGCTTGGAGAATTCATCTACTGGTTTACTTAATGTTTGAAGGTGCAGAGCAGGGGTATAGGCTTCTGCCAGAGGAATAGTCTGAAAAGTAGTTCCGTCTATTAGCCAACACCCTTTTATGTTGATGAGGAATGAATGAGCCTGAATAAAATCAGCACGAAGCAAAGGTCGGGATACTGATGCTAATAATAAAGGCCAAGTGTAGAGATGATTCTCAAACTTGACATTCATCTTCCTGGTGCTAAAGGTCTGAATGTTGGAACTGTTAACTGCTTGTAGTTGCAGGTCCAGGGTAGGATGGCGTGTGTTAGAATTGGTGGTGGAAATACACTAACTTCTGAACCCATGCCCACCAGAAATTTTCTCTGGGACAACTGCAGGTTTCTTGCCAACCACTGTAGCCCTTACTGGAGGTTGGCCTGGGCCTTTCCCACAAATGGGCAGTGGACGTGACAAAATAACCACACAAGGCGTTTCTAGAATGAATCTAACAAATTTACTCTTCATCACCCATGCAACCATATAAAAACCAGAATCACGTGCTCGATTTGGGCTGACGTCATCACACACTGACATCATATGACTGGTTCGATGCCTCTTTGGATATCAAAACCTGATGTTTGTATGTTTATCACCTTTCATGAAAGGAAGGAGGAAAAAATAACTACTTCTTTGTAGGTCTCTCCTATCTTAGAAATACTGAAACAAATACAGTGCAATCTTGTTGACTTACACAATCAGTATGTATGAAATTGCAAAATCTATATTGTGGATTGTGAAGGAAGTTTCACCATGGGGTGTCAAAGATGTTTTGTTATAAAATGTAATTTACTTCACTGAGAATGAAAAACACGAACAGAAATAGAATCCAAATGTAGTATATTGGTGTCCGCATTCATTTAATTCCCAACATACAAATGAATTATAGTTTTGAACAGTAATGTATTTCTTACCTTTCTATCAAATAATAACTGGTGCAAATTCATTGAATAATAAGATAATGAGAAAGAGCGCAGGAGGGATCGACATCATGGTGAACACACTGGTAGATAGAGGAATTGGTGGAGAGGCTGAGAGCTATAAATAGCTGGAGAACAATCATATTTAGATGGTAAGTTGTAAAGGCACTGCAGGAGATAATAGTTAGGAAACCTGTGATCCTATAGGAGCAGTGTTAATACAGAGCAGAATGAAAACACACTAATTCAGAAAATTAGGGACAAAACTAGCATTGAAAATTTAGAAAAAAAAGTCAATAAAACTGGACTCTGAAATAAAGTATCCAAAAGGAAATCACATAATACAATCAAAGGATTAAATCAAGGAATGCTTCTCTTTATTCTTCAGATTATATCACGAGATTCAATGATTTATGGGAAAGTATGGAAGGCCAAAAAGCACATGGCATTATTGAAATTAATGCAGAGTGAGTGCTTTGCCTGTTGAAATTTGTGCCAAATGTTAGTTTCACCAGCTTTTAATGAATTATAAATATTGTACAACATTTACATGATCACAATAAATTAAGAAAACTTTCATTTTTTTTCATCCAACCTTTGGTTCGTCAGGAGCTGTATTATTCACCAATTTCAAGGAAAGGTATGCAATTACTTTGTTCAATCTTAACCTATTATCTGATTTGGAGTGCCTGACTTATTTAATTATTCCAATAATGCAAGATACAGAATACAAAAAAAACTAGCAATTCATCTGTGATTTGATTTAAAGATAAAAGAACTGTCATTTAAAGCAAGCAGTAAATGACAGTTTGAACATAGCTTTAAATAGTTTTTGATCCACAGACTAATTTTCTTTAAACTTTATTTTTATTTTCCTTTCTTTATTTTTCTTTGAAAGCTTATTTTACCATATCATCCTTATTAAAGATTGACAAGAGAATCTATATACACTCTACTTTCACCGTCATTGAGGAGGGATGGGGGCTAAGTCAGGTTACCATGGTAATAATAAGTGAATGTTATATCTAAGAGTCGACTGTTAACCAGCTATCCTGGGAATGTTCTCATTTTTATGGCCTGTCCTTTTAACAGTTAAGATTTTCAGATTGTGCATTTGTTGCTGAAACTTTTTTTAAAGATACTTTTAATGATAGGGAAATGTTTGCAATCATAATTACCCTGATTTTTTTGTTGTCTCCAGGAATCCACCATCTATTTGGAGTTGAGAATTATTTAAATAACATAGGATCTGATTGAAAATTAAATCTTGGAATCTGCTTGAAAATTAAATCTTGAGGTATTTTATTACGAGTTCCAGGAGAAAACTAAGATTTTGATACAAGCAAAGGGAAGTCTAATAATTAATTCAGCCTATCCATTACATATACACAGGCATGATTTTGTAACATTAACTAAAGAGGCACTTTTCATGAATAAATTGTCATATCCACAGGACTAGCTACCTAATCATCCCCAAGTAATATAAATTATTCACAACACACAAAAGGCTAATCTAAGCTAAGGTCAAATGGAGTGATTTCTATGTTTTATAACTAATTGGTTATGCAGTGGACTTTAATTAATATATAATACAACTTTCGTTACCATAATTTATCTTTAACATATGACACACGTTCACTGAAAAAGTCATATAATTCCTGAAATATTTTCCCTCCAAAACTTTGATAAGTGCTTCAAAGCTCAGCAAAACTGAATTAGTGGGAATCAATTAATCAAAAGCTAGAAACATGCCTGAAAAGAGCCAATAGGAAACCACTGCAGTCTGTAGAAAATGAACAAACTTGAAAAATCAATGAAGTTAAGCTGGCAATTTAAAAGCAATAAAATTACACTTGTTAATTTTTAACATTTGTCATTTTTTAACTCCTAATAATTTAAATTTCAGTGATCGATTGTCATTATTGAATGTGTTATTTGGTATTTTGTGTCCGTGCTGTTCACTTCTGCATATTCAGGCCAGCCTCTCATTAGAAATGACATATATTTCATTAGCATTGGGCATGGGCTTTGTCTGTCTGTAGGCAATGTATGATTGGTATTATCTGCATAAAATTCTGCCACATATATTTTTCATCACTGGAGAAGGTCCCAAACAGAGGTAGAGTTCTGCTGATGCCTAGCCTCACATAGATTGCTGCCAGTAATCCAAAGCAATGGTCATGTTTGAACAGCTTTGTGAAAATGTTCCCATCATTAATGAGTGAACCCAAAGCCACTTCATGAATTTGGTCCTCTCCTCAACAAGGTCTTTACATCTGCAATGATCTGTCCAATATGCATGACCCAGGATCATTCACTCAACATTCTCTCACTGATCATTTCCCACCACATCTCTGGACCCAAGATCCTTTCCTCACACTCCATTCTGGAGTTTCCCTCTAATCCAGTGGTTCTCAACCATTTCCTTTCCACTCACATACCACTTTAATTATTCCCTATGCCATAGGTGCTCTGTGATTAGTAAGGAATTGCTTAAGATGGGATGTGGGTGGAAAAAACGTTTGAAGACCACTGTTTTAACTGTACCTCATTGACTTGTTATGTGCATAGTTTCATAACTCCAAAGGAAATGAGTCAATGACAATTCTTCTCAAGTAAAATATTTAAGTAACAATTGGATCCTGGGCAGTGATTCTAAACCTTACATATTCTAAACCAGATAACCTGCTTTTCCAGAATTATGATTGAGGAATAGGTATTGGACACAATTCCAGAGGCAATTCCTTCCACCTTTTTCACAAGAATGTCATAGATCATTTATATTCACTTAAGAAGATGGAGAAATGGCTTTACAACTTATTCAAAGGAGGCACCTTTAGGAGGACAGTTTTCCCTCTGGATTGCACTGGAACCCAGATTTTTGTGTTCAAGTTTCAGATCTGTATCCTTCTGACTCAATGTGCCATCCAATTGAACCAAATTAACAAAGAACTCAAAGAACATGGAACAGCTCATTTTGGGCCCTTAGGGCCACAATATGATGCTGACCTACATATATTGACAAATCATTTAACCCTTCCCTCTCCACAGTTTTTCCTTAAAAGATTATTTTATTTTAGGGCGGCATGGTTGGCGTAGCAGCTAGCCCAATGCATTTACAGGGCCAACAATCGGGTCTGGGGTTCAAAACGTGTGCTGTCTGTAAGGAGTTTGTTCTTTTCTCTGGGTCTATGTAGGTTTTCCCCGGGGCCTCTGGTTTCATCCCAAAGTTTGAAACGTACTGGGAGTGTGTTAATTAGGGGTAAATTGGGTGGCATGGAGCTGTGGGCCAAAATGGCCTTTTACCATGCTGTATGTCTAAATTTAAATTTAATTTAAATAATTTAAATATCGCCATTGCATCAACCTCCATTCACATTGAAAAATAATCCCTTTTGATGTCTACTCTAAAATGTCATTCACTCATCTTATTGCATGTCCTCTGGTATTTATTATTGTTGCCTTGTGGAATAGGTACTTTTGTTCACCCTTTCTAAGCCTCTCCTAAACTTATACATCTCTAATAAGTTACCTCTCATCCTTCGTCACTCCAAAAAGAAAAGCTCTAGCTTTCTCAACCATTCTTCCTTAGACATGTTATCCAATATTGGGGCATTCTGAAAAATTTCCTCTGCAGCTTCTCTAAAGCTTCCACATGCTTATGTTAATGACCAGTACTGAACACAATATTCTGAGATAGCAAATATAGTTCCCTTGTTCAAGAAAAATAATAAGGATAATCTTGGGAATTATAGACCAATGAATCTTGTATCAGTGGTATCTGAGTGGGGTCTAACCAGAGTTTTATAAATCTGCAACATTACATCCTGTGTAATGAAACCCAGTGTGTACATATTTCTAACCATCCTATCAATTTGCACGGCCACCTTGAGGGATTTATGGACTTTGTCCTCAAGATCCCTCTGTTCCTTCACAATGCAAAAAATCCTTCAATGAACCATGAACTCAGCCTTCAAATTCAATCTTCCAAATGTATCATTTTCAACTTTTCCAGATTGAACTCCATCTGCCATTTCTTTGCCCAATTCTGCTTCCTGCCGATATCCTGTTGTAACCAACGACAACGTTGTTGCCTCCACAAAACCTCCAAACCAAGTTATTTTCATACTTACTGACCTACCCTACCACTTCTTCATCCAAGTAATTTAGACCAAAAAAAATCACAAAAAGCATGAGTTCCAGAACAGATCCCTACAGAAGGCCACTGATCACCAACCTCCATGCAAAATATGCTTTATCTCCTACCACCATCTGCCTTCTGTTGGCAAGCCAATTCCAAACCCAAGCTACCATGGATCACGTGCTTCATTACTTTCTGGATGAGCCTATCATGGGGTATCTTGTCAAACACCTTTCTAAAATTCATATTCACCACATCCATTCTGTAGGTTCTTTTGTTACCTCCTCGAAAAACTTAATTAAGCTCGTGAGCCACGTCCTGCACAGAAAGCCATGTTGACTCTCCTTAATAAGACTATTCCCCTACATATGCTCGTAAATCCTGTTCTTAACAATCCTCTCCTATAGTTTGCTTACCACTGATACAAGATTCATTGGTCAATAATTCCCAAGATTATCCTTATTATTTTTCTTGAACAAGGGAACTATATTTGCTATCTTCCTACCACTCTTGTGGCCAGGGAGAATGCAAAGATCATCATCAATGCCCTAGCAATCTCTTCCCTTGCTTTCTGACATAAGCTGGGGTAAATCCAGTCCAGCCCTGGGGACTTATCCATACTACTGTTTTTCAGAAGTTCCAACTCTACCTTTTTCTTAACTTCCAGCACATTTACCTATTGTAAATCAAACCTTCCCTGGTGGACACTGATGCAAAGTAATCATTAAGGACCTCCCAAACTTCCTCTGCCTTCATGCATTTTTCCCTTTTATCACTAACAGTCTTACCGTCAATCTTGTTATTCTCCTGATATTCACGTAAATGCAAGCATCTTAGGGTTTCCCTTAATCAAGGCCTTCTTGTACCTCTTCTAATCTCCTAAATTCATTCTAATGTTTTTTTTTCCCCTGGCATTCATAAAATTCTTATGAGCCCTTGCTGACATGCTTCCCAAACTTATGCATGCTTCCTTCTTCCTCTTGACCAGCTGATGCAACTCTCCTTTCCCTTACAATTTTTTCCCCTGTCTCAGTGGGTCAAACATATCCAGGACCCCACACATGTGGTCGCTAAACATCTTCTACGTTTCTCCTGTGCATTTCCCAGAGAGCATCTGTTCCCTATTTCCTGTCTCTGGCCCCTGCCTAATTTCATTGTAATTAGCCCTTCCCCAATTAAATGCTTTCCCATTTTGTCTGCTTCTATCCTGGTCATGGCTATGCTAAAGGTCAGGGAGTTGTGCTCACTGTCTCCAAAATATTCACTGATCAAGAGGTCTGTCAGCTGACCAGGTTCATTGCCCAGAACTAGATCCAAAATGGCCTTCCTCTTGTCAGCTGGTCCACATGCTGCTTATTCCTTTTCCCTCTGCTGCATGCCTCTTCATCCTGGGTGCATTCTGAGCAAAAAACAAAATGTTAAATATTTCACAATATTATGATTGATGTTTCATTGACTTGCTGTTTGTTCCTTTCAATATTTAATGAAAAATATTTCACTTGGAAATTTGGCCACAAGATTTTGACCATGGGCTTTGATGGCTTGATTCTGGAGTCAGACCATAAGGATACAATTATTCTTAACAAAATGATGCTATCTTTCTCAGATCACTATACATTCAGTGAGTACCAGTGCCATATCTAGGGAACATAACACCTATGGCAAGCACTGAAATTGCATACAACCCCCCCCCCCAATTAAAACTTACTTAAACATCTTGCACTTACATTTACATTGAAATTGCCACTCCCCACCCCTCCCCTTCCTTCCCCTGTTAAAACGTACTTACACATTTTGTTAAAGCAGAACTTACTTATGGCAGCGGTGGCTGGCGGATGGCTCAATGTGGGATCAATGGCCATCTTCATTACCCATAATCCCCCATAGAGCTGGAACCACTCTGCATTTCACTGGCTCTGGCAGAGCAGTTCTAGCTGCATGGGGGATTATGGGTAATGAAGACAGCCATTGAGCCATCACTGTGAGCTATCAGGGCGGCCCCAGAGTGGTCCAATCAGATGCCAGAGCTGCTTTCCAGTGAAGTCCGCAGCACTGCACCCCTGCTGCCATGTTGGGAGTTCGATTGGGGGGCTGGGCAGACAGCCAGTGGGAGGGGGACAGGTGGACGGCCATGCAGGCAGATGGCCGCAGGAGTGGGGGGGGAAGGTGGATGGCCGGGGCTAGGAGCATAGCAGTCGGGGGAGGTGAGGATAGTGGCACCCCACTTTAAGGTTAGCGATTTTAGCCTATTGTAGGTGCCTAACCTTTTATCATACTATTGTGCAGTGGCTATGAGATACATCACACCCACAGACTGGGTTACTAACCACAATTAAAGATGGTAATTGGCTAAAATTGCTAACCGTACATTTAAGGTTAGTGAGTTTAGCCTATTATCACTTTTAATCGGGGTTATTAACACAGACTATCAGTGTGGCATCTCATAGCCGCTGCACAAAAATGAAAACTAAAATGTTTCTGAAAATTTATAGTACATGAACACGGGACCCTTGAAAATCTGGGGCCTGTAGCATATGCTACTTTTGCTACTATGTTATCTTATTTCGCCAACCATGTGTTTTCCATTGGATTAATTGCACTTCAAAATTATTTGCCCAAAAAGTAGAGCTTTATTCGAGTAAGGGTGTTCAATTTGCCATCAAAAAGGATATGTGCATGCAAAGAAAAACAGATATATTTCCATCTCTGATAACACTCTCCCCTTTCTCAATTTCTCTGTCTCCATCTCTGTAAACAAACTTTCTACAGACATTTACAGCAAACCCATCATCTCCCACAATTACCTTGACTACATTTCTTCACACTCGGTCACCTGTACAGATATTATTCCTTACTCTTAATTCCACTATCTTTGTTGCATCTGCTCCCAGGAATAGTCTTCCATTCCAGATTATCTGAGATATCCTCCTTCTTCAAAAAATGTGCCTTCCCCTCTATCGCCATCAATTCAGCCTTTACCTCCATTTCACATAATCTGCTCTGGCCCCCTCTGCCCCTAGACCTCACCTCAATTTCTGTCACCTACAACATGATCCCACCACTAGACACATTTTCCACTCTTCTCTCTCCAACTTCCATAGGGACCATTCCTTTCACGACTCCCTCATCTACTCATCTCTTCTTCCCACTAATTGCTCCCTTGGTATCTATCCTTGTGACCACAGGAAGTGCAATATTTGCACTCATGACACTTTCCTCACCACCATTCGGGGCCCAAAATTGTCCTTCCAAGTCAAACAACATTTCACTTGTGTTTCTGCGGGGGTCATCTACTGCATCTGGTGCTCCCATTGAGTCCTCTACATCGGAGATACTGGATACAGACTGGGAGATGGCTTCGCTGAGGCCATTTACTCTGTCCTCATCAATGACGGGGATCTCCCAATGGCTAAGCATTTAAATTCTTGAGCCCTAATCTCAGGCCGACATATCTGTCCATGGCATAATTTTCTGTCAAACCGAGGCCACCTGTACATTGGAGGAACCACACAAGCTTTCCATACCAATGATCATCTTGCCTAAATTCTGACAATATTCACCAATATTCATCTCATTTTCCAGTAGATCACAAACTTAGTATTTTACAAGCAATATGCAGGAAAATCTATGCCTGGCTTACTGGTGTAACTTCAGCAGTCTTTTATAGGGAGAGAAATAATAAAGAGATATGGGCAAAATACATGAAATTTATATCCTTTTGATTTACTTCAGTTAATTTAGATATATTTAATTGATTTTATGTTCCAATATTTTTTTTTTATTTTCAATCCATTTGATTTTTTTGGTATTATGTCATGAATGTTTGTAAATATCAGGGAGATACAAAACTATGAGACGCACAGCATACTACAGATGCAGAATTGGAAGGTAAATATAATTCTGCCAGAGAAACTTAACGAGTTGTACAGCATCCTTGGGATAAAATAATGGTTGATGTTTTGGGCTCAAACCCTTAACCAGTTCTGATGAAACCCAGAATTTCCCAACTCACAAATTTTCACTATTAATCCATCAAAAAGTCGATCTATTTAACAATTAATTTATTAAGAAGCCAGAAAAATTTCCCCCCCATTCCTCCCCATCCTTTACCCATCCCTGCTTGACCAATCCCCCACTGCCTTCTGTCCAACCCCTCCCACCCTGTCTTCGTTATATAGTGACGATCTCCCCTCTTTACATTGGTTTTGATAAAGGGTTCCAATCCAAAACATTGACAATTCTTTTCTTCCCACTTCATCAGGTCACCTCTATTTACCAATTGTGCCATGCTCATACAGTAAATACAAGATAACGATTCTCCAGGACCATGGAGTATATTTACATAAATATGTGAAAACACATTGAAATATTAAAATATTAAGACATATACAGTAATAGTCCGCAGTACACTATCCACAAATGTTCTGGGAATTCAGGAGCCTGATGGCTTGGGGGAAAAAGCTGTTGCCCCATCTGGATATAAATACCTGAGTACTACGGTACCTCCTACAAGATGGCAGAAGAGAGAACAGTTTACATGAGGGGTGTGTGGTGTCCTTCACAATGTTTATTGTCTTTCGTCTGCATCGAGTGTTGTAAATGTTCTTCATGGTAGGAAGAGAGCCCCCAGTGATCTTTTCTGCTGACTTCAATATCCTCTGCAGGGTCTTTTGGTCCGAGGGGGTACAGCTTCCAAACCAGAAGATGATAGAGTTTCACAGGATGCTCTCAATACATCCTCTGTAGAATGTAGTGAAGATGGAGGGTGGGAGATGGACTTTCCTCAGTCTTTGCAGGAAGTAGAGGCACTGCTGTGCTTTCTTGGCTATGGATCTGGTGTTAAGGGACCAGATGAAGTTCTCCGCCAAGTGCACTCCAAGGAACTTGATTCTCTTGATGACCTCAAGGGTTGAGCTATCAACAGTCAGCGGAGAGTGGTCCCCCTCCTGAAGTCAACAGCCATTTCTTTTGTTTTATTAACATTCAGATACAGGTTGTTGGCTTTGGTCCAGTCCGTTAGAGACTACAACTCATTTCTGTATGTTGACTCCTCATTCTTACTGATCAGGCCCACCACAGTTTTGTCATCAGTAAACTTGATGATGTGTTTCAAACTGTGTTTAGCTGCACTGTCATGGGTCAGCAGAGTGAACAGCAATGGATTAAGCACGCAGCCCTGGGGGAACCCCTGTGCTCAGTGTGATGGTCTTGGAAGTGCTGTTACTGATCCTGTCTGCCTGAGATCTCCTCGACAGGAAGTCAAGAATCCAATTGAGAGGGAGGTTCTTAGTCCGTGCAGGCTCAACTTCCTAATCAGGTACTGAGATATGATTGTGTTGAATGCTGAACTGAAATCAAGAAACAGCATTCCAACATAAGATGGGCAAAGGCTAGATGGAGGGTAGTGGTGATGGCATCATCCATAGAGTGGTTGGATCTGTATGAAAATTATAGGGGGTCCAGTGACAGGGGCAGCAGGAGGTTGATGTGCCCCATGATGAGTCTCTCAAAGCACTTCATGATGATGGACGTGACTGCGACAAGGCAATAATTATTGAAACAGGACACAGATGGCTTATTTGGCACAGGGACAATGGTGGCAGTTTTGAACCATGTTGTGACCACGGTGCTTCTCAGAGAGATGTTAAAGATGTCGGTGAGAACATACACCAGCTGAGCCGCACATCCCCTGAGCACTCTGGCGGTATCCGGTCCAGCAGCATTCCATGGATTGACCTTACCTATCTCTCTTCACATCGGCCACTGTAAGACATAGCACCTGATCATATGGAGGAGAGGTGGTCTTCTTCACTGCCACATCATTTATTGCCTCAAAACACATGTAGAAGTTGTTCAGTGTATCTGGGAGGGAGGGATCACTAGTACAGGCAGATGGTGTAGTCCTGTGGTTGGTGATATCTTGGATGTGCTTCCACGAGACTTGAGTGTCCTTACTGTCCAAGAAGTGGCTATGAATGCACTGAGCATATGCATGCTTTGCTTCCCTAATGGCCTTAGACAGCTTGGCTCTTGCAATATCTAGGACTACCTTGTCATCCACTCTGAAGGCAGCGTTATGGTTTCTGAGTAGCACACACACCTCCAGTCATCCATGGTTTCTGGTTAGAGTGAGTAATAATGATCTTGTGCACAGTGCGTCATCAGTACACTTACTAATGTAGCTAGTCACTGATGCCATATACTCTTCCAGATTGTTGCAGACACCATTAGTTGATGCCTCCTTGAACATGTGCTAGTCAGTGCACTCAAAGCAGTCGTGAAGTGCATGAATGGGCCCCACTGGCCAGGTTTTAATCTGCTGCAGAACTGGTCTGAAGCGTTTGGTGAGCAGTCTATATGCTGGGATTAACATTATGGAGATGTAGTCTGAGTATCTGAGGTGGGATTGGGGCTCCACCTGATGCACTGAGGAGATATTCGTGTTCACAAAGTCCAATGTGTTTGCCCCTCTCACAGCAAAGTTCACATACTGATGGAATTCAGGTAGCTCTGACCTGAAGTCATCTCATTGAAATCCCCAGTGATAATAAACAGTCCATCAGGGTATGCAGTCTGCAGTTTGTTTATAGGTCCATTCAGTTCCCAGATTTCCTCCTTAGCATTAGTGATAGGGTGGGGGGCTGTACACTCCAACTATGAGGACCATGGTGAATTCCTGCTGCAGATAAAATGGTCGACATCCTTCTGACAGTTACAAATTTCACTAGTGTTGAGAAGTGACCAGAGACTCGTACTGAATCCTTACACCATTCCATGTTTATGTAAACATACAGGCCACTGCCATGGGCGTTACCACACAAAGCCCAAAATAAAGTGAGCCCGTCTAGTTGAATGACAGCATCCAGGATCCCATTGCTGAGCCACATTTGAGTGAAGACCAAAGCACAGCAGTCCCTATACTTATGCTGCGCAGACCTCCAGAGTCAAATGTCATCCATTTTGTACACCAGGGAGCAGACGTGATGCATGATCAATTGCACTAAGACTGAAGTTATTGAATCTGAAGGTTTTCATTTGCAAGAGATGAGCAGCATCCCTGTGTTGGTCGCTCACACTGACCTCGACTCAAACTGAAGGCAGGGTCGTTGTACAACAGCCTTTTTGGGAAGAAAGGGGAGGAGTCACGAACCGGCCAATGAGAGCAGGGTCAAGCAGGGAAGGCCATGTATTTACATATAACTGATATGTATAATAGTGATTTCACTACAAGATGTTGGCAAGCAGGATGGACGGGAGGGCTAGGCTGCAAGAGTTTGCTTTCAGTCTTGCACGAACCCCTGCTCACTTTCTGCACTTCCTCCTCCTCGCGCACCACTTCCTTCTCCGGCACTCTCCCAAGGATTTTTGACCCAGCCTCCGCCCGCAGCAGCCAGTGGTCACGTAGTTCATCCCGCAGATCTTCACAGAGCTGGGTAGATTTCAGCATCTTGTATCTTGCATCTCCAGAAGAAAAAAAATAGCATTTGCATTAGTTGAGTTTTACTGCTAGTAAATGGAATTATTCCATAACCACCAGGCATAAGACAGAAAATTAATAGAATTTAACTACATTAGAAATGCAGATTCCTTTCACATGTTTCTTTAAGTGATATACAATTCCAGTCAAACTAGGAAAAAAAGTTTTAATATCCATGCAGCTCTTTTGATTATTAGTAAATGCTGAATAGAGAGGAGAGAGGAAAATGTGTCTGAAGGTGACAGAAATTGGGGAGAATGAGTGTGGAATGCTAGAAGATGAGGACCAGGGGAACTTTAGCCTTGTCCCAGAGGAGAGAGCAGAAATGAATAAGATGCAATCAATGGCATTTTTAAAAATTAGATGATTATATTACGGATTAAAAAATGCATTTACTCTAGCTCTTTTGAAACCAGATGATATGATGAGACTGCGTTTAAGGCCAACATCAACAAGGGCTCATCTAGTGTTCTGTATAAAACAATCTCCAATATAAATAAATGTGAGGAAACAAGAGTAGGATTAAAGCTACTGAGGGAATGTTTATCACCTATCTTCCTTCCTTTACTTACACAAACCATTGAAACCAGAGAAATCATTGTTCATGGTCTTCCAGTGAGTGCTTGAAGTCTGCCCTGCAGCATCTCATGCACAGAACATTATAACATCAGAAAAGAAACAAATAATATCTTTCATAATACATACCAAAGAGTCAGCAAAGGTTCTCAGCAGCAGAACGAACAAATATTTGATTCTGCTCTACTGATCTTCAGAGTGCAGAGCAAAGATAAAAGTAAAATTATTGGAACGTAATATTACATTTAGAAAGTAACAAATATGAAATTCTATAACTTTTGTCTACTGTAAGGCAGACAGAGAGCTGCCATTTTGTCCAGCATTCCTCACAGAAACCTACAGCATCTCGTGTTCCTAGGCAGTCTCCCCTCCAAGTAATGACCAGACCTGAGCCTGCTTAGCTTCCAAGATCAGATAATTCCAGGCATATTCAGGCTGTTAGGTGCTGTCATACTGATGGGCCACGTGCTAATTCATAACCTGAATCATATGCCTGTATTTTGCTATGCCTTAAATGATGAATCCACACTACTTCTACATCTCTACTGCTCTGTGGCACACACAAAACTGGCAGATTTCTAGGCTGTAACCTTTCGATAATTCATTGTAAATTGGGTAACTTTTGGAAGATAAAAAAGAATTGATTTTATCACTCTCTCTCTCTCTCTCTCTCTCTCTCTCTCTCTCACACACACACACACACACACACACACACACACACACACACACACACACACACACACACACACACACACACACACACACCATTGTTGTTTGTCCTTGATATTCACTTTAATGAATAATTTTGGAAACAATCAAAACTAGTCTGTGACTAAGGCTGTGATTAAGGACAAAGTTCTACTATAAGCACCTGTTATACTATTGTATGGTCTTCAGTAATATACTGAAACCATTTCTGAATAAATATTGTCACTGAACAGATGATTGGCATTCTGAAGTCATGCTGATAAGGCAGCCTCGCAATTCAAACGATACTGCAAGAATTTATAACTTGTCTTCACAGTAAAATAGGCAATTTCTATAAAAAAAAGATTGATTCATGTATGCATGAATCAATGCATGCCATAGGACCAGTAATTATCTCAGAGAAAACAATAAAACTTCATCAACTCATAGGATTTAACATCCTTCTTCAGAAGGATTTCATACACATGTAAAAATCAACATGATTGAAACAAAAGTTGATTCTCTTCCTGCTTCTTTCATTTGCAGACACATTTTTAGAAATTAAATTGAATGTCAAAGTTTCATGATGGCCAGCAATAAATGCACATCCATGAGTGTTGACTGAATCAAGCAAGATTTGATGAAGCTGGTTTCCATCTTGTTTCTTATCCAGTTTTACAAATTGGTCTCCTAATAAGAAACCTCATTTAGTTATTCTCATAAATCAAATTTAAACTATCACAACTCCAAATAATTTTATGGGTAGGTTTCTTTAGCAGTAAGTTGAGTCTTTGCCACATAACAGTCATTCAAAAGCCAGCAAACAGTATTCCCTTAACATATTTCTCATAATTGCTCCAGTTGATTAATCTGTGCCTTTCTAACACCAAACTTAGCCTAAAGAATGTATAATTACTCTGCCTTTTTCTTTCTCCCCATTTAAAATTATCATTTCGTTCCAGTACTTCCAAGCCATTTACCCTGTTTCTACTCCAGTTTATATTTAGATCACAGAAATTAAATCACATTGCACTGATTATTTCATGTTACACGTTTGCTAACTTAATAATTTAATGAAATCAAACAAAATTATTCATGAACGACTTCATATTTCTCTACCAACTTGACCGGACATTTCTCCATATATTATCTCCTGGCATGTTTGATGCAGTTTCCGCTACTTTTGAGGTATTTCTGAGGCAATGAGTGTTCATTTTCCCAGAAGTGGTGCTCACTGATGAACTTCTCGGACAACCATATCATTATACTGCAATGCCAGATGAAACTCTCCTGGTTAATACTCATATTTGTTTTGTTTTTCACTAAACCTCAGCCAAAGTACTGAAACTCTCCATTTACTCATTTCTCCCAAATCACTTGATCGGCTGAGAACCACAGATTCTCCCTCCCCCTCCACATTCCTTTCAAACACTCTCAATCTGAGCAATATATGTTGGACCTCCTCTTTCTCCCACAAAAAAAGACATTGGACTCAGTCTCAGTCCCAATCATTTTAATTGCTAAGAAAGTTCAATGGCTGCTGGGGCTGGATACGCTCTGCTCCATTGAAGTGGGCATTACTTTAATACTACTATGAATACTGTATATGTTCATCCTCTGAACTTTTAGCTAATGGGACTTGAAATCCATTGTGATTCCTATTATGACTTCATAATTACAATGACTGCTCTATCACTATAATAACATCTACTTGTAGCTCCTCAGAAATATGATAACATATTTATCTCCCTTTGATTGTCTGAACTCCAAACAGAACAATTCCCTCTTTTTGTTCTTCCTTTCAGTATATTTATAGCCTCACTTGATGATCCAATTGGAATGTAATTCCTGCTTACAGCTTTATTAGTTTATTTAAACATAACACAGGACAGCAATTTTTTTTCCAAAAGGTTTCCTTCCTGAAAAACATTGGAGATTATGATAGACAACTACAAGATAAATACAAAGATAATTTCAGATTTTCTGTATCATAGAGGAAATTGGAGAAATATTAACTTAAATTTTATTGAATTTAGCATGTTCAATCGCTAATGATCCTGGCATGTTGTGTTTGTTCAACTGTCCTAAAAATGTTTTGCCATTGATTTTCATTTGTACTCAGGTTCTAATGCCTTTCATGTCAGTGTCCAAAAATAGTTGGCCAGCATTGATGGATTCTAGTTGCCTTGATACCGCTTTTCCATTGTCACAATATCCCGGTGAAACCTTTCACTATGTCCATTACTGACTGGATCGTCAGCAGGAAAGAAGTCCAAATTTGAATGCAGAAAATTAATTTTCTTTGATATGTTGCACATCATGGTTTTGTATGCTTGAGGTAGACCTAAAATATAACAGGAAATCATAAAAATAGGATATGACTTTTGATCGCGGTATTGTTCAAGGAGACAGGATCTTGGATGGCTAGAACTGGGTCGTGTTCATGTTCAGGGCATCGGGAACTTGGATGAGCAAGTGGCCAAGGCGATAATCTATGCTCGGGAGTTTGGATGGATGGCCTGCTCTGGCAAGGATCCACAGTCGAGGATTCAGGAGCTCAGATGAACGGGCTGCTGGGACAAGAGTTCGCGGTCAGGGTATCAGGAGTTTGGTTGGGCAGGAAACCAGGCTGAGGATCCACTGTTGGGGTGTCAGGAACTCTAATGGGTGAGTGGCTGAGGTGAAGGTTCACAATCGGGGTGTCAGAGCTCAGATGGGCGAGTGATCAAGACTTTTACACCTGATATTTGGAAAATACATGTTTTTTGGACCAAAAAAGGGTCTACTTTTACATCATGGGATCGACTATTACACAAATATATTTTATAAGGTAGTGGGCAAAGGAGTTAAGGGTTATGGGGATACGGCTGGAAAGGGGTAGTGATCAGCCATGATCTGTAAAATGGCGGTGCTGGCTCGACGGGCCGAAGGGCCTACTCCAGCTCCTATTGTCTATTGTCTATTGTCTATTGACAGGAAATTGCCAAGGTGAATTTTGTGATCAGCAGCCCAAAGTCCATAAAATACACCCAAAAGTGTTCAGGAAGAAATATCTTCATTGTCCAATGTAATTTGTATCCATTCATCTTCAATCTCTGATTTTACTTTTTCTCTCTACATTACATTGAAATTCTATAATCAGCAGCTTTATGTAAACCACTAATTTTAAAGACAATTTAAAAATAAATCCTTTTATTATTTCTCGATAGGTAGAAATATCTGTAATTGTAAATCACCATTAATATGTTTCGAGACATAGGAGACTACAGATGCTGAAATCTGGAGCAAAATATAACCTGCAGGAGAATCTCAGAGGGGTGACCAGCATCAGTTTTAGAAAAAGAATGATTAGCATTTTGAGTCAAAATCCCTCTTCAGTCTAGATCACACATGTCAAACTCTGGCCCGCGGGCCAAATTTGGCCCGCGATATAATTATATTTGGCCCGCAAGATCATATTAAATATATATTAGAGTTGGCCCGCTGGCCGCCGCGCCAGTATAGCGCATGCACACTGAAGGTGAAAATGAAGACGCCGGAGGTGTGGAGGGATCTCAGAGTCCCGAATCCCAAGGATCGGAGCGCCGCACTCAGCCCGCCCGGCTCCCGGACACACAGACGCGGCTGGAGTTGGGGACCATCCTCGCTGGGTCTGCGCTTCAGCGGCGACGCCGGACCGACCGTCTCGTTGGCGATGCCTTCCCCCTCGCTCCGTGCGCGGTGGACCCTGCCTCCTGCTCCTTTTGTTGGAGACGAGCCCGGCGCCGTGAGATCGCAGTTTAATCCCTCTCCAACCATGGGAGGGGGGTGGGAGCAACGCGCTCTTCTCAGCCAATTCCTCCACCACCCCGGACGCCGGCATTTCAACGGGGGGTTCGGGTGCCTTCGTCAGGCGACCGACCTGTTGGTCCAAGACAAGGGGAGAGCGTACAAACTCCACACAGACAGCACCTGAACTCGGGTGAACGTGGAGCTGCGACCCCACATTCCACATCAGGACTGTGTGTAAGATTGGGAGCAGTGAGACGGAAGCTTATTTTGTTCCTGTGATTTAAGCCTTTCTTGGGGTGGGGGGGGGGGTCCTTCTCTGACCACTTGCCTAACAATTAACCTAATCAGATGTGGAGTTACCACAATACAACAGTTCTCAACCTTTTTCTTTCCACTCGCGTCCCTGTGTCATTGGTGCTCTGTGATTAGTAAGGGATTGCTTAAGGTGGTCTGTGGGTGGAAAGAAAAAGTTTGAAGACCACTGCTTTAATCATCCCTCATTGACTCATCATGCGCATGGTTTCAGAACGCTAAAGGAAATGGGCCATTGACAATTTATCCAAAACTATTATTAAACATTTATTTTAATAAGAAAAAGTTTAACATTACATATGTTGAAAGGAGAGAAAACATGCAGATGTTGTTAAAAATTTTCAATAAATATTTAGTTCGGCCCTCGACTTAGTCCAAGTTTTTAATTTTGGCCCTTCGTGAATTTGAGTTTGACACCCCTGGTCTAGATTCTCGGCTTGATTAAGGATTCTGACCCCAAACCCGACGATTATTTTTCTCCCACTGATCCTGTTTGAACCAATGAGTTCTTCCAGAAGATTGTTCTTTGCTTGCCATTAATTTGTTTACCTGTTTATTTCTCAGAATTAGTTTTAGGCATGTGAAGCTTTGCAAGCTGTTGCTCTGGAGAACAGAAAATGTATTCTCAAAGAATTTAGTACATTGTTTGGATTGAACCACTGCACAAGAAGAATTTATTAAATACACACTTAAACATATGCTAGGTAAATATTCCATTATTTTCATGTAATATTATGTTTAGAATGTAATGTACATGAAATTCTTTAACTTTTGTCTACTGTAAGTCACTTTGTCCAGCGCCCCTCACAGAAACCTACAGCACCTGGTGTTCCAAGGTGGTCTCCCCTCCAAATACTGACTAGGCCTGTGCCTTCTTAGCTTCCGAGATTAGACAATCTCATGCATATTCAGGCTATTAGGCTGACCAATGGGAAACCATTTATGGTAATACTGCCACATATCTTTCTTTTTTTTTATTTTAAATTTTTTTATTTTTCACACCATAAATCACAATAGCTTGATGAAGAGTTCAATTCATCTGCAAAATTAAGAAACAAAGTGATCTGTGTTGGGTTTCATTGATGGAGTTGGGGCTGGGGCTCAAATATGTTTGTAAATTGGTCAAACCTCTTTGGCTTTGTTTCTATTGGATGGAATATATGGATGGTTTACATTTTTTATGGTGCAATCACTACTGTTGATCTTCAATGCGCAATGTTCTTCATTTTAAATGCAGTGCTGTTCACAGTAATATGCTTTCCTTAAACACCAGGTCAAAGTAAACATTCTTATAAAAAAAAATCAGTGTTATTCTCTAATTTGATGTTCACAGAGGATGCTAAATTTCATCCATTTATAAATCTGAATATAGTCTTGCATCCTTCGAAAGTGATAAAACTCACTTAATAACAATAAAAAACTGCAAATGTTGGAAATTTGAAATGAATACAGAAAATACTGGAACGCCCTGCAGGTCAGGCCACATATGTGGGAAGAAAAATGGTGTTACATTTTAGATCAAAAACCTTTTGTCAGAATTGAGGGAGGGAGAAATCCAACCCAGTGGCATCTGCTGGAACAATTCCAGGTGCCAAGAAGTATCAGTGGTGGAAAAAGAACAGTCCCCATTTTACAACCAAACCCTTTTATCAAACTGAGGCTTTATAAGGCTATATTTGGAGTATTGTGAAAGTTTTTGGTCATATCTAAGGATGGATATGCTGGTGGTAGAGAGGGTACAGAAGAGGTTTAACAAGAATGATCCAAGGGATGAAAGAGTTAACATTTGAGGAGTATTTGATGGTTCTGTGCCTGTACTGGGTAGAGTACCTTCAAGGAGGATGTCATTGAAAACTACCAAATATTGAAATACTGAGATAGAGTGGTCATTGAGAAGATGTTATCGGTAGTGGGAGGGTCTAGGATCACAGGCACTTCCTCAGAATAAAATTAAGTCACTTTCAGACGAAATGAGGAAACGTTTAATCAGGCAAAGGGTGGAGTATCTTTGGCATTTGTGCCACAAACAGTTGAGGAGGCCAAATAATTGGGTATATTTAAAGTGAAGGTTGACAGGTTCTTGATTAGTAAGAGTGTCAAAGGATATGGAGGGAAGGCAGGAGAATGGGGTTGAAAGAAAAAGTATATCAGCCATGATTTGAAAGGTAAAGCAACTCAATGGGTTGAATGGCCTAGCTTTCCTCGTATAGCTTGTGATCTTATAAATAGTTATGTAATTTGGTTGTTGGGTTAATTAGAGCAGGAATAAAAGAATAACATGAGCAAAGAACCCTAAATGTTGTGAGATGTATTCAGTTAAATGGGAAAAGAACTTAAAAAAGGGAAAAAAAACGGTGAAACGTAAAATATTGAAACTTCCCAGTAGGTCAGTTCATGATATTTAAGTCAACTTGACTTGTTGATAAGGGAGAAAAAAAGAAAGGAATCTAAGTCCATCATCTTCAATGTGAGTTTAAATAGTACTCCAAAGGAAAAGAAATAATCTGGATTCAGTGGAGATTACATGTGAAGTGTTTATTGTTTTAATGAATTTCAGTGAACTTTTCTGTCTCGTCAAGTGAACCTCAAAATTCTAACAATTGGAAAGATTTATCCTAGTATCCTGTCATACACTGTGTCAAAAGAAAATTAATTAGTTATTTGGTTATAATTAGTTACGGGAGGCATGGTTGGCTTAGTGGGTTAGCGCAATGCCGTTACAGCGCCCGTGCTCAGGATCAGAGTTTGAATCCCATGCTGTCTGTAAGAAGTGGGTATGTTCTCCCCACATCTGTGTGGATTTTCCCCAGGGTCTCCAGTTTCTCCCACCATTCGAAACATGCCGGGGTGTAGGTTAATTGGTATAAATTGGGTAGCACAGACTTGTGGGACAAAATAGCCTGTACTGTGCTGTATGTCTAAATTTAAATAATTTTTTCTGTGTATTGCAAATTGGCTGTAAAAGTGTCTTACATGATGTGATGTTTCTTTTATTGTAATAAAGAAACTTGAGTTATTTTAAAACAACTATACAGTACCACTACGATTATCCGAAATTGGATTCTCCTAAATTTTCATTTATCTGAATTTTTTTTTTTAAATTAGATAAATGAGGATATCCAAACAATCAGAAATACTCATTTATCTGAAAATTTCATGGAGCCAAAATGAGCTCACAGCTTGAAAAATAATTTACTCGACAGGAAATTATGATGACGATTGTCCTAGTTTCAGGTAAATCCTTTCCCTCTCTCTTTTCATTTCTTATTTACCTTCCCCTATTGACTTTTCTCTCCAACTTTCCCTCTCAAACTGCGTGCCACTCTCTCTCGATTCTGAACCCTCCTCTTGGCCTATTATTGCACATGTACACTGTAGTCCCCAGTGCGTGAGTGCGGTAGGCTTAGGGGACAATTCGGGGTTAGGACTTGCGCATCAGGAGCTCCAGTAACTGGGGAGATAGGAGCCTGTCGACTCACCAGTGGGTGTTCCTCTGGCCGAGGAAGCTTCTCTGGGGATCAGGGTTTAATGTCGGGGATCAGCTGCGGGTGGTGGCGTTGCGGTCAGCATTTCCTTGATAAGAATTAAACATTATTTTAATGCTTAAAAAGCCTTCCCTTGTTGTTTGTTGTTTAAACATTTGGATGATGGAGTGGTAAATTGGGTGAGTAAATATGCGCATGATACAAAAATAGGGGGAGTTGTGGATAGTGAGGAGGGTTTTTGGGGACTGCAGAAGGATTTGGACTGCATAGAAGAGTGGGCTGAAATATGGCAGTGTGCTTCACTCTGTGTCATTGCTTCATTTTGGGAAGAATAATCAAAATATGCAATGAAGGGGAGGGCATTGAGGAATGCAGAGGAACAGAGAGATCTTGGAATAACGGTTTATCATTCTTTGAAGTTGGATTCTCATGTAGAAGGCTTTTAGTATGCTGGCCTTTATAAATCATAGCATAGAATATAGGAGCTCGGAGGTGATGTTGAGACTATTCAAGGCATTGGTGAGGCCAAGTTTGGAATATTGTGTGCAGTTCTTGTCTCCAAATTATAGGAAGGATATCAATAAGGTAGAGAGGATGCAGAAAAGATTTACTAAAATGTTGCCTGGATTGCAGTATCTAGAATATGGAGAAAGATTGAGTAGACTAGGTCTTTATTCATTGGAGCGTAGAAGCTTGAGGAGGGATTTGATAGAGGTATATAAAATTATGAGGGGAATAGATAGAGTAGATGTGAATAGGCTCTTCCCCTTGAGGGTAGGGGGGATTGAAACCAGGGGTCATATGTTAAGGGTTAGGGGGCAAAGCTTTAGAAGTAACATAAGAGGAAGCTTCTTCACTCAGAGAGTGGTGGCTGAGTGGAATGACCTTCCGGAAGAGATGGTTGCAGCAGGGTCAATCTTGTCATTTAAGAGGAGGGGTTTTGACAGTTATGGGCAGGGAGCAGGTAGGTGGAACTAGTGGAGTTTCACTTAAATCGGTGTGGACTAGAGAGACCAAGATGGTCTATTTCCGTACTGTTTTTGTTATATGGTTATTATGGTTATTTCTTTTTTTATTTTAGAGATTCAGGCTGTCAGGTGCTTATGTCGGCTCCGCTGGTTCACTATTGGCAAGCACTGGTAGCATTTCCTCTGTTGATGTGCAGGCTGGATCTTATGCATTTGTCTGTTCCGGCAGTTCCTCTTGCATTTTCAGCGGGCTCTTTTGATTCCTTCTCAGCATTTGACCATCCTCTGTTCTGGCAGTGTAGGATCTTGGATTCACTTCAGCCAGAACAGTCGCGTTTTATCCCTGTATTGGAATCTTTGAGTCTCACTGTGCCATGCTGTGCCAGTGGCCCTCGGCTTCTTGCTGACTTGTCAAAGTTTGCTTTTTGTGTCCATTGCAGGGGCTTTTGTTTACATTCAACATCTTCAACATCTCTGACCTAGTTTGGGTCTGATGCATCCCATCAGAAGCTCTGCAGTGACATGCCATGTTCAAGTGGCGAAGCTCTGTAACTTAGTAGAGGTAAATACGGATTTGAGCCACTGTCTAGTGCATTATTGAGCAACTGTTTAACTATGCGAACTCCTTTCTCTGTTCTATTGTTTGACTGTGGATGCAGAGGACTTGAAGCCACATGTTGAAAATCATATACTTCTGGAATTCTCTACAGCTATAGCATGGTCCATTGTCACTGTAGACAATTCGTGGAATTCCGTGTCTTGCAAAGATCAGTTTCATATATTTCACACAAGCAGCAGACATGTTAGGAAGCAGTGCAATCTCTGGAGAGTTTGATAGATAATCAATAACCAGCAGGTAATTATTTCCATCCATATGGAACAGATCAGTCGCAATTTTCTGCCATGGTTCAGCTGCTGACTCAGTTATTATCATGAGTTCCTTTGCCTGCTTTGTGTGATGTTTCAAACTGGTCTCACAGCTTGAAACAATCCTGTCAATGTCAGCATTTATACCTGGTCAATAAACAATAGTTCTGTCCTTCCTCTTGGATATTTCCATTCCAAGATGCCCCTCATATTCCCTTTTCAGCATCTTTTGTTGCAGTGATTGAGGAATGATAATTCTGCTCTGTCTGAGTAGAAGCCCACTGATAACTCTCAGCTCAGTTCTGATGTAACAGTATAGCTGACATTCACCGCTAGGCCATCCTTCATTCAGATTCTTGATGACCTTCTGTAGAATTGTGTCCTTTTCTGTTTCAACTGTGATTTGTTTGGATAGGGGAAGAGATTCAGTGATCAGATTCATGTGGAGATTCACATCTGTCTCTGTGGAACTCTCATTGTGTGCTTCACTCTGTGTCATTGTCCTGGATAACACATCAGCTAACACACAGGTTTCCCTGTGATGTTCATCCTCATAACTAATCTTAAGTTTTCACAAGCTTTGTCACTAAGCAGTGATTCATGTCCATCTAGGACTACTGTGAACATGAGGTGGTGCTCTTTATCTTTAATGTTCACCTTGAGTTTACATGTACCTTTTGTGTCGATGCTCTGTCCATTGTAGGCTTTTGAGCTGTAAAAGATTTTCATGGATATATGGCTTTATGTGGTCAAATTCACAGATCAAACTGACCTTTCCTGTGTCCAGATTGAAAAAAATATTTTTTGCATCTGTATGTAATGACTCTATTCATGATTGGCTATTCAGTGTCTGTTGGTTAGAATCTTCCTGCACTACCATGCCCATGAGGAAAGTATCACTGAGGGGAGTTTCTTCTATAGAGTGTACAATTTCATTTCTGTTTTCCTTTGGACAAAACATTCCTTTTCATAATGATTCTGCCCTTTGCTCTTATCGAAGACATTTTCCCTAAGCAGGGTATTATTTTGGTACATGTTGAGTGCAACATCATTTTCAGTTGAATGTCTCTCCTTATTTTTGTTGTTTCCTATATCTTGTTTTTTTTGTGTATGTCCGTGGACTCACACTGTGCCAAGGCTTTTTTTTTTTTTTTTCCCTGGCTTTTTCACTTTCACTGAACATTTTTGCATGCTGCAGCGCAAATTCACTGGCGTGGCATACAGTTACAGCTCCAGCTAATCTGAGCTCTGTCTTTCACAGCAACCTCTCTCTCACTTTCTTATCAATAATCCCAAATGCAATTTGATTCATGGATCATTGAATCTTGCAGCCAAAATTGTATCTATCAAACCTCTCTCCCTGCAGCTGTGTGCACAAGAGAAACACAAACCTCTCGAATGTTGATTTTTCTTTGGTGAACAGTGTTCATCAAACATCTCGATAACCTTGTGAATTTGACCTGGTCTTCTACCTTGGCAAAAACAAGTGCATGGAAAACCTCTAGTGCTTGAGTTCCCACAACTGTAAGTAGCAATGCAATCTTCCATGCATCAGATTTGCTATCGAGTCTAACAGCTTGCACGTATAGCATGATTTTTTGTTTAAACAACCTCCACTCATGCTCAACATTTCCAGTTCAATTTACAGCATCAGGATTCTTTAAACTCTCCATATTTTCTGCTGCTATTGACTGATTCTCACTCTGCACCCTGGTACCAAGTTTCTTTATTATAACAAAGAAATTTGTTTTATTTTTAAAAACTATACTTTATTAGCTATTTAACATATTCATAACCATGTGGAGGCATCCACCTTGAATCTAACCCAAGTTGTACCAAACTAGTCTCCAACTCCCTCTTATGGTCAGGAGGATCACTGGCACATGACAGCACATCAATAATGAAGTAGATTTGTATGTCTGCAAAACATGATGAGGATTATATAGAATTATGCAACATGGAAACCGGTTATTTGGCCTCACTAGCCAATGCCAGCCCAGGCAACAGGCATCTAAAAAGGCCTCAGGCCCTGGCAGCTTCCTAACACTTCAGGGATTTGAAACCAGGGTTTGAGAAAATGTGGCTTAGATGCTTCTAGCTCTGGTTCACTACTGGATAAGAAAGTGTTTAACCACAGTTATAAAGGGAGTGCAGAAGGTTGTGGCATTGAAGGAGGGTGGCAGCATCCACAGACACTCAATATCTCTGAAAGACTCCATTTTGCTTCTCCTTCTTGATTCGTTCATGCACTGCATTAATTACACATGTTGGGTGCCTTTACAGGGCAAACAAAGGAAATGTTTTTTTGTGTATTTTGGGTACGTGACAATAAATGGAATTTTAAACCTTAAGTGTTTACATCTCCTATTAAATCTTTTTTTACATTTTACGAATGTGCATCAACTAAAGTATCATACTTATTTTGTCATTTTCCCCCTCAACAAGAAAATCACTTCATTTAATGTACTGTCATCATCAAGATGGGTCATAATAATCTACTCTTTTTTTTTCTTTTCATAGAATTATTCTAGTACTATGAAATGTTGATGTGGACAAATCTATGCATTTCAGAAAACCTATGCGTAGCACCGTCTTCACCATCATTTATTCGTTAGATGCAACAGACCATTTTGTAATGAGAAAACATGAATAAGATGCTCCTGTAATTCTTTGGTAACAAATTGGAGAGTTTTAAAATTACTGACATCACTACCCTAATAACTATCAAAAGATTGCAGTGGTGTACAGTAATTGTGGACAAATCAGAAATAATAACGGCACCGAGGTCATGCCAACCAGAATTTTATCAAATGATGGAAATAAATGCAGTAAAATCCCCAGTATCCAGTACCAACGGGGATTGCAGATGCCAGATATGCAAATGTTCCAGCTGCCTGAGACTCATTCTTACAATGCCTAACTAATATACCTCTATTAAGATAAACAGTTTAAAAGACAAAAGACAGTGCAAAATGTACAGTAATTTGAAAAAAAAACAATATTTTTGTCCTTAATTATGTAAAGTTCACTTTAATCAGGTAATTCCCACAACTTACAAAATTTAAATTTAAATTCGATCCATGATCGTTGGCTGAATTTTTGCGCCAGTCTTCACCAAAGGGTTGTGTTATGCTTCAAAGAATATTTACTTTTACAATTTTAAACTTTTAAAAAATTTGTATTTATTTCCTCAATTTTGTTTTTGCTAATTGGTTGGGATCCGGGTTGCTTGAATTTCAGATAGCAGGGATTTTACCGCAATAGGCCAGATGGCATCTTGCGAGAGAGAAACAGTTAACATTTCAGATGAATGAATCAGAAAAGTTTTAAATTCAAAGTTCAAATTTATTATAAGATTACATACGTGCCATTACAAACAACAACAGGTTGCAAATCTTCTGATTTATCCAAGGCTTCCGGATGGGAAACTCTGGGAATGTGCACATGGGCACACACTCGTCCACACAGGTCTTGATGAAGTCGATGACACGTTGCATTTTCATTCAAATCTAAGGATAAGTTCTTGAATTTGTCCAGTCCACCAATTCAAAGCAGTCCTACAGATGCTCCTCCTCCTCCCTCAACCATACTTTCTCCGACTTCACCACTAGTGTTGTAGTCTCAGTCTCTGCTTGTACGCTGGGAGTAGAAGTACAGCCAGGTGATCAGACTTATCAAAGTGCAGTCATGGTATGGCTTAGTATGTGTTTTTCATGGTGGTGTAGCAATGGTCAAGTGTGTTGGTTCCTTTGATCTCATATGTGATGTGTTGGGGGTAGTTCATCAGAGACTTCTTCAGTTTGGCCTGATTGAAGTCCCCTACAATGATCGGGAAGGCATCAGGATGTGCTAACTCATGGCTGCTAATCACAGTGTTTAGTCCCAAGAGTGCTAATTTGATGTTATGCCGGGGCAGAATGTACACTGCAATCTGGTTGATGGCGGTGAACTTCCTCGGCAGGTAGAATGGGTGGCACTTGATCGCCAGATATTCCAGGTTGGGGGAGCAGGACTAAGATATGACCATCATGTTTTTGTACCATGATAAAATGACAATTACACAAGCACCACCTCCCCTGGTTTTTCCTTATACAGATGTCCAGTCAGCATGGTGGAGAATGTAGCCCTTGGGCTGTATCCCATGTTGTGAATATTCTCGTTTAGCCATGTTTCTGCAAAGTACGTCACACAGGACTCCCTGATTTCTCTCTGTTGTAATCTGGCTTGCTTTCCATGGATTTTATGTTGGCTAGAAGGATAATAGGGAGTGTTCACGTTGTCAAGTCTTCTTTAAATGGCCCGCTGGTTGGCTGCTGGTAACTCCTGCAGTGTTGAAATAGTCCTTGCAATGTTTCTTTCATTGTCCCATGATGTTAAAATGGACTGAGTGTCTGCTGTTTGTGACATCCACAAAGTTTAAATGACCGATTCGCTGGCTGTTTGAAATTCCCACAGTTTAACTTGGCCGAGCGTCGGCTTTTTAAAGGTGCCGCAGTCCAAAGGAGACTGCCGTTTCTGCCAATTGCAAGGTCTGCTACTATTTTTCGGACATCCTTATTCACAGGTAAGCTTGATTCTATGGATATGGGGGTTGAGTTTTAATAGTTCTGAACAGGAATATTTGATAATTCCCATCAGAGCTGCACACAAAGAGCAGCCACTGTTAGGTGTCATCTTGGAAAGAAATGTAAACAAATGTAATGTAAACAAATTGACTTTGAAAATTCAGAAATATAAATATTCAAAGATAAATACTGAACAAGGTACGAGTCGTGAAATTGCAGAACAAGGTGATAGTTTGAGAGAGCAAAACAAAAGAGAGTAAGAATAAGTGTCAGTAAGTTTTCCTATTTTCCTTGTTCTGATGAAAGGTCATTATTTAAAACATGAATTCTGTTTGTCTTCCTACTAATACTTCACCTTATCCCAATATTTCCTAACCTATGGGTAAACCCAGTTATCAATGTGATAGTACAGATCTATCACCAATGTATTTAGTGTATATAGTTACAGTATCTAGGCTGTGCTTTCAGTGATTGGCTGAGAGCTAAGCCACGCCTACTGTCTGGGCCTTAAAGGGTTGTGTCCCTAGCCAGGTTGGATCATTCTGGACTGGTCAGCCACCTGTGAAGAGCTCCTGTCTTTTGCTAATAAAAGCCTTGGTTTGGATCAACAAGTCTTTGGTTCTTTCGACGAGCTCTACAATTTTATTAGCAAAAAGAATTTTTTTTGAAAGGGATGGAGCATTTAACTCGGCCAGAAAAACTTGATATTGACCCACAGTCAGCTACAGCCTTCAAAGCCTTTAAGTTCTGGCTGCTGAACTTTGAAAACTTCCTGAGATTCATTGAGGTGGAGGAGGATAACCAGCGTCTAACAGCATTGCTGTCTATGGTGTCCTTGAGAGTCTACGAGAACATCCAGGATGAGACCACTTACACCACAGCCATAAAGGTACTGAAAGAACTGTATGATCAACCGGTGAACAGAGTTCATGCCCGGCTCGTGCTTGCATCGAGGAAGCAACAGTCCGGCGAGTCCAGCAGGGCATATTTACAAGTATTAAAGGCGTTGGGCAAGGACTGTAACTGTGTGGACAAAACTGCTGCCGAGATCACAAACGATCTCGTCCAGGATGCCTATGTGGCCGGGCTCCGATCGAATGAAGTGAGGCTGTGCTTGCTCGAGCAAGGGGTAGAAAAACTAGAGGACGTGGCCCAGATTGCAATCACAATGGAGGATGCAGCCTTAAAGTCCACCGAGTTCTCTAGGGACTGGACCCCTCGTTCTGATGTGAGTAGAGTGCCCTTCCACGCTACCACCCCCCGAGATACTGACGGCCTGTCGGCTGCTGCTACACTGCCCATGCGAACCCAAAATGTTATTTCTGCGGGAGGGAGAAGCACAGCAGATCCCAGTGCCCAGGAAGAAAAGCCAAGTGCCAGAAGTGCCTTAAAAAGGGCCACTTTGCTGCAGTCTGTAGGTCTAAAATGGCCGCCAGCAAACACAGTGCCTCATGTGAAGCCCAATCACCACTATCCCATTCAAACTCTTCTTCCCCAGAGCTCTCGTCCAATGAGAGCGAGGGCTCCCCTGCACGGCAACGCCTGACGTCACAGAGACGCCGAACCCGGAAGGGGCAACCCACACTCGCAACCATGGTGTTGGCCCGCCTCTCGCCCCCATGCGGAACACTCGACCCGGCCTCGGTCCCGACTATGGCAACTACCGCAGCTGCTGCCGCTGCCACAACCACCCCCGGGGCCGACGCTACTGCTGCTGCTGCCCGCTCCCCGTCTGCCGCTGCCTACGCCACCGCCGATGCGGCCACCACGACCAACTGGGGACCCGCCGCGGCCAACCAGGTACTCACCCTAGTGTCTATCGCTGACGACCGCTGAGGGCCCGACCGCTGCGACCGATTACTTACCCACCGCCAACCGCGAGCAACTACAAACCCCATGACTTACCTTTCATCTGCCGACGCCGCCACAACAGCACTTCTGGGAGGTCCTCCAACCTGCTCCTCCAGCGTTGACTACGTCTATTACGTTATCCCGTTGCGTGACATCATCCCATTGTGTGACGTCATCCCGTTTTGTGACGTCATCACGCGGAACTCCCCTGTCAACTGCTTCAATAACACTAAACCAGCAATGCTCTCATCCCCTCACAAGAGCAATGGAACTGATTAAAGTGCATGGACACTACACCAATTGCTTATTTGACTCTGGGTCAACTGACTGTTTTATCCAGCTAGATCTGGCCTTCCGTTGGGGATTTGACATTATCCCCACTACCCAGAGGATCTCATTAGCGACGAGGTCGCACTCGACCGGGATAAAGGGGTATTGCGTCGCCACGCTGGAAGTACAGGGCATAACGGTCACCCACTTCAAATTATTCGTCCTTCCCCAACTGTGCGCCCCAGTGTTGCTGAGATTAGACATTCAGTGTCAGTTCCGAACGGTGTCCCTACACTTTGGGGGACCCCACGCCCCCCTCTCGGTCTGCCATCGCCCCACCCCCGAAGCATCCGAGCAACCCGCCCTCGTGCCCCGGGGCCAATCCTGCGGCCTTTCCGCACTCCGGATTGCCCCGCTAGCACTCTTCGCAAACCTCACCCCTGGCGTCAACATTCTCGTGAACCTTCTCTGCACTCTCTCTATTTTGTTTATATCTTTCCTATAATTTGGTGACCAAAACTGTATACAGTACTCCAAATTTGGCCTCACCAATGCCCTGTACAATTTCATCATGACCTCCCTACTCTTGAATTCAATACTCCGATTTATGAAGGCCAACATTCCAAATGCCTTCTTCACCACACCATCTACCTGAGTATCAGCCTTGAGGGTACTATTTACCATCACTCCTAAATCCCTTTGTTGCTCTGCACTCCTCAATTGTCTACCATTCAATGTATATGACCTATTTAAATTTGCCTTTCCAAAATGTAGCACCTCACATTTATCAGTATTAAGTTCTATCAGCCATTTCTCAGCCCACACCTCCAGCCTTCCTAAATCGCCTTTTAATCTACGGTAATCTGCCTCACTGTCCACAACACCACCAATCTTTGTGTCATCCGCAAACTTGCTTATCCAATTCTCCACCCCTACATCCAGATCGTTAATATATATAACAAATAATAGTGGACCCAGGACCGAACCCTGAGGAACTCCACTAGTCACCGGCCTCCAATTGGACAAACAATTTTCTACCACTACTCTCTGACACCTCCCATCCAACCACTGCTGAATCCATTTCACTACCTCTTTATTTATACCTAATGCCTCCACTTTTTTTCCTAACTTCCTGTGGGGAACTTTGTCAAAAGCTTTACTAAAGTCCAAATAGACAACATCCACAGCTTTCCCTTCATCAACCTTTTTTGTAACCTCCTCGAAGAACTCAATCAGGTTTGTCAAGCATGATCTACCCCTGACAAAACCATGCCACCCGCCCCTTCGAGCATCTTAGCGTAGACTTTAAGGGGCCCCTACCGTCGACCAACCGTAATAACTACATCCTTACGTCCATCGACGAGTACTCCCGCTTCCCATTCGCTGTGCCCTGCCCAGACACCACTGCCACCTCAGTGATACAGGCCCTTCACAGTATTTTCACCATTTTCGGGTACCCCAATTCCATCCACAGTGATAGGGGGTCCTCATTCATGAGCGCAGAGCTGCAACAGAACCTTCTGGAGTGTGGTATAGCTTCAAGCAGGAGCACGAACTATAACCCACGCGGTAACGGCCAGGTCGAGAGGGAGAATGCCACCATATGGAGAGCGGTTACACTGGCTCTCCGGTCTAAAGGTCTCCCCACCTCTCAACGACAGGAGGTTCTCACTAGTGCCTTACACTCCATCCGCTCCCTCCTATGTACCGCAACAAATGCCACCCCCCACGAAAGGATGTTCCTTTTCCCGAGGAAATCCGAATCAGGAACCACTGTACCGGCATGGCTCACCGTCCCTGGACCCATCCTTTTGCGACGCCACATCCGGCACTCAAAGAACGACCCCTTGGTCGACCGAGTGACTCTACTCCATGCGAACCTACGTTGAGTTCTGTTAGGTAAAAACATCATGAGCTGGGAATGTAGAATGAGTCACCCAGTGCTGGGCCGTAACAAGATGCAGTTGTGACCTTGTACTCTCAAGATAAGAGTGGGGATGACAAATTGATGTGCAGGAAATTAGCAGAGAAGGATAGCAACAGTTTATTCATTGGACAATGTCATGGTATGATAATTTACTAAGTACGTATCCTAAGGTATATAAAAAACACCACTTGCTGATAACGGCAGAATGCGCCTTCTCCAACTAACACTGTTAGTTGCAAGTGTTACAATCCGGCAATAAAGAACAAAGAACCTTGATTTCGACTCAGTCTGGTGTTTGACTCACTCATTCATGAACAAAGCAGACCTAACAGTTCCCAGACGGGCAGGAGGACACTGTTTCGGTGTGGGACCTAGCTCAGGACGCGGTAGACCCAGCAAACCCACCAACCCAACCTTCCCCAACTCTTTATTCCCCAGGCCCCGTGCCACAACAGAAGGACCAACAGCACCCCAATGACCCGGGCCACCCTGCCGACAACACGACTGGGGAATTGAGTGAAGGAGTGGTCGCACCCGATGAGCCCGCTGGCGACACCACTCCAGCGACCCCAATCCCAGCACCACAGCGGTCACGCCGGATGGTCAGACCCCTGACCACTACAGTCCTTAACCTACCCCTTCCTTTCATTTTCTCCCTCATTTTTTTGTTTTTTTTCCAGGGTCAGTTCTTCAAGAAGGGGTGAATGTGATAGTACAGATCTATCACTAATGTATATAGTGTATATAGTTACAGTATCTAGACTGTGCTTACAGCGATTGGCTGAGAGCTAAACCAGACCTACTGTCTGGGCCTTAAAGGGTTGTGTCCCTAGCCAGGTCGGATCATTCCGGACTGGTCGGCTACCTGTGAAGAGCTCCTGTCTTTTGCTAATAAAAGCCTTGGTTTGGATCAACAAGTCTTTGGTTCTTTCGACGAGCTCTACAATCAACTGCTAAATATAACTTAGACCCTCAATGCATAACAAGAGCCCTAACTAAGTTTTATATTAAATATCACTACACAGTCAGACCCTCCAAAATAAGATGCTTCTACACAATTCTACTCCTGTTATAGAAATGAGAATGGTGCATTGTGGATTAGGTTGGGGATTCTGATTTTTAATTTTTTAATTCACAGATGCAACCATTTCCTCTGAGTGCAGTAAGTTACCTTCTCACTTGCACAATTTATATCCTTACACATTTTACAGTTTACATGAATTTATAGGTTTCTCCAACATTATACCACAGTATTTCATTTTAAACCTTGTCAGAAGTTTCTACTTTTAATCATAATCAATCTCCTTAGAACTTTTTGCTGATGTCCAGCACCTCAACCTTAGAGCTGAGCATAATGTCTGAAATACGTAACAGCAAGAAATGATCCCTGGACGAGTTTCAAATGTCAAGTGGTAATTGTAATGATGGAGTGTGATTGATCCTCCTGACCACTAGAGGGAGTCAGAGACTACTTTGAGACAGCTTGAGTTGGATTCAAGATGGATGCCTCCACACGGTCTAGTGTACTTTAGTTAATAAAGTATAATTGTTTTAAAAGAACCTCATGGTACCAGGAGTGGAAGATATACCAGGAGTGTGCAGAGTAAGAATCAGTCAATAGCAGCAGAGAAATGGATGCTGTAAATTGGACTGGAGATGTTGAACATGAGTGGAGATTGTTAAAACAATGATTTATGCTGTACCTGCAAGCCATTGGACTTGATAGGAAACCTGATGCACAGAAGATTGCACTGCTACTTACCAGTGCTGGATATCAAGCTCTGGAGGCTTTCAACACATTTCTTTTTGCTGAGGCAGCTGACCTTGGCAAATTTGACAAGGTTATCAGGATGTTTGATGAACACTGTTCATCAAAGAAAAATGAAATGTTCAAGAGTTATGTGTTTCACTCACGCACGCAGCTGCAGGGAGAGAGCTTTGATACTTTTTTTTTAACAGACTTGAAATTAAAAGCAAGAATATGCAATTTTGGATTGCTGCAAGAGACAGAACTTACCTTTGCTGGAGCTGTGAAGATATGCCATGCCAGTGAATTTGCTCTGCAGCATGCAAAAAAAGTTTGGTGAGAGTGCAAAAGCCAGTTAAAATGAAAGCACAGTGTGTGTCCTCACACATAAACAAAAAATGAGACACACGAAACAAAAAAGGATAGACATTCATTTATGATGTCGCACTCAACATCAAAACAATGCCCAGCCTATAGAAAAGTCTGTAATCAGTGCAAAGGGCAGAATCATTATGCAAAGCAATGTATTTTTTTTTCCAAAGGGAAACAAAACAGAAGTGAAAGCATCCACACTGTACACACTATAGAAGAAAATGCCCTCAGTAATGCACTTTTCATTGGCTTGGTAGTGCAGGAAGATTATAAACCAACAGACACTGAACAGCCAAGTGTGGACAGAGTCAAGCTGGATAAGTGGACTGTGTCATTACCTACAAATGGAGCAAATATTCTTTTCAAGCTGGACACAGGGGTAAAGGTGAATTTGATTTGTGACTGTGACAACAGGACAATGAAGATAAAGCCACACATCCATGCAAATCCTGCACCGCTCAAATCCTACAATGAACAGAACATCAACATAAAAAGTACATGAAAATTCAAGATGAAAGTTAAAGATAAAGAGCACCACCTCAGGTTCGCAGTAGACCCAGATAGACACGAATCACTCCTTATTGACAAAACATGGGAAAACCTAAGCTTAGTCAAAAGAGTGTACCACATTAACAGCAACAATGCTCGGAACAGTGTAGAGGAAATATTGGATCAATTTCCAGACATCTTCAAGGGGGTTGGAGTTCTACCATTCACCTACAAAATTGAGTGAAAGGAGAATGTACACCAGTAGTGCATGCCCCATGGCAGCTTCCAGCACCACTAAAAGCTCAAGCAGGAATTCAACCAAATGACGGCACTAGGGGTCATAAACAAAGTGGAGGAGCCCACAGAATGGGTGAATTCAATGGTGTGTGTCAAAAAGAATAGTGACCTATGTGTGTGCATGGGCCCAAAATACATGAATGTCAATATAAAGAGAGAACATTATTAGATTGCAACTAGGGATGAAATTACAGGCGAGATGGCTTGTACAAAGTTATTCACTAAATTGGATGAATCCAGGGCTTCTGGCAAATAAAACTGCATGAAGATAGCAGAAAATACTGAATATTTAAAACATTGGCCGATACTCCTGTCTGAGGATGCCTTTCACAGGAAGTGTTCCACAGGACATGGGATACATCATAGAAGGCATAAATGGGGTAGGCATGTACATGGATGACATGGTCCTAAGGGGATCCACCGAAGAAGAACAAAATGAGAGGCTCATCAAAATGCTACAACTCATCCAGAAGTATAGATTAAAGTTAAACAGAGAAAATATCAGTTTATAGTGAAAGGAAATCACATTTCTGGGAGATAAACTGTCAGAAGCAGGTGTGGAGTCAGAAAAGAGCAAGGTGAAAGCAATTTTAGAGATGGCCAGACCCACTGACAAAAAAAAAGGCATATTGAGAGTGCTGGGAATGATCAATTTCATTGGTAAATTCATACCAAACCAGTCTTCTAAAACAATATTATTTTTTAAAAATCCCAGGATGGAAACTGGAATCACTTGAAATAGATTTAAAAACAGGTAAATTTATCATTTTCACTGCATTAATATAACCTATTAAAGATAATAATAAAGAAGACCATCTAGAAAAAGACAATATCACACACTCGAATAGAGAAGAAAAATTCAGTTTATATAAATCTTTAAATTGTTGAGTAGTTTTAACCCCTAATTATGTGAAATTATCTCTGACAACCTTTAATGGAACTTGAGTGTAGATAGGGACCTGCATATTAATCAGAAAAAAGTTCACTTTTATGAAGGTTTAATTTACATCGAGAGAAAGAGCTGAATTGAGGAAACGCAGATAACATAGCTGGGACATAATTTTTTTAATATCTGACAAATAAATTGGTGTATCTTGTCATAAATGCCACATTTATTTATTCAATAACAAAAACTTTATTGGAGGAGATCTTGGAAAATCATCAATCCTGTTTGGAAAAAGGGTTGCAAAGCAGTTAACATCACAATATTTCATTGTTTTACACGTGAGATGATGAACTAGCTGACAGTTTTTTTTCCCCCTTTTCTTGACTTTCATTCTATTGGCTTTGTCTTTTCCAATTTACAGTCATATACTGCCAAAATATATCATTGAATCTTGCACTATGTGTAATGACCTACAATCTCTTCTGTGTCACTTTAATATATGCTGTGTTACAGATAGAAGAAGGCTTCATGCTGTGAAGTATTTCGTATGAGATAGGTAAATGATGATGTCAATAAAAGTGAACCTGTCTTTATAATAGATTATTTCAGCAATTGACCAATAAAAGCTCACATTGTGCTCTGACACTGGGAACCCTAACTATTAAATTTGAATCTTTTTATCCTTTGTGTGAACAAGCAATGTCAATTCCCACAGCATATTCAGCATCTGAACATGTGATATAATGGCTGGACTTTCTTGAGGACCCATCACAGAGACAAATTATTAGTTAGTCGTGGGGAAGGGCTGTGTGTCAGACCCATTACTGCTGCTGGAACTTGATTTTCAGAAAATGACTGGCACCTTGTTAGCTACCATTTCCCATATTTGTAATGTCAGTTGTTCACTGAGCTTGTATGAGTCTGTCATTCTTCTAATGTCAGTGTTCCAGATTGTCATTTGTTTGTGAATCATAATGATTTTCAACATTTTCAAGTGAAAAATCCCATGAATTTTGTTCTATAGTTAACATGAAATTAACACAAATGTTGGTAGTTTCTTCTAAAACCCTAATTGCATGTCATTACACATTAATAACAGCTGCAGCTCATCTCTGCAGTTATTTTGATCAAAATACTTTTTTTTTCATCAGAACAAATATTTTTTTTTTAAGTGATGTCTATGATTTGAGTTTTATTTAGTTTGATTAATGATCTTCAAAACAGGCCTGCAATTTGGCCATCTGATGTAGCTTGTTCATTAAAGAGCCTAAGTTTCTTTCTCAAATTAAGCTAAACATTTAGAAGACCCATCAAGACTAAGCAAATGGTGTGTATGATAGTACAGATTCTATCACCAATGTGTATATGTACATATGTACAGATGGTAGTGTAGGATGACTGTGATTGGCTGAGAGTGTAGCCATATCTACTGGCAGGTCTTAAAGGGTTGATCCTACCCAGACCAGGTCATTCTGGACTGGTCAACCTACATGTGATACACTCCAGTCTTCTAGTTAATAAAAGCCTTTGTTTGGATCAACAAGCCTTTGATTCTTTCGACACGCTCTACTGTGTGTTATAGAATGAATCTTAAAACTTCAAGATAAGACGTTTTTAAATCCATCTACATAATTATTTATGTGGTAAATTCTTAACTTTTGAGCAAAGTCTGATTTCCATGACTCCCCTCTTTGACCCATACTTTTGCTTAAGAAAATCATTATTGCAGATTGAGACACCCATAAAGGGATTGCCATCACATAATCATGGGCTTTTTTTTGGGGGGGGGGGGTAATTATCTAAAGCAGTCATTATCTATTCAGTCTATTATGCAATCTCTCATTAAAATATATAGAACTGAAAATTAACGAGTTGCCTCATAAATGGATGAATTGATTTCTGCACAAACATCCAGTGACACGATTATCTTCAGCATTCTTCCACAATACATTGTCAACACCAGTGTTCATTTTGCAGCTTCCGGTTATTCTATATTTGTTACAGTATATATTAAAAAAAATAAATTGTGTTATAATTAGAGCTAGCTAATAGGAAAAAGATTCAGCAGAAATAATTCATGTACATTATGAACAAATTATCATATTCCATCCATTTGAGAGAACTGTCCAGGATAAAAATAGTTGATCTGCAAGGAGAGTGTCAATTGCTCAGGATAATAAGTAGTTACCAAGAACTCACTAAACAGCAAAAAATCAATTAGAGTAAAGAAAAAGTATGAAGTATCTTTGAGTTTGGAACTTATTTCCAAAATCATGCCTCCAACCCTCTTGAGAAAACTGAGACCCCATGCAATAACCTCCCCCACCCCCATTACTAACTATAACTGGAACAGATAAAGATAGAAGAAAAAGAAAGAAGCATTAGCATTAGACACCCAATGTGTAAATAATCTCTTAATCAATGCATTTCAATTATATGGAGAGAATAGCACTGAAATCATTTCTTCATGAGGTGGGGGTATTAGAAATGGGACCATATTACAATATTACCATTTACGGAGCGGAAACAGGCCATGTCAGCCTTTCGAGTCCGCACCGGTTCACTAGAACAACTCCACTAGCTCAAACCTCCCGCTCACTGCCAATAACCCTCCAACCCCCTCACCTCCATGTACACATCCAACCTTCTCTTAAATGACAGATTGTTACTTATTTTCTGCAACTGCTGACCTGGTAACATGTGTAATAAACTTCATAACAAACAGTCACACTGAACTATATCTTTGTCTTTTTATTAGCACAAGAGTCTGAGGAAGCTTAATCCCTGCTAGAGTGGGTGAATGCTCTTTCATTACTCTTGAGCTAGTTAATTATGAGGGAATGAATTGCCAATTCAGAGTTTCTTAAGTCTTTAATCAAGTTTCGACACCTTACCTTGCTCTTATATTAAAACAGGCTGTTTAAGTCAAGTTATGTACTTGCGTTGGGATAATTTTCACCTCTAAAAATCACAGGCTGATTAACTGTAGATTTTTGTGTTGAGTATCGAAAATTTAGGCAAGGTGTCTGTTATTTTAATATACATAACCTTGTCCAGGTGCTTATTGATTTGTATGAATTAATGGAAGACCACTTTAAACCAATCTAGATAAATTATAAATGTAAGGTTGCTAAATATGAGAGGTAAATGCTATAATTGTAAAAAGAATTTCTGAAAAAAAAATGGAGAGAATTGCAATGCAGGATTAACATGTGCCCACAGTTCTGGTGCAGGCAACACTCTAACTTTATGCTGTGTGATAATTAGTATGAATATGGTTTGCTCAGTTTGCTGCTGTGTAGTTTCATGGCTCAAAAGTGAGTCCAAATCATCTTGGAACCAAAATAGTGACTTAATAAGATACATTCAGATAATTCTATTTAAGATTGTATACTTCTGAATCAAATAGTGATAATAGCCTAATCATGGACGTTTTGGAATGCTTAAATATTCCCACATCATCTCAGAATTATCACATGAGTCTTCAAGACCCTATCTCACAAGAGGAAATATTTTTAGCTATTTCTTCATTATAGTCAAGTAAATCTCCAGGACTTGATGAGTACCCTGTGGAATTTTTAAAAAATTTTGTGTCTCAATTAAATTGGTGTTTAACAACTCATTTAAACAGGGTAATCTTCCAATATATTTTAATGAAGCTTGTTTCTCTCACTGCAAAAAAGAGGAAAGATCCACTTGAGTGTTCTTCCTATAATCCAATTTTTTAAATGAATGTTGAAATGAGTATCTTGGCTCAAGTGTTGGCCCATAGGCTGGAGAATATATTACCATTAATTATTTCTGATAATCAAACTGACTTCATTAAAAATTGTTATTCTTGTTTTAATATATACCATTTATTGAAAATTTTATATTTACCGCCCCCCCCCCCCACTTGTGTTTCTGAATGTATTATTTCATTAGATGCAGAGAAAGATTTTGATTGCATACAGTGGGGTTATTTATTTGTAATTTTGAAAATGTTTAACTTTGGATCATGTTTCTTTAAATGGATTAAATTATTATATTTATGACCAAATGATTCTGTCCTTACTAACTCACAACAATCAAAACCTTTTAATCTTCAATGGGGGACTTGTCAAGGATGTCTTTTAAGTCCATTACTTTTTGACTTGGTCTTAGAGCCATTAGCAATTGCCTTTCATGAGTGTAGAGATTTTTCACCGATCTATAGGAAAGGTATTGAACATAAACTTTCCTTATATGCAGAAGATCATTTACTTTTTATATCTAACCCATAAACTTTTTTTAAAAACAATTAATGTTATATGTTCTATCTCAGGATATAAGTTGAATCTGGATAAAAGTGAACTTGTCCCATTGAATGTTCCTATACCTAATTATTTTAATTTCCTTTTTAAAATTGTGAGCAATCAATTTACTTATCTTGGTATTACAATTACCAAGAACTATAAACATCTTTTTAGGGAAAGTTTTTTTAATTTTACTTAAAAAGGTTAAATTGTCTCTAACAAGATGGTCATCTTTGTCAGTTTCTATGATTAAATTAAATTATTTTCCAATCTATACCAATTGTTGTTCCTAAATCCTGTTTTGATTCACTTAATTCACTTTTATATTTCTATATATGGCAAGGAAAATGTCCATCATCAAAAATCAAAAAGGTAAGGTGGTTTGCCGTGTCCAAATTTTAGATTTTATTATTGGGTGGTCAATATATATAACTTGATTCTTCTGTTGCAATTTGACAATAGAGTTGATCACCAGATCAATGGTTAGAAACGGAATTAAATTTTACTGGAAATATTTCTTTGTTGGCCATTCTTGGGTCTTCTCTATCTTTATATAATTTAACTGACAACCCAATCATTAAATACAGTTAGAGAATATGGGCAAAATTTAGAAGTTTTTTGGAGGATTTCAAAGTTTTTCTCTTATTAGCCCAATTATATCCAATCATCTTTCCAACCTTTTTTGCAAGATGCAGCTTTTAATGAATGGCATAGATTGGATATTAAATGTTTTGAAGATCATTTTATTGACAATAATTTTGCATCATTTGAACAATTGATTGTAAAATTTAATTTACCTTAAGTTATTTTTTTTAGATATTTACTAATTAGGCATTTTGTTCAATCCCATATTCCTAATTTCCACTGAGAATATTTTTGATATATTTTTTTGGAATTACAACTCAATTATAAAGGGCTTAATATCTCTTATTTATGACAAAGTGGCTAATTTAATACACAACAGCTAAGGGATATTATGTCTTGTGTAAAATTAGAAACAATTAGATATGCTGTCATTGATTCAAATATAAAATTTTAAATGGTATGGAATTCATTTATGGACTACTGTCATAACTTTAACAGTAAGTGTTGATTTGAAATTTTGGCATGGTGCTCTCTCTCTCTCCAAGATTATGCCACTAGAATTTTTTACATGTCAACCTTCAACCTTGCTTCGGGAAAGGGGTTTAGAATGTATCCCTTTTATTTGTTTGTTTTTTTTCTTTGATAAATTCTATTGTAACAGTAGGTTTGTGCTATTACACTTCTGAGCTTTTACATATGATCACTATAGTAACTTTTTTTACAAGTTCCATAGCACATATCATGATTGTATAGTTCAATTTTTCTTTTCTACTGTACAAATATGAATAAAATATTGTAAAAAGAGAAAGGAACCAAAATAGCTTTATAATGGCCAAAATGAGACATTGAGTATTTTAATTTTGCACCCATAATGTTTGCTTGAAATCATGCAGTTTATATCTGTTAATATCTTCCCCTTAATCTGAGCATCAAATCAATATTTTTCATTTTCCTTCTTACCCTTCTCTGAGCTTTGTACAAAAAAATGCCGTCAAGACATCCATCATTCATTTAAAGAAATTAAAATTTGCAAAATAGCTTCTACCACAATAAATTATCAACCAAAGATGCCATGTACTTTACAATAATGTTGATCTTTCAATTAAGGTTTTAATATCCATCTTGAGTTTCTCTAGAAGGCTTAGACTTAATAATTTAATTATTTAATTGAATTCAGACTCTATTTTCCTGTTTGATGATCCAAGATGGATTGCTAAGGACATTGTACAATGCAGCTTATTTACCTACTGCAGAGATATATTTAAAAAATCAAGATGTGTGGACAACTGAGGAAGGCAATGGGAATGGATCACAGTTATACCAGGTGGGATCATATCTGTCGATTCTCTGACAGCTATTTCAACATGGAGAAGGCTTGTAAATATTTATTTATAAATAAATTACTTGGATATAATTGTGGAATTTTGAAGTTATGTTTGAAATAAAGACAGGAAAAAGAAAATACTTGAAGTGCCTGGAAATAAATTTCAAGGGTTATTTCTTTTATCAAGGTTCTCAAAACCAGTTAATAGAGCTGTTTCAAATTTCAGAAAATATTCAAGTAGGAGGCAACACAAATAATTCTGATTAGAGAAGATACAGAGGAATATTGATAGCAGAGTTAAAGTGGTTGTCATGATAATGAATATGTATGAGATGTACTGGAAGTCACGTGGTATGAGAGAGAGATAAGAACACAAGCAAGAGAACAAAGGAAACTGGAAAATAAAGACACTGAGAAGTTTACCTGATAAACCTTGCGTTCGATGTTTTATTAACTTCACATTTCGGGCCACAAATGTGACATTGGCGACGAGGATGAAAGAAGCTTGAAGAAAATTAAAGACTAAAGAAGATTACAGAGGATTACAGACAACTTCAAGGTGATAAGAATTTTCTCTTTGACTCAGTACTTTTGGGGCTGGAATATTTCCTCATGGCTGGGGCAGACGGTGACTTTCTAACACATAGTGGAATTGCTCATTTTGACCCAACGGGTGATGCAAGCACTATAAGTGTGAAGTGGAAGGCATGGCTGGAAGAATTTGAATCCTACGCCGACAGTCGTGGCCTATTTCTAGATACCGGTACAGTTGAACAAAAAGCGCAGAGAAGGGCGTTACTTCTTTTCACTGCGGGACCCGCAGTTCGGGAAACGTTTAAGACACTTTTGAATACTGGAAGAAAGGATGAGTACCGGAAAGCGGTAAATGCATTAAATGCACACTATGTAGTGACACCGAATGCTACATTTCAACGCCATTTGTTTCTGAGATCGAGACGAGAAGATGGCCAGACAATTGCTCAGTACGTGACGAGACTACGCCAGCTAGCTGTTGGATGCAAATACATGCCAGCTGATTTGGACAACCAATTATTGGATCAAGTCGAACAGCACTGCAGATCAGATAAACTCAGAAGATGTCTACTGGAAAGAGGGAGTGAGTTGGAACTCTCCGATGCTTTAACCATTGCTGCTGCAGTAGAGGCTGTTGAAGGGCAATTTGATACCATGACCCTGAAAGACAACTCAAGCCAGCAAATTAAGAGGCTCTCACATTGCCATAACCAGCCAAGATATACGTCGACGCAGGACGTGGAGTGTTATCGATGTGGAAACCAAGATCACTTTGGAAAAGACCCATATTGCCCGGCCAAAGGCAAAGTTTGCAGAAAGTGTGGAGGTAAGGACCACTTTGCAAAGAAGTGCAAAAGCAAGTCCAATGCAGACCAGAAGAGGAAGAGTACAACTTCCAAAGGCAAAGCCTGGGGGAAAGGAAAGTATCCTGGAAAGAAAGATACCATTCTCCAGATAGACGGTGACGATGATGATACCCAGGAGGAACAGAGTTGTTACCAATTTACGTTGAATGAAGTACATCATGAGAAGGTCCCAGTGATCATTGGTGGAGTGACAGTGCAGGTCATTGTAGACTCAGGCAGTGACAGTAATGTGATTGATCGACATTTATGGGAGAAGTTGAAAAGGAAAAAGATCATCTGTACCTCAAAGAAGTGTTCCAAGAAACTATATCCATACACAGCAACCAAGCCATTGCAGACCATTGGATGTTTTACTGCAACTGTTGAAGCTGGAGATAAGTACAGCGAAGCAGAGTTTATGGTCATAGAAGAAAAGGGAGAACCATTGCTGAATAGAAGCACAACGCAAGACCTGGCAATACTTCATATTGGAGCTTGTGTCAATTCAATTCAGTCATACGAGGATATGAAGCAAGAATTCCCCGCAGTCTTCCAAGGAGTAGGAAAGCTGAAAGGTCGACAATTGAAGCTAGCGGTAGATGAAACGGTCAAACCTAAGGCATAACCAATGCGCTGAACTCCGTTTGGACTTCGTGGGAAAGTCGAAGCCAAAATTAAAGAATTGATCGAACCGGTGGAACATTCAACACAATGGGTCAGTCCCGTAGTGATTGTGCCCAACCAAAGGGTGACATAAGACTATGTGTTGACATGAGAATGGCCAATGAAGCTATAATTAGAGAACAACACCCTATACCAACAGTGGAGGAAAAACTTCAAAAACTAACTACCAGCAAGGTATTCTCAAAAATTGATCTGAAATGGGGCTATCATCAATTAGAGCTGGATCCAGGTTCCCGAGATGTAACAACATTTGTGACTCACTGTGGATTGTATCATTACAAGAGACTATCATTTGGAATTAATGCAGCTTCGGAGATCTACCAGTATAAAATCCATCGAGTGATTCAAGGCATTCCTGGAGTTGCCAACATTTCTGACGACATCATAGTCCATGCACCAACGAAGGAAGAGCATGACAAATGGTTGAGGCGTGTACTATCTAGGTTACAGGAGGCAGGCCTTACCGTGAATGGAAACAAGTGCCAGTTCGGTGTGTCAGAAATGGACTTCATGGGACACAGACTTACACGGGAAGGACTAAACCCTGCAGAGGCCAAGGTGAAACCTATTGCAGAGGCACGTGCACCTCAAAACGCAACAGAGGTGAGGAGTTTCCTGGGATTGGTCAATTTTTGTGCAAAGTTCATTCCTAATTTCGCTACAGTGGCAGAACCACTAAGGAAACTAACCAGGAAAGGTGTACCATTTCATTTTGGATCTGAGCAGAAGAAAGCGTTCACAGCGCTGAAGCAAAGCCTGACAGATGCAAAAATTCTTGGATATTACGATCCGGTGGCATCAACCAAAGTCATAGCGGATGCCAGCCCGGTTGGTTTAGGAGCCGTGTTGGTCCAGATGCATGATGGAGGACCAAGAATCATTGCCTATGCCAGCAGATCGTTATCAGATGTGGAAAGAAGATACTCTCAGACAGAGAAAGAGGCACTCGGACTTGTATGGGCCTGTGAGAGGTTCCATGCATATTTATACGGCATTGAATTTGAACTCATCACAGATCATAAGCCATTAGAGGTGATCTATGCACCTAGATCCAAACCATGTGCCAGAATAGAGAGATGGATACTCAGACTACAACCCTACAAATATAAAGTAATCCACATTGCAGGGAAAACAAACATTGCAGATCCGCTCTCCAGATTGGTGAAGGATGGTGGTCCACAATCCAAGTTAGAATTGGGTACAGAAACAGAGAGCTTTGTACGCTTCGTAGCTATTCAGTCAACACCGAAAGCTGTGACTACGAAGGAAGTCGAGAGAGAATCCGAACGTGATCCAGAACTCATGGAAGTAAGAGAATGCATCTTTGGCTTGGCTTCGCGGACGAAGATTTATGGAGGGGGTAAAAAGTCCACGTCAGCTGCAGGCTCGTTTGTGGCTGACAAGTCCGATGCGGGACAGGCAGACACGATTGCAGCGGTTGCAAGGGAAAATTGGTTGGTTGGGGTTGGGTGTTGGGTTTTTCCTCCTTTGCCTTTTGTCAGTGAGGTGGGCTCTGCGGTCTTCTTCAAAGGAGGTTGCTGCCCGCCAAACTGTGAGGCGCCAAAATGCACGGTTTGAGGCGTTATCAGCCCACTGGCGGTGGTCAATGTGGCAGGCACCAAGAGATTTCTTTAGGCAGTCCTTGTACCTTTTCTTTGGTGCACCTCTGTCACGGTGGCCAGTGGAGAGCTCGCCATATAATACGATCTTGGGAAGGCGATGGTCCTCCATTCTGGAGACGTGACCCATCCAGCGCAGCTGGATCTTCAGCAGCGTGGACTCGATGCTGTCGACCTCTGCCATCTCGAGTACTTCGACGTTAGGGGTGTGAGCGCTCCAATGGATGTTGAGGATGGAGCGGAGACAACGCTGGTGGAAGCGTTCTAGGAGCCGTAGGTGGTGCCGGTAGAGGACCCATGATTCGGAGCCGAACAGGAGTGTGGGTATGACAACGGCTCTGTATACGCTTATCTTTGTGAGGTTTTTCAGTTGGTTGTTTTTCCAGACTCTTTTGTGTAGTCTTCCAAAGGCGCTATTTGCCTTGGCGAGTCTGTTGTCTATCTCATTGTCGATCCTTGCATCTGATCAAATGGTGCAGCCGAGATAGGTAAACTGGTTACAGAGTGGACAATGGGACAAGTGTACTCACAAGTCTTACATTCCCATTAGAGACGAACTTTGTTGCATCGGACAGTGTGTATTAAGAGGTTGCAGATTGGTGATACCGCAAAGATTGAGACCGTAGATCGTATCCTTAGCGCATGAAGGATACCTAGGTATTGTTGGTACCAAGCAAAACCTCAGGACCAAGGTATGGTGGCCAGGTTGTGATAGAGACGCAGAGAAATTTGTTAAAACTTGTCACGGATGTCAAATCACAAGTAGGAGTAATCCGCCAGAACCGATCCGGAGTACACAACTCCCGACAGGACCATGGATCGATGTAGCTGTTGATTTTCTTGGACCTTTACCGATGGGTGAATCAATTATGGTAGTGATAGATTACTACAGCAGATACTATGAGTACGTGGTGTTGAAGTCCACAACCACTGAAAAAACAATACAAGCATTAGCAGAGATATTCGCAAGATATGGATTACCTGTTACATTATACTCTGACAATGGTCCACAATTCATTTCAGAGACATTTGCGGAATACATGAGGACCACAGATATTCACCATCATAAAGTAACTCCGAAATGGCCGCAAGCCAACGGAGAAGTAGAGAGACAAAATCAGTCCATTGAAAAACAATTGAGGATTGCACACGCTGAAGTACAAAATTAGCAAGAAGCATTGCTATCTTATGTGGCTGTCTATCGAGCAAAGCCTCATGCAACCACTGGAAAAAGTCCTGCAGAAGCATTTTTTGGGAGAAAAATCCGCACAAAAATGCCAGAAATAAAGGAAATCCAAGACGACCAGGAGATGAGGGACCACGATGCTGAAAAGAAAGGTGCAGCAAAGCTGTACACAAATTCGAAACGTGGAGCCAAGTACTCAGACATCATGCCAGGAGATAATGTTCTAGTGAGGCATGAAACTGGTGGTAAGCTAGACACACCTTATTACCATCAACCCTATACTGTCGTATGCAAAAGTGGCAGTATGGTGACAGTCAAGTCTCCGACTGGAGTCCTGTATAAGAGAAATGTATCAGGTGTAAAAAGGTACCAGTCCAGAGATACATCGAGCGAAGAGGTTGGAAGGCCAATACGAGATGCTGAAACTGAGAGACCTGATGATGTTCCAGAGGCAGTTACCAGCACTCCTGATGAAGTGACTAGAGCACCAGAAACACCCGAGGCCGTGGCGAGCAGTATTTCCGACGCTGAGAGTGAACAACCGAGAAGCAACAACAATATCGCAGGCAGGCCGAAACGAAACAGGAAAGCGCCCAAATGATACGAAGACTTTGTGCCATAGTTTTAATAAGAACTTTGGGACAGTATTTAATCTTATATCATAAAGTGCATGTATGAGTGCTGTAGGAAGTAAATTTTATGTAGTTGAGTTATAGTATTACCATTAGTTACGATGTTTGTATGTTTCCGAGGGATATTGGTAAGTGAAGGTAAAGTTTATTTCTGATTAAAGGAGGGATGTCATGATAATGAATATGTATGAGATGTACCGGAAGTCACGTGGTATGAGAGAGAGATAAGAGCACAAGCAGGAGAACAAAGGAAACTGGAAAATAAAGACACTGAGAAGTTTACCTGATAAACCTTGCGTTCGATGTTTTATTAACTTCACATTTCGGGCCACAAATGTGACAGTGGTTTAAAAAGTGGCAGTTGTGATTTAATTGATAATGACACGGGAATTCTTCATTTTGATTAAATAAAATATTATATTTATATCGACAGAAGACGGGCAGGACTTAACAGCAATTGGATTTCAACTTGCCAGAGAGAAACACAAAAATCTGCTGAAGCTGTGACTGTAGTAAAAACACACCAAAATTCTGGAGGAATTCAGCCGGTCTTTTCATCGTCCATAGAAAGATATTTTGCTGACATTTTTGGTCTGAATTCTTCTTCAAGGAATAAAGGGAATGAGCCATAAGCTGGATATTTCAGAAAGTCTCAGAATTCAGACAATGCTGGCTGGCTGTAGGAGGAATCCAGACCAACATAAGGTGTTTGGCTATGACAAGGGATGAGTTATGAATTTACCATTTTTGTGCAAAAGGAGACAGGGAAGAGACAGAGCTGGTGGAAGACGACAGAGGGAGAAATGGGGAGTGGGTGAATTTTACAAAACCCAGAGAAGTGGATATTAATGCCATCCAGTTAGAGGGTTCCCAATCAGAAGATATGGTGTTGTATCCTCAAATTTGTGAGTCATCTCAATCTGGCAATGCATGAGGCAAGGACAGACATGTGAGCAAGGGGAAGGGATTTGGAATTGAAATGGGCAGCCATTGGGAGATCTACTCTTTTGCAGCAGAGAGACCCAAGATACTCAACAAAGCAGTCTCCCAGTTTGTGTGCTTTCTCTCTGATGCAGAGGAGTCAACAATGAGAGCACCACGTGCAGAAAATGACCCCTGCAGATTCACAAATTAAATGTTGCTTAACTTGGAAGGACTGTTTTGAGCCCTAAATGGTGGTGAAGGAGGAGGTGTGGGCGCAAGTACAGTATTTCCGGCAGTTACAAGGTAGGTCCCAAGGTACGGTTGGTAAGAAGAGTGGAGAATGGAGTCATGTGGGGACCAGTCCCTACAGAAGTCAGAGAGGTGAGGAGAGGTGAATATGTGACTAATGGTGGAATCGTAGTAGGTGGATAAAATGGTGGGGGAGGATGTGTTGTATGTGGAGGCTGGTGGGGTGGTAAGTGAAGACAAGAGGAATCCTGTCCTTGTTGCACATGGGGGCATAGGGGGCCAGGTTAGATGTGTGGGTAATGGAAGATATATGGGTGAGTGTCGAGTTGATGGTGGTTTGAAGATTGAAGAAGGAGGACATCTCTAATGATCTGGAATGGAAGTCCTCATCCTGGGTGTAGATGCTTGGCATTATGTCCAATGGATAAGGCCGTAACAAAGCCAATAGAATATTAATAAAAATTATTGAATATAAAAATGAAATTGCAATTATAAGGCCATGTATAAAGTCAATAAAATCACATTAAAAGGACTATGTGAACTGCATAACTCCAGAAGACCATCAGACCATAAGTCGAGAAGAAAAATGAGTCAATAGAGAAGTAACAGAATAAATTCCCTGGGATGCTGCAAGAATAGAGAAATACGAGCATCAGCTACAATATGGGAATTGTTTCCATCAGAAGAAAGAATAAACAGCATAATTTTATGTTAAAATGTTGACAATTATAAAGGCAAAAAGAAGGCTGATGAAAGAAATCTGTTTATAGCAATTAAAGATCATGGAATGACCAGACAAAACCCTGATAAAATCTCAAATGTTTTAGTTGGAAAGCAGAATTTATTTTTTAATAGTATGGCCTTCGATATGTTTGATGAAAGAGGCATATGCATGTTTAATAATTGGATAAATAGGTGGTCATAAGTAACAGAATAAAGATAAATGGGAACAATTAAGGCAGAGAGGATTAGATAAATGTATAGATCAATTGGGTCATATATTCTGCTTTGGTGCTATTATTTTGGTAAAATACTTTGCAGTTTGCACATTTATAATTTGTGTCAAATCCAATTGTAGAGAATCACCAGGAAGTCATTTTGATAATGATGGCACCACAATCAAGGCTAAAAACACATCAAGGCAATAGCATAATTCCATATCCATCACAGAATGGACTGAATCCCGTCAAGTTTATTGTCAACTGATTGCACAAGTACGACCGGACGATAAAGCATTCTCCGGTCCTCGGTGCAAAATATGCAGACACACAAGCAGACATAACACACATACAGACAAATAATACATATGCAGGGCAAGTATTCATATATACAAACAAATAAATAAAAATTTGCTTCATGAATATGAGAGCTTCAGATGTTTAATGTGAGTAGCTCCTTTCATTGTTCAGCATTCTCATTGCCTGTGGGAACAGGTTGCTTGTCAGACTGCTGGTACTGATTTTCATACTCCTGTATCTCTGTCCTGACCAGAGCAGCTGAAAGATGTTGTGTATGGTGTGGAAATTTTACATCCCCTCTTCAGACAACAATCCCAGTAGATCATATCAATTGTGGGGGGGGGGGAGGAGGGGGAGGGAGACTCCAGTGATCCCCTCTGCCACTCTTATGGTCCTGAGGATTGACCTCTAATCCATTTTTATGCACCAACCATACCACACTGTGATGAAGCTGGCCAGAACGCTCTCGACAAAGCTCATGTAGAAGGTTGACATGATGGCAGCCAGAACAATCCCTGGTGCAATATAATTTTGATTTAGTTCTTAAATTTTAGTACAACATATAGAGCTATTATCTATATCTATTATCTACAGCTCTTGTGATCCTATTTTAATTCTAATCTCTGGTGCTCTTTGTGTGGAGTTTGCAAGTGTATTCAAGGGTTTCCTTTGGGTGCTTTAATTCCCTCCCACATCGAAAAAATGTTCAAAGGTTCTTTTATTCTCACTTCATGCAAATTGCATGATATACTTCAAAAGTTGTTTGCTGTAAGCCAAACATTTCTTGGCACCCCTAACAATCAGAAAAAGAGAAACAAAAGATACTGAATGTCTGAAATTCACTTTCAGTGCATCTGCATAGCTTCCAATTCAAACCATCGGCCATCTGAGATCTAGATCCAAACCTCTCATATGATCAGGAAGCCTTCAGCACCCAAGGCCCTTCAGGAACCCTTCTTCCCCTCAACGCCCTGTTGAAACACAATTCCAATACTTGATTCCAATGAGCTAATCTCCATCAGCCCGCAATCTGGTAGGTCTTTTGATTGCAAGTCATCAACAGCCTGCAGCCTGTATGAGTCCTTCAACTGTGTTGGCAAAAACCCACAGCCTGTGTCTTTCAGTCATTGAGCCCCTCGCTGGTCCACTGCCATAGTTACTGCCCTGTTGGGTCTGGTTTCTAAGCTTCTTCTCAATAGAGATTGTTACCCATTTCTGGTTCTCTGCATCAGTCCACTGCTCCCAAGGAGTGTGTCACCCTCTCATGGTATGCTGCCCAACACAGGCACTGCCGTCTTGTGCACAGAACTGAGGTTGCAGGATTTTAACAAAAACACCAACAGCTCCCTTAACAGGCCAGTTAAAGCCTGTATGGACCATACATATTTGGTCCAGGCAGTAGGACACTGTGGAACAGTGTTGTATCACTGCTCCCCACTCTCCTGTGTCCACACCAGTGGCATCAGTGCAATTACAGCAGCTCTAGGAGTGCTGCCATTTTTTTAAATAAAGCTTTATAGGTTTAAAGATTAATTGGACACTTTAATTAGCCCTTGGTATGTATATGTGAAAGAATCTGGAAAGCGAGAAAGGGGGTTGATAGTAAAAATTAAATTTTGTTTTAATTAAACAATACAGAATGGTAAAAGGCCCTCTGACCCACAAACCCATGCTGCCCAATTACACCCAATTAACTTACAACTCCATATGGTTTGAGGGTGAGTAGAAACTGGAGCACCTGGAGGAAATCCATGGGGAGAATGTACAAACCACTTTCAGACAGCATTAGATTGGAACCCAGGTGACTGGCACTGTAATAGGGTTGCGCTAGCCACTATGAAAACTGAGGACAGAATTAGAAAAAGTGGATTAGTGCATGATTAATGGGTGCTTGATGGCCATCATGGACTGAATGGTCTACTTTCATGCTGCGAAAGTCTATAACTCTCTATTGATTTGCGACTCAAATCAATGTGAGGAAGAGATTGCATTTATATTTATCCGTATTGTCTACCCGTAGACTTATCTAAAATGGCAGAGTTAAAGTATCTGGAGAGGTCAGACATTAATGAGTGAGTAATTAAATATTTGTTATTTAATGGAGGTGAATTGTGAACTAATATCATAATGATTTGCATCACTTACAAAGGTATTAGGAAAGCACTTGGACTTAACATCATCTAAACGTCCTTTTTAAGACATGCAATTGTGGAATTCTAATTGACCTAAAGAATAAATGGTTCACTGTGCAGAGTACCATGCAGATCATAACGAGACCTTTTGTTACATTAGCCTTCATAAATCAAAGCATTTTGTACAGGAGTTGGGGTGTTATGTTGAACTTTTATAAAACATTGGTAAGGCCAAATACGGACTACTGTATGCAGCTTTGGTCACTTGCCTACAAGAAAAAATGTCAATAAGTTTGAAAGAGTGCAGAAAAAAAATGACAAGGCTGGTTCCAGGACCTGAGGAGCTGAGTTATAGGAAAATAGTTCAGACTTTATTCCTGAATGTTGGAGCATGAGGGTAGATTTGATATAAAATTATGAGGGTTATCAATAGAGTAAATGCAAACAGGCTTTTTCCACTAGTTTGGTTGAGACAAGAACCAAAGGACATGGGTGAGGATGAAAAGTAAAATGTTTAAGGGGAACTTCTTCATCCAGAGAGTGGTGAGATTGTCGAATGAACTGTCAGTAGAAGTGGACTAAATGTTCAGGTGGAGTTTGAATGGCTATAGTCTGGTTGCAGATTGATGTGTCAAAGCGGAATAATAACTTAGCACAGACTACATGCGCCAAAGGGCTTGTTTCTATGATGCTTCTATTCTCCTATTCTGAGCTACACTGACAAACCCTTCCCAGTCGGAGTCTGATGCTCTTCTGCAGCAGCCTGTCGTGGCAGAACTCAATGTGCAGCTTATTACACTTGAGTTTAGAAAGACAATTGGTTTTCTTCCTGGTGAGAATAGAATACTATTGAACTTCTCAAAACTGGAAGATCTCATCTGTACCATATTGACATAATAAACATATAACAATTTCAGCACGGAAATAGGCCATCTTGGCCCTTCTAGTCCAGACTAAGTACTCACCTCTAGTCCCACCTACCTGCATCTTGCCCAGAACCCTCCATTCCCCTCTCATCCATATACCTATCCAATTTTTCCTTAAATGACAAAATAAACCCTGCCGCCACTACTTCTCCTGGAAACTCATTCCATACAACCACCACTATCTGCTTAAAGAAGTTTCCCCTCATGTTACTTCTAAACTTTTTCCCCTTAACTCTTAACACGTGACCTCTTGTTTCAATCTCTCCAACTCTCAATGGAAAAAGCCTATCTACATCAACTTTATCTATCCCACTCATAATCTTAAATACCTCTATCAAATCCCCCCTCAGGCTTCTAGGCAACAAGGAATAAGGACCTAATCTGCACAATCTTTCTTTGTAATCTAGATTCTGAAACCCAGGTAACATTTTCATAAATCTTCTCTGCACTCTCTCTCTACCTTGTTCATATCCTTCCTATAATTTGGTGACCAGAATTGCACGCAGTATCCCAAATTTTTCCTCACCGATGCCTTGAACAGTCTCAACATCACCTACAACTCCAGTATTCTATGCTTTGATTTATAAAGGCCAGCATACTAAAAGTCATCTTCACCACTCTAACCACATGAGATGCTACCTTCATGGAATGATGAACTATTATTCCTAGATCTTTCTGCTCCACTTCAATCCTCAATGCCCTCCCATTTACTACTTATGTCCTGTTTTGATTATTTCTTCCAAAATGAAGCACTCCACACTTCTCACCATTAAACTCCATCTGCCATCTTTCAGACCATTCTTCTAAGCAGTCCAAATCCTTTTGGAATCTTTGAAAACCTTCTTCATTATCCACATTCCACCTATTTTAGTATCATCCACATATTTACTAATCTAATTTACCACCCCATCATCCAGATCATTAATGTAAATGACAAACAGCAAGGGACCCAATACAGATTCTTGAGACACACTGCTTTTTACCACCTTCCAGCCTGACAAACAGTTATCCACTATGATTCTCTGGCATCTCCCTTCCTGCCATTGTTGAATCCATTTGACTATCTCAAAGTTATACCTTCCTAACTAACCTTCCTTGTGGAACCTTACCAAAGGCCTTACTGAAGTCCATATAGACAACATCCACTGCTTTCCCTTCATCTACATTCCTAGTCACATCTTCAAAAAAATTCAACAAGATTGGTCAAACGACCTTCCACGCATAAACCCATGTTGAGTATTCGTGATCACACCCTATCTCTCAAGAAACTTATATATATTATTTCAAAGAACACTTTCTATTAATTTATCTGCCACAGACATCAAACTTACAGGTCTATAATTGCTAGGCTTACTCCTCAAACTCTTTTTAAACAAAGAAACCATATTAGTAATACGCCAATCCTCCGGCACTATGCCCATCTCTAATGAAATTTGAAAAAAATCACTGCAAGAGCTGCTTCTATTTCCTCACTAACTTCTCTAATAGTCTTGGGGAAACTCCATCAGGACCTGGAGACTTCTCCAACTTTATATGCTTCAAAATCTCCAGTACTTCCTCTTTCTTAATCGCTACATTTTCCATAATTACCCTCTTTGCTTCCTTTATTCCACACAATTCAATACCCTTCTCCTTAGTGAATACCCAAGAACTTGCTCAAAATCTTGTCCATTTCATTTGGCTCTGATTCTCTATTGGACCAATTTTTTCCCTCACACTCCTTTTACTATTAACATATTTATAGAAACCATTTGGATTTATTTTCACCCTGTTTAAACCTTTTAGCTTTTCATATTTCTTTCTTCAGATTCTTTTTTACATTCAATGTATTCTCCACGAATATCCTTTATTCCTTGTTTCTTCTATTTATCGTAGGTCTCCCTCTTTTTATGAACCAAGCTTACAATATCCTTTGAAAACCATGGCTCTCTCAAACTTTTGATTCTACCTTTTATCCTGACAGGAACATAAAGATCTTGTACCCTCAAAATCTCACCTCCATTTCTCTGCTACATCCTTCCCATAAAATAAATTGTCCCAATCCATACCTTGTTAATCCTTTCTCATTTCCTCAAATCTAATTTTTGCCCAAACAAAACTGCAAACCTGGGCCCTGACCTATCTCTTTCCATAATTACATTGAAGCTAATGGCACTATGATCACTGGATTCAGTGTTCCACAAGACATACTTTGGTCACCTGACCTATCTCATTCCCCAACATTAGATCCAACATTGCCCCTTCTCTCGTCAGTACCTCAATGTAATGCTCTAAAAAACTATCCTGCACACATTGTACAAATTCAAATCCATCCAGCCATTTCACAGAATGGGTTTCCTAATCTATATTTGGAAAATTAAAATCTCCCACTATTGCAATCCTGTGCTTTTACAAATATCTACTATCTCCGGGGGGCATGGCAAGATGGCGTAGGGAACAGACATGCCTTCCAGACCTCTCCTGACTCTGATTTATTGTTTTGTCTTTAAGTGCCCGTTAAAGTTCTTTTAAAAGTTTATAAATAATAAGAGGTGTTGGATTAGTGCCTAACGGTTTATATGCAAAAAAAAAGGTAAAAGAAAATATCAACAGACTGTTAAAAAACTACATTTTCCGAAATTGTCTGAGCCTACTTGTTTACAAGAAGCCAGGACTCAACGTAGAATGGATCCAGAGGAGGACGTGCACAGTTCGGCATTGAAGCTTCGTTTTAAGCCGGTGAGGCTCTCTGAAGGTCGCACTCAACAGCTTTCAGAAAAAGGGGCTGGAAGGGTGCCAGTGTTTCGCACAGTGGCCACTGCAGGTGTTGTTGCTGAGGCTTTGACAGTTGAATCAGCTGAGGCGCCACCAGCTGGAGAGTTAAAGAGTTGTCATTCGACTGCTATAATGGTGGCGCTGCAAAATGCATCTTCAATTACAACGGTTTTTCTAGACATCGATTCAGTGAAGATGATTAAAGAGATTTGGCTTAAAGATAACCCTGATCTTCAGTCTCCTGGCATTGCTGGGGGGACTTTGAGAGGGATTTTTATACGAAGTCAAACTGCTAGAAAATATACTAAATTAAGGGAAGGGACAGAAGATCCCGTGGTCTCTAAGGAACAGCAAGAGCCCATTATGCCTGAATCTACTTCTGTTGAAATGTCTGTTAAGGATCTTGAAGATAAGATATATTCTGTATCGAGTCACTTAGCTAACTTTGTGAACCTGTTTATTTCCAAGATTAATGCGATGGCGGAAGTCATTAATGGAGCTTTTAAGCTTGAAACCATTGAAAGATTTGAAATGTGTGATCAAGGATCAACTGCAAGATGAAAATAGAATAATTGAAACATTGCATATCCAAAATAAAAATTTAGCAAAAAAGGTTAATTATTTGGAGAATCAATCTAGACGGAACAACGTGAAAATTGTTGGTTTGCCAGAAGGCATAGAAGGACCAGATCCAAGAAAATTTTTTACTGAATGGATTCCACGAGTGTTAGGACAGGATAAATTCCCTGAAGGTTTAATACTGGAACGTGCTTATAGAGTTTTAAGAAGAAAATCTTTTTCAGGACAGAATCCAAGATTTGTTTTGATCCATTGTTTAAACTATTGTGACAGAGAGACAATTTTACGTACGGCTATTAGAAATGCCCAGCAAAATAGATCTCCTTTGATGGTTCAGAATAATCCTGTTTTCTTCTATCAAGATTTGAGTCAAGAAATTATGTTTCAACGACGCGAATTTAATTCTGTGAAGGAACAGTTGTGGAAAAAAAGACATAAGGGAACATTCAGGTATTCTGCAGTACTGAAGATTTTTTAGGATGGAAATTAGCCAAAGTTCTTTGACAATCCTAAAGAGGTTATGGACTTTGCTCAGTCTCTACCAATCATGCAGTTTCAGGAACGATGTAGTCCTTCAAGGTCTCCAAAGAGAGTAGAGATGTAAGGTGGGATCCAGTTTTTTAAAAGAAATGGAAGCAATGGTGACCGAAGTGGTAACGTTGATTTAAAAAAATAAATCTTCTATCTTTTTTTTGAGAAGAGTTTAAATAGTTTAAATAATGATGACAGTTTAATGAAATGGGAGTTGGGAGAGGGAACTGGGTGGGCACTAGTTTCCAGAAGTCATCAGTGTCATGATAATGAATATGTATGAGATATACCGGAAGTCACGGGGTAGGAGAGAGAGATAAGAGCACAAGCAGGAGAACAAAGGAAACTGGAAAATAAAGACCCTGAGAAGTTTACCTGATAAAACTTGTGTTTAATATTTTATTAACTTCACATTTCGGGCCATAAATGAGACATTGGCGACGAGGATGAAAAGCTTGAAGAAAATTAAAGACTAAACAAGATTACAGAGGATTACAGACAACTTCAAGGTGATAAGAATTTTCTCTTTGACTCAGTACTTTTGGGGCTGGAATATCTCCTCATGGCTGGGGCAGACGGTGACTTTCTAACACATCGTGGAATTGCTCATTTTGACCCAACGGGTGATGCAAGTACTGTAAGTGTGAAGTGGAAGGCATGGCTGGAAGAATTTGAATACTACGCCGACAGTCATGGCCTATTTCTAGATACTGGTACAGTTGAACAAAAAGCGCAGAGAAGGGCGTTACTTCTTTTCACTGCGGGACCCGCAGTTAGGGAAACGTTTAAGACACTTTTGAATACTGGAAGAAAGGATGAGTACCGGAAAGCGGTAAATGCATTAAATGCACACTATGTAGTGACACTGAATGCTACATTTCAACGCCATTTGTTTCTGAGATCGAGACAAGAAGATGGCCAGACAATTGCTCAGCACGTGACGAGACTACGCCAGCTAGCTGTTGGATGCAATTACATGCCAGCTGATTTGGACAACCAATTACTGGATCAAGTCGTACAGCACTGCAGATCAAATAAACTCAGAAGACGTCTACTGGAGAGAGGGAGTGAGTTGGAACTCACCGATGCTTTAACCATTGCTGCTGCATTAGAGGCTGTTGAAGGGCAATTTCATACCATGACCCTGAAAGACAACTCAAGCCAGCAAATTAAGAGGCTCTCACATCGCCATAACCAGCCAAGATATACGTCGACACAGGACGTGGAGTGTTATCGATGTGGAAACTGAGGTCACTTTGGAAATGACCCATATTGCCCGGCCAAAGGCAAAGTTTGCAGAAAGTGTGGAGGTAAGGACCACTTTGCAAAGAAGTGCAAAAGCAAGTCCAATGCAGACCAGAAGAGGAAGAGTACAACTTCCAAAGGCAAAGCCTGGGGGAAAGGAAAGTATCCTGGAAAGAAAGATACCATTTGCCAGATAGACGGTGACGATGATGATACCCAGGAGGAACAGAGTTGTTACCAATTTACGTTGAATGATGTACGTCATGAGAAGGTCCCAGTGATCATTGGTGGAGTGACAGTGCAGGTCATTGTAGACTCAGGCAGTGACAGTAATGTGATTGATCGACATTTATGGGAGAAGTTGAAAAGGAAAAAGATCATCTGTACCTCAAAGAAGTGTTCCAAGAAACTGTATCCATACACAGCAACCAAGCCATTGCAGACCATTGGATGTTTTACTGCAACTGTTGAAGCTGGAGATAAGTATACTGAAGCAGAGTTTATGGTCATAGAAGAGTGGGGAGAACCATTGCTGAGTAGAAGCACAGGCAAGACCTGGCAATACTTCATATTGGAGCTTGTGTCAATTCAATTCAGTCATACGAGGATATGAAGCAAGAATTCCCCGCAGTCTTCCAAGGAGTAGGAAAGCTGAAAGGTCGACAATTGAAGCTAGCGGTAGATGAAACGGTCAAACCCAAGGCACAACCAATGCGCCGAACTCCGTTTGGACTTCGTGGGAAAGTCGAAGCCAAAATTAAAGAATATATCGAACAAGACATTATAGAACCGGTGGAACATTCGACACAATGGGTCAGTCCCGTAGTGATTGTGCCCAAACCAAAGGGTGACATAAGACTATGTGTTGACATGAGAATGGCCAATGAAGCTATAATTAGAGAACAACACCCTATACCAACAGTGGAGGAAATACTTCAAGAACTAACTACCAGCAAGGTATTCTCAAAAATTGATCTGAAATGGGGCTATCATCAATTAGAGCTGGATCCAGGTTCCCGAGATGTGACAACATTTGTGACTCACTGTGGATTGTATCGTTACAAGAGACTATCATTTGGAATTAATGCAGCTTCGGAGATCTACCAGTATGAAATCCATCGAGTGATTCAAGGCATTCCTGGAGTTGCCAACATTTCTGACGACATCATAGTCCATGAACCAACGAAGGAAAAGCATCACAAACGGTTGAGACGTGTACTATCTAGACTACAGGAGGCAGGCCTTACCATGAATGGAAACAAGTGCCAGTTCGGTGTGTCAGAAATGGACTTCATGGGACACAGACTTACACGGGAATGACTAAACCCTGCAGAGGCTAAGGTGAAACCTATTGCAGAGGCACGTGCACCTCAGAACGCAACGGAGGTGAGGAGTTTCCTGGGATTGGTCAATTTTTGTGCAAAGTTCATTCCTAATTTCGCTACAGTGGCAGAACCACTAAGGAAACTAACCAGGAAAGGTGTACCATTTCATTTTGGATCTGAGCAGAAGAAAGCGTTCACAGCGCTGAAGCAAAGCCTGACAGATGCAAAAATTCTTGGATATTACGATCCGGCGGCATCAACCAAAGTCATAGCGGATGCCAGCCCGGTTGGTTTAGGAGCCGTTTAGATGCACGATGGAGGACCAAGAATCATTGCCTATGCCAGCAGATCGTTATCAGATGTGGAAAGAAGATACTCTCAGACAGAGAAAGAAGCACTCAGACTTGTATTAAACTCTTCTCCCTGTTGCCTGTGAGAGGTTCCATGCATATTTATACGACATTGAAATTGAACTCATCACAGATCATAAGCCATTAGAGGTGATCTATGCACCTAGATCCAAACCATGTGCCAGAATAGAGAGATGGATACTCAGACTACAACCCTACAAATATAAAGTAATCCACATTGCAGGGAAAGCAAACATTTCAGATCCGTTGTCCAGATTGGTGAAGGATGGTGGTCCACAATCCAAGTCAGAATTGGGAACAGAAACAGAGAGCTTTGTACGCTTCATAGCTATTCAGTCGACACCGAAAGCTGTGACTACGAAGGAAGTCGAGAGAGAATCCGAACGTGATCCAGAACTCATGGAAGTAAGACAATGCATACAGAGTGGACAATGGGACAAGTGTACTCACAAGGCTTACATTCCCATTAGAGACGAACTTTGTTGCATCGGACAGTGTGTATTAAGAGGTTGCAGATTGGTGATACCGCAAAGATTGAGACCGAAGATCGTATCCTTAGCGCATGAAGGACACCTAGGTATTGTTGGTACCAAGCAAAACCTCAAGACCAAGGTATGGTGGCCAGGTTGTGATAAAAATGCAGAAAAATTTATTAAAACTTGTCACGGATGTCAAATCACAAGTAGGAGTAATCCGCCAGAACCGATCCGGAGTACACAACTCCCGAGAGGACCATGCATCAACGTAGCTGTTGATTATCTTGGACCTTTACCGACGGGTGAATCAATTATGGTAGAGATAGATTACTACAGCAGATACTATGAGTACGTGGTGTTGAAGTCCACAACCACTGAAAAAACAATACAAGCATTAGCAGAGATATTCGCAAGATATGGATTACCTGTTACATTATACTCTGACAATGGTCCACAATTCATTTCAGAGACATTTGCGGAATACATGAGGACCACAGGTATCCACCATCATAAAGTAACTCCGAAATGGCCGCAAGCCAACGGAGAAGTAGAGAGACAAAATCAGTCCATTGAAAAACGATTGAGGATTGCACACGCAGAAGGACAAAATTGGCGAAAAGCATTGCTATCTTATGTGGCTGTCTATCGAGCAACGCCTCATGCAACCACTGGAAAAAGTCCTGCAGAAGCATTTTTTGGGAGAAAAATCCGCACAAAAATGCCAGAAATAAAGGAAATCCGAGACGACCAGGAGATGAGGGACCACGATGCTGAAAAGAAAGATGCAGCAAAGCTGAACACAGATTCGAAACGTGGAGCCAAGTACTCAGACATCATGCCAGGTGATAATGTTCTAGTGAGGCATGAAACTGGTGGTAAGCTAGACACACCTTATTACCATCAACCCTATACTGTCGTATCCAGAAGTGGCAGTATGGTGACAGTCAAGTCTCCGAATGGAGTCCTGTATAAGAGAAATGTATCAGGTTTAAAAAGATACCAGTCCAGAGATACATCGAGCGAGGAGGTTGAAAGGCCAATACAAGATGCTGAAACTGAGAGACCTGATGATGTTCCAGAGGCAGTTACCAGCACTCCTGATGAAGTGACTAGAGCGCCAGAAACACCCGAAGCAGTGGCGAGCAGTATATCCGACGCTGAGAGTGAACAACCGAGAAGCGACGACAACATCGTAGGCAGGCCGAAACGAAACCGGAAAGTGCCCAAACGATACGAAGACTTTGTGCCATAGTTCTAATAAGAACTTTGGGACAGTATTTTAATCTTATATCATAAAGTGCATGTATGAGTGCTGTAGGAAGTAAATTTTATGTAGTTGAGTTATAGTATTACCATTAGTTTCGATGTTTGTATGTTTCTGAGGGATATTGGTAAGTGAAGGTAAAGTTTATTTCTGATTAAAGGAGGGATGTCATGATAATGAATATGTATGAGATATACCGTTAGTCACGGGGTAGGAGAGAGAGATAAGAGCACAAGCAGGAGAACAAAGGAAACTGGAAAATAAAGACCCTGAGAAGTTTATCTGATAAAACTTGTTTTTAATGTTTTATTAACTTCACATTTCGGGCCACAAATGTGACAATCAGCTACCTGTGAGTTATCTCACACCCAATATTTTGGGGGAGTTACTGCTTTGGGCGGTTTAAACAGGAGGAGGTAATTGTGATCTCCGACCTGTTTTTTTTTTCTTTTTAATTTTTGGGTTAAGAAGTGAAGGTTTTTTTATTATTATTATTTTTTTTAATAAATATTTTTTTTAACTCTTTTTGTTTTCTGATTGTAATTGAGAGGGAATTAGGAGGTTTTTTTCTCTCCTTTTTTTCTCTTTTTTTTGGGGGGGTTTCTCTTTTTTCTTTCTTTTTTAAGAGGATGATGTCACAGAAGATAATAAGTCAAAAATTGAGGATGTTGAATTAGATGAAGAAGAAGATGAGGGGAAAGGTGATCAGAAGAAAAAGAAGAAAATTAAGTACAAATACATTGAGGGAGAAGAGTTTAATAAAATTAAGTTAATTTCGATAGAGAATTTTGAAGATGTTATAAATGAAGAATTTGGAGAATTTTATAAGAGTTTGAACTTTTTTCTTTTTTATTCTTTTTTATATAAGGGGAGGGGAAGGCAATAAAAAGTTTATCTGATTGTTTTTATAAGGGATGTTTTTGTTCTCTCGATAAATTATAAAGGAAACTTGGTATTAATGAAAATTCTGTATTTATGTATTATTAATTATGATTTTTTTGAATAACAGATATGTGGTTGATATATGATTTTAATATTTGAACTCAGTTTTAAAGTGGATTTCATTTGTTAAATACATGTATTATGTTTGATTTAAATATATGTTTAAGGGTATTATTTTAGTATTGATATTTTTTTTGTTGTTAGTAATTTTTTGTTGTTGTTAAGTTTTACCCTTTTTTTGTAAGTGGGTTTTTTTCTATTTTATTTACAATATTGTTAATTAATTCTTCACTCTTTATTTTGGGGGGAGGGTTGGACTAATTTTAAATTAGATGATTAATGTTGTGTTATAATTATTGGGGGGGGGGTAATTTGTGTAGTTTAACTGCCAAAATGTTTGGCCTGGAAGTCAGCCTGAAGAAAACTGAGGTCCTCCATCAGCCAGCTCCCCACCATGACTACCAGCCCCCCCACATCTCCATCGGGCACACAAAACTCAAAACGGTCAACCAGTTTACCTATCTCGGCTGCACCATTTCATCAGATGCAAGGATCGACAATGAGATAGACAACAGACTCGCCAAGGCAAATAGCGCCTTTGGAAGACTACACAAAAGAGTCTGGAAAAACAACCAACTGAAAAACCTCACAAAGATAAGCGTATACAGAGCCGTTGTCATACCCACACTCCTGTTCGGCTCCGAATCATGGGTCCTCTACCGGCACCACCTACGGCTCCTAGAACGCTTCCACCAGCGTTGTCTCCGCTCCATCCTCAATATCCATTGGAGCGCTCACACCCCTAACGTCGAGGTACTCGAGATGGCAGAGGTCGACAGCATCGAGTCCACGCTGCTGAAGATCCAGCTGCGCTGGATGGGTCACGTCTCCAGAATGGAGGACCATCGCCTTCCCAAGATCGTATTATATGGCGAGCTCTCCACTGGCCACCGTGACAGAGGTGCACCAAAGAAAAGGTACAAGGACTGCCTAAAGAAATCTCTTGGTGCCTGCCACATTGACCACCGCCAGTGGGCTGATAACGCCTCAAACCGTGCATCTTGGCGCCTCACAGTTTGGCGGGCAGCAGCCTCCTTTGAAGAAGACCGCAGAGCCCACCTCACTGACAAAAGGCAAAGGAGGAAAAACCCAACACCCAACCCCAACCAACCAATTTTCCCTTGCAACCGCTGCAATCGTGTCTGCCTGTCCCGCATCGGACTGGTCAGCCACAAACGAGCCTGCAGCTGACGTGGACTTTTTACCCCCTCCATAAATCTTTGTCCGCGAAGCCAAGCCAAAGAAAGAAAGAAATTCTAATTTTAATTATCTTATTTTTTATTATTTCTTTAAATGTAATTTTTATTTTATTCATGTCATAAAATTTTAAATAAAGTTTAAAAAAAAATATCTACTATCTCCCTACAAATTTGCTCCTCTAGTTCTTTCTCTCCATTAGGTGGTCCATAATACATTCCTATTAGTGTGACTAACCCCTTTTCCATTCCTCAATTCCACCCATATAGCCTCCCTGGATGAGCCCTCTAATCTATCCTGCCTAAGTACTCCTGTAATATTTTCCCTGACAAGCAATGTTACATCACCTCCTCTTGCCCCTCCAATTCTATCACAGTTAAAGTAACAAAATTCAGGAATATTTAGATGCCAATGACATCCCTCCTGCAATCATGTTTCTCTAATCACCACCACGTCATAATGCCAAGTGTCTATCCACACCCTCAGCTCATCCACCTTCCTTACTTTGCTCCTAGCATTAAAGTATATGTATTTCAGAGATTTCCTACTACTTATTCTCTATTTGCCCCTATCTTTACATACAACTCTATTATGTTATTTTTCTATCTTCTCCCTCCATCTTTGTACAGAGCTGCAGAGCATCTTCCTTCTCTATCACCTGCCTATTCACCCCCAAACTTTGTCTACCATCTTCCTCTGTTTGCATTCTAAACTTTTCCTTGCTGTTCTCATTTGCTTGGTTTCCTCCCCCCAACCATTCTAGTTTAAAGTCTCCTGAGTAGCCTTAGCAAATGTACCTGCCAGGATCCTGGTCCCCGTGGGATTCAAGTGCAACCTGTCCATTCTGTACAGGTCCCACTTCCCCAAAAAAAGGTCCCAGTGATCCAGAAACTTGAATCCCTGCCCTTGTTCAATCCCTTCATCCTCCACCTCATTCTGTTCCTGCTCTCACTGTCGGGTGGCACAGGCAGCAATCCTGAGATTACTCCTTTCACGGTCCTCCTTTGCAGCTCTCTACCTAACTCTCTGTACTCAATTTTCAGGACATTTACACTCTTCCTCCCTACATCATTGGTACCTACATGTACCACAACCTCTGGCTCATCTCCCTCCCACTTTAGGATATCTTGGACATGAGCAACAATATCCCGGACCCTGACACCAGGGAGGAAAACCACTATCCTTACTCTGTCCACAAAATCCCTTATCTGTCCTCTTTGAGTCCCTAATGACTATTACCCTCCTCTTCTGTTCACTACCCTTCTGAGCCACAGGAGCCAATCCTATGCCAGAGGTACACCCACTGTTGCTTTCCCCCAGCTAGGCTGTTCCCCCCCCCCCCACAACAATACTCAAAGAGAAGAACCTATTATTGAGGGTTACAGCCACAGGGATCCTCTCTAACACCTTATTCTTCCCCTTCCCTCTCCTCACAGTGACCCACTTATCCTCCTCCCGTGGCCCTGGTTTGACCACCTGGCTGTAACTTATATCCATGACTCCTCATTTTCACTGACCAGGGCAAGGTCATCGAGCTGCAGCTCCAGTTCCCTAACACAGTCCCTGAGAAGCCACAGCTCAGCACACCTGGCACAGACATGGACATCCAAGAGGCTAGAAGACTCCAGAACCTCCCACATATGATACTGAGAAATGAAAACTCCCCTCACACTCATTCCTTCTCTCTCCCCTTCCTCAAAAGAAACAAATACACAACTAAACCAGCCATACCTTAATGGGAACAAGCTCGACAGGAAGCAGATAATTTCATGTTGTACTGTTACGAGTCCAAAGGACCTCAAAACCCAGCAGTAATAGATATTCACCACGACAAATGGTTAGTTAAAATTAAGTTGTTTTTAATTATCTTTAAACCTGAAAACAGAATCAATTCTAACTTAACTCTTTTAACTGACCAAACAACCCCCTTTTAATTCTAACTGCACGTGTGTATAATGAGTGTCTAAATTTAAGAAAAGTTCTTTGGTTCACATTTCAATCTCACTTCTCATTCTTTGAAGTTCTCTGGTTGTAGGCAATTCTTATACTGTGCACAGAATTTAACATGTATAAAGTTCACCAGGCTTTAGTGTTCGAAAGGTAAATGTTTACCACTCAGGAAGGTTGTTTGTAGGTTTGCCAAGAGGGCTTTGTTGTTCCAGGATTTCCACAACTGAGGTACCACCATTAGTCACCTCAATGTCATTCTGATTAAACATGCCCCATCAGGGTTCTCCAGATGATAACCTCTTTCTTTTAGGCTATCACAGAGTTTCTTTCTGTTCCTTTTCCAAGAGAAACATCAGACAGGTAGCACTTCCAGCCACCTACCACTCTGGAGCTTTTTTTTCAGTTCCAACCAGCTTCTCCTGTTTGTTTCAGCTGTGACTCTCTCTCTCTCTCTCTCTCTCTATCTATCTCTCTATCTATCTCTCTCTCTCTCTCAGCCACATGTCTTTCTTGCTCTCTCACTTGCAAAACCCCCTCCTTCTCCAACAAACAATAGGAGTTAATCTACTCCTCCCATCTGTTGTTTTTAGGTAAACAAGAACCCAGGGTGACCTTTGAGTGAGCACTTTGCAGAAAGGTCAGAAGTCTTATAAAAATGTTCATTGCAGATGACCTGTCTCCAGTCCATTCATTTCATGACATCATTTCAATTAGCACCTACTTGTGAAATGTGTATAGCATTCTCCATATTTTCTGTCAAGTCACTGATTATGAATTCTTCAGTGTTTCAAATAAGATATGTTTTAAAATGTGTGTATGTATGTAACCTACTCTAATGTTACCAATTTATCTCCCAAATACATCTACAAATATTACATCACACCTCCCCTCCTTTAAAGGAATTTTAATTCTTGAGTTAAAATTCAGCAATAACTAAACTCTCTTTAAAATCACTAAAAATACACAAAATATATAAAATGTTATAATAAAGTAACAATGTTGAGAGCATTTTTATACATGATAAATTTTAGCATCTTGACAAACAATCTGCTATAATATTATTTGAACCTCTGATATGAATAATCTGCAGATTATATTCTTGTAATATCAAACTCCAGTTTAACAATCTTCTGTTTTTATTCTTCATTTTATTCAAAAACACCAGAGGATTGTGGTCAGTAAATATCACAATTAGTTCCTGAGAGGTACGGAGATATACATCAAAATTCTGCAGAGCAAACACGATAGACAACAGTTCTTTTTCAATAGTGCAATAGTTCCTTTGATGAACATTGATTTTTTTTGAAAAGTAGGCAACTGGATGGTTAATTTCATTATGTTTTTGCAATAAACCTGAGCTTGCTGGTCCCTCACTTATATCCACTGCAAAAGAAAAAGGTTTATCAAAATCAAGAGATTTTAACACAGGATTATGGCATAGCATATCCTTTAAATTTTCTAAAGCTGTCTGACACTCTTTAGTCCACACAAATTTCTCCCCTTTCTTCAAAAGGTTGGTCCAAGGAAGAGCAACCTCAGCAAAATTTCTGCAAAACTTCCTATAATATCCTGCCATTCCTAAAAACCTTTTCATCACTTTCTTGCCATTGGGAATAGGAAACTCAAAAATTGCATTCACCTTAGCTTGAATAGGTGAAACTTTGCCATGACTAACTACATGACCCAAGTATGTTAGAGTAACATTTGCAAATTCACTCTTCGCTAAGTTAACAGTTAAGTTTTCTTTGGATAATCTTGCAAACAATTTGTCCAATTCCTTCAAATATTCTTCCCATGTGTAACTTTTTGTGACCAAGTCATCAATATAAGCATTTGTATGTGTTAACCCTTGGATTACTGAATTAATCATCCTTTGAAATGTTGCAGGAGCATTTTTCATGCCAAAAGGTAACACATTATACTCATATAAACCAGATGGATTAACAAAAGCTGAAATATTCCTTCCTCTCTCTGTTAAAGGCACACACCAGTAATCCTTCAACAAATCCAACTTAATAAGAAATTTAGCTTTTCCAGTTTTATCATTTCAATCATCTATTCTTGGAATAGAATAAGCATCTGTTTTAGTTACTGAATTAACCTTTCTGTAATCTGTACAAAACCTAACAGTTCCATTTGGTTTCAGTACCAGAATACAAGAAGAACTCCAATCTGAGTTTGAAGGTCTAATAATATCATTTCTCAACATATATTCCACCTCCTGATCCATTATTTTACTCTTTTGAATGTTTATTCTGTATGGTGTTGTTTAATGGGACTTGCTTCTCCGACATCCACATTGTGATAAATCACTGATGTCCTTTTTGGAATGTCAGGAAACAGATTTGTGTATTTTAAAATTAATTCCTTCAACAGCATGTTCTTGTGACTTAAGATTTCCTAAATTTTCCTACAAATTTTCCAAAATTGCTGAGTTAGACAGGCGCACAGGACCAATGGTTTCTTTAAGGTTACCTTCACAAGATTTTGTTTCCATAATCTTATGATCCATAAATTCCTCAACTCTATAACAGCTAACACCTCTGATACAGATTGTTCTCCACTATTATTATCCTCATAATAAGGATTCAATATATGTGACATACCTGAGTTTTATTTCTTCTATCTGGAGTTCTCACAATGTTGTTAACATCATTCAATTTTGATTTAACTGTGTAGGATCCAGAAAATCTAGCTTTCAAAGGATTGTCATGTGTTGGAAACAAAATCAAAATTTTACTTCCTATCTTAAATTCCAAACTTAAGTTTTCCTGTCAAATAAATGCTTCATTTTACCCTGAGCCATTTCTAAATTCCCTTGAGCTAAAGTCCACACTTTTTGTAACCTATCTTTAAATTTAGAAACATAATCCAGCAAGTCCAACTGCACATCCTTATTAACCCATTGTTCTTTTAACAACATCATAGGTCCTCTAACCTGATGTCCAAACACAATTTCAAAAGGGCTGAAACCTAATGAATCCTGCACAGCCTCCCTTGCTGCAAACAATACATGAATACCTTTGTCCCAATCTTTCCCATTCTCCAGACAATAAAGTCTCATCATATTTTTAAGAGTAGAATTAAATCTTTCCAAAACTCCGTGAGTTTGAGGATGGTATGCATATGAAATGATCTGTTTTATTCCCAACTCATAAATTAACTGTTGAAACAACTTAGACATAAAGTTTGATCCTTGGTCACTCTGAATTTTTTTAGGTAATCCAAAAACTGTGAAAAATCTTTCCAAAGACTTTGCCACCATTTTGTCTTTAATATTCCTTGATGATATAGCTTCTGGAAATCTTGATGCTGTAACATAATTGATAGCAAGTTCTGATTTCCAGACATTTTTTGGCAGGGGATCTACTCAATCTACAATAACCCTAGAGAAAGGTTCCTCAACACTAAGAATAGGTTGTAATTGGAGAAATAGCAAGAACTGCCATTCCATCTCACTCCTTGCAGTAAATGGGAAGACATTTTCCATTTTAAAGTTCCAACAGTTAGCTGTTTTCGAGTAGGCAATGAACAATGTGCATGATTTTTGGCTCAATTCTTATTTTTCAGCCTTGGTAATTACCTGAGCTGTTTTCATTTATCTGCTGCATATACACATACAAAAACATACATACATACATTTATACACACACGTGTGTGTGTGGGTGAGTGTGTGTGTGTGTATAAAATAATATCTTTTAAAAGTTATAATTGTACCTGCCTTTACCACTTCCTCTGACAGCTCATTCCCTTTGTTCCTTACCACTTTTTGAGTCCTTAAAATTTCCCTTCATATCCCTTTTAAATCTTTCCACTCTCTCCTGAAACCTATGTCCTCAAGATTTAGACTCCCCTACCCTAGGAAAAAGTGTATGACAATTCACCTTATCCATGAATTTCATAGTTATATGTACCTCTATAAGGTCACCATTCAGATTCTGACATTCCAGGAACCACCTCCCCAAAGTCTATCCTTTCTCTCCTTACAATTCAAACCATCCTGTCCTGACAACATTATTTTCTGCACCCTTTCCAGATTAATAATATTCTTCCCATACCTAATAAATTGTAAGTGCACACAATACTCCAAGAGAGGTCTTACCAAATTCTTATACAAATGTAACATGATGACCCAACTCCTCCACTCTATTCTCTGGCAAATAATGGCATGAAAACTAATGTTTAAAAATCAAAACATTGTGTTTTCATCCACAATTAAAAGGCTGCCAGCAACTCTGGCCAATTAACAAAGTTGGCATAGAAAAATAAAAATTCACCCTTGAGTCTAAGATGGTGTCAATATTGTTTCTTCTGGGGAATTTGGCAGTTATAAAAGTTAACTTCTCCAGAAATAAATTTAAATTTATTAAAATTGTGTTGTTAATAGCCAGGAAATACATAGTGGTAGCATTGAAATCCGATTCCCTGCATCACATTGATCTTTGGAATATGGAAGGTTACTTATAGTCTTTGCAATAAATATAGTATGTTCGGCAAAATTTGGCAAATTAAATTATTTAAGTTACTTAAATGGCCAGATTGTATTTTTTAAAAATATTTGTCATTTAGTATACTCCTTAGTAGAAATGTAATACTTTTAAAATGATGTGCTCTGAGATGTTGAACCTTGCTCCTGTTGCTTTTTCCTCTCTATTTTCATTGTTTTAATGTCCCTCTAGTCCTTTTCTTTCGAATCTGGGGAGGGGGCACTGGGAGAAGAAGAACTCTCCATTCCTTTTTCTTTTGGACCTATGAATGCTTTTCTATGATTTAATATTCAATGCATTATTGTTATTGTGTTAGTTCTCGAACCATTGTCCAGAAGTTCGGGCTGTTCGAGACTGGGCGATTTCTTTTCCTCTCTCTAAGTTGGCTCAGATTTTCAACCACAGAAAACGACATCTGAACTGAACTATTGAATTATTAAACTTAAAGTTGGGACCAAATTGTTAAACAATTTAACCTAATGTTTGCACAACTCACAAATGGCCTCTTTTGAATTGTAAAATGCTGCAAGGAGACAATTCAGATCGACAGAAGGCAGTTTCATTCAAACTGGCCACCTTCTGGACGTCACAACTGCAAGTATGGTTTGAACAAGTTGCCTATGCCACAGAATACTACTACGTGGTCAGTGCGCTGGACCAGGACCTTCACCAACCATCAGCTGACAAGTACCAAGGGATCAAAATGGTCCTCAAGCATATATTCGCTCTCTCCAGCCACAACAGGGTGGGAAACTGCTGCACATGGATGGCCTAGGCGACCGCAAATCATACACACTCATGAACGAAATACTCACCCTGAAGGATGGACACAGGACATGCCTCCTCTTTGAAGAGGCTTTTCTCGAGCACTTGACTGAGGACATGCACCCACTCCTCTTAGATGATAATTTCACCAACCCTGACAGCTGGTAGCTCATGCGGACTTACTATGGCAAGTCAAACAGCAGGGGGAAGCAACCATAAACTGAATGGCAGCTGTGCCTCATTAGGTAATATGGACAGCTCCAACCTCCACAGAAAGGGTGATAGCAATGTCTGCCTTGAACAGCACCAGTAAGGACAAATGGTGCTACTACTACCAAAGATGGGGCTCCATGGCCTGCCGATGCTGACTATCCTGAACACATCTGGAAAATGCCTCGGCCAGCCGTTGGTAGTGGCAACAGAGGCTGGCCAAAACAATTGACTCCTCTAAATCAGGGATCATCATTTGGGGTGGTGTTTTCTTATTGACACAGGAGAAGAGGTCAGTGTCTTGTCCCCCTCGAGCATCAACATTCGTTCTGGAAATTAGGGGCCTCCCCTAACGGCTGTCAACAGAGCAGCATCAGGACATACGGGGTCAGCACGATCTCACTCAACTTCAACTCCTGCCATTTCAAGTGGACCTTCATCATTTCCAATGTCTCACAACCGCTACTGAGAGCTGACTTCCTCCAGGCACACTCCCTGCTGGTCAATTTGAAAGAACAACATCTCATCAATTCCAAGATGTTTGAATCGATCACCTTGTGCCATGCTGAATTGGCAGCCAGGGCCTGAGCAAGGGACAGCAGTCAGGAGCTCAGAAAGGAGGGTGGTTGTAGCATCGGGACCTTGGATGGGTGGGAAGCCGGGATGTTTGGTGCTCTGGTGGGCAGAAGACCTGGGCCTAGGCGAGAGTCTGTGATTGGGGCATTGGGAGTGCCAGATTGTGGGCAGCTGGGGTTTGGCGAGAGATGGTAGTTTGAGCATTGGGAGCTCTGGTAGGCGGCTGGCTGGGACCAAAAATAGTGGGGGGGGGGGGGTCAATCCTTGCGATATGCCAAAACTAGGAGTGTCGACTTTTACATGGTAACAACTATTACACACCTATACATATATAAAATGAGCTTCCATTTCATTTAGTGTGAGTATCACTTTAAGGGCCAGTACCAGCTGCAACCATTCACAGCTGTGGAGCGAATGGGTGGCAATAACTAGTACAGATTGGATCCAACTTCGCCACTTTTGAGAGGAGAAGGAACATTTTTGTTGTTCTTTCCATGGACACAGGTGGTGAGAGAGTCATGTGAGTGGTGTACTTGATGCAGCATCATTATTGACCACTGAGGTGGAATGACCCTGTGTGAAATGGACAATTCAGCTGATTCTCCCTGCCACGGGAATTATTGAACCAAACTGTGACTAAAGTAATGGTCATTTCAACTAACCCATACCTGTATTTTGGGAGCATTTAATTCCCCCTCCGGAAGGAAAAGGGGAGTTGTGACAACCATTCATCTGAAAGGATATCTCTCATCAAGAAACTCAACAAGGATCCGTGATTTTTCAACAGTCCGGTCACTCAGTCTCTCCCAGGTTTTTTGTGATTACTTCTGTGCATTAGGTTAAAAGCCTATGTTTCTAAGACTGAACTTTGGAATGACTTTCCAGAATTGTACCTAAGCTGTAATGCTTTGGGTATTACACACACACTCACACACACACACACACACACACACACACACACACGCACACACGCATACGCGCACGCACACACAAGCGTGCGCGCGCAAGCATAGGCGTTGCTTTGCTAATGTGTTATATCATTATTAGTTATTAATAAATATATTGACTTAAAAGAAAAACAATAACACTATCTTGGTGAATTTCTATTACTGCTGGCTGCGACTTAACAAATAGTAATAATATCTCACAAAATTTTGAAATATCCATGTCCATGCTTTTGTATGCACAGATGCATTAACAAAAATCAATATAAGTATCAGAAATTATTTCTCTGGTCTTTAAAATAGAAGAAATGAGCATTAACACTAAAAGACAGCAATCCCCAATCAACAAGTAATTATTTTTAATGATTATATTGTCATACACATAAGTACATATGCCCTAAAAATAACTAAAGAATGATGATAAGCAATATATAAGGTATATTGGGAAGTAATATTTTTAGTGCCGATGTAACTGTCATATTCACATGAAGAAAAGACATTCACCCAAACAAAATGATACAAGTTAACACTACTAAAGCAACACAGATTCCTTTCTATTTACTAAATTTTAAAAAAGTTACAAGCTGCCAAATCCACCATTCAATACTTTGAATCAACTCCACTGAGAGTCCCAAGTGGATTTTGCACCATTGTCACAGGTTACTTTTTAAATCTGTATTTTTATATTTTTATATTCTATATTTTAGTGGATTACTTTGTGGGTTGGACAGGGAAAGACACAAATAACACCATTTTGAAACAGACGCAAAGGCCGTCAAGAAGCCTTAAAAGCCTTATTATTGTTCCATTGAAAGCCTGAATGTTTGTTACAAGAGACAGCCTGTCTGTTAGTTTAGAGCTGTAGGCAGTTTGTTTATTGCTCAATTGAAATGCTGGAACAATGGAATGTTTGCTCAGAAAAACACCTGTTTAAACAAAAGACCATCTGCTTATGACTTGTGCTTTTGGAGAAATGAAACTGTCTCATGTATTGCTCAAGCCAGTCATGTGATTAAGGACACATGAAAAACAGCTTTTAGTATCAAACCATGGTCATCTGAAGACAGAATTAAAATGTCATCAGGAATAGATGGTCACTCCTGCTGTTTCTCTTTGTCAAGAGAGAGTAGTAATACTGTGTATTAATGGTCACTTCTGACTGATGCATATCTGGGTAAAATAAATCAAGATCATGACCATTTTGATGGTTACTTCATCTAAAATGTCTGTGAAAGCATTGTGGAGGTCACAAATCTCGTAACCCTTAAGCAAGAAACAGGGAAGCTGTGACAAATCATTTATATGAAGAAACATTTCTCTGAAATCTTGACAATAATTCATGAGCTTTGAGAAGTCTGATGACTCGATGTCTCAACTACATAATTACTTCTGAATATCAGTTTAAAGATTCTGAGTTTCAACACAAGATTCGCAAGACTGAACTTTGAATTTGACTTTTCAGAACTGTGTCTAAGATGTAATAGTTTGGGTAATCCATACACACACACACACACACACACACACACACACACACACACACACACACACACAAACACACACACACACACACACACACACACACACACACACACACACATTTGTGCATAGTTGGGGTTAAGTTTAGAGTTAGTAGGATTTTTATATTAATCATATTTATTGTCTTGGTGAATTTCTATAGCTGCTGGTCTATGTCATAACACCATGACTGAGGGAAAAAGAAACATTAAATATTTGGATTTTGCAGCAATAACTCAACTGACCCAGATGTGATGAAATGAAAGACAGTCAACAGATAATTGCTTACATTATTGGATCAGTGTCTTGTTGAACTTTAACATTGAAATGCAGCCGTCATTATCAACACATCTGAGTATCAAGCATCTAATACAATCAAAGTTCACAGTGTTAAAAGGAATTCTGCAAGCTCTGGCTTTCAACAGAATAACCACTTGTCACCATTCAGGATTAAACTATTAAAACCTGCAGTTCTCTTGGCAAAAGATACACTATTCACCAGATCACTCCACTTTTTAAAGAAATAAAAATGGATGTAGATGAAAAAGAATGTATTGCCTTAATTGTTGCTCAAAACCACTCATTCCTAATGCAAACCAGATTTTAAAATTCATGGGCCATGTTATTGTTTCCTGCAGAACCTGCTAAAGTATAATTTTAGCAATGATAGTAAATATTAGCCCAGCAAGAATTACCATCATTAATTTATAGTATAATAAACATGTCAAAAGCAATATCTGGCAAAATGATGTGCTAATTACATTAAAAACGGTGCCTTCATGAATAACACCAGTTGAATGAAAAATACTAACAGAGCACAAGATTACAATAACACAAAATAATAGATGCAGGAGGAAGCCATTCAGGTCCTCAAGCTTGTCATGCCATGTATTATGATCATAATTGATCATTGCAGCCCTCAGCTTCTTTTGTGTACCAATTCCTGCAACCTTAATCTCAAATACTTATCTATCTCCCCCTTGAAAAATATTCAATAATCTGGCCTCCACCATCCACATTGGCAGAGAATTCCAAAGATTCCCTTCTCTCTGAGACTGGATGTTATAAATGACGGTCCTCTATTTTGTAGCTGTGTCCCCATGTCCACGACTTTCTCACTAGATGAAGTATCACAACATCAAATTCATTTAGGATCTTAGATGTTTGAAAAAGCCATTCCTTTTTCTTTTAAACTCCAAGGAAAACAAAGCAAAATGATATGGTCTCTCTTGAATGGACAACCCTCTTATCCCAGGAATTAGGCTAATGAATTTCCTTTGCACGGCCTTCAATATTACTAAATCCTTGTTTAGTTAAGGGAACTAAACTTGCACATAGTATGCCAGTAGTAGCCTCAACTCCATTAGAATAAAACCTTCGATGCTTCAACCCCTTGGCCAAAAAAGTCCAACTTCTTGTTTGCCTTTTTACCCACTTGTTAAGCCTGCCCGCTAACCTTCTGAGATTTACACAATAAAACAGCTTCAATCTTTTGACTTTACTCATTTGCAGTCTCCTTCTATTTAGAAAATTAATCTTCCATTTGCCAGGTTTTACTCCACTCAGTCAGTCATCCTAGAGTCATTGTGCCTTCCTCACACCAATTTTCATTCAACTGAAGAACATTTTTATTGTGATCAATCATTAAATTTTATATTTAGACATATAGCATGGTGTAATGCCCATGAGCCCAAGCTGCCAAAGAACACTCAAATGACCTACAACCCCTCAGTACATTCTGGAAACCAAAGCACCGGGAGAAACGCACACAGACATGGGGGAGAATGTATAAACCCCTTACAGACAGTGAAATTCGACATTCGAACACGGGTGATAGAGCTGTAACAGCGTTGCACTAACTGCTATGTTAACCATGCCACCCTGTACACTAACCATGCTGCCCTCTACACTAACCATGCCACCCTCGATGCTAAACATGCCACCTTCTACACTAACCATGGTGCCCTCTACACTAACCATGCCGCCCTCTACACTAACCATGCCACCCTCGATGCTAAACATGCCACCTTCTACACTAACCATGGTGCCCTTGATGCTAACCATGCCGCCCTCTACACCAACTGTACCACCCTCTACATAAACTGTGTTGCCCACTATTATTATTCTACTAAATTTTGTGAGCCAAATTTCCTGAAAGTTTAAGTGTGTTGATACAATACAAATATTTTGGCAGAGGGTGTCTTGTAATTAAAAGGCCAAAACATCCAATGCTACCAGAGAATACAAGCAAAGATGTGTCCGATACTGGTTAATATTCCCTCGTGGTCATCCTCCATTATCGTAATTGTGACAATCGACCGTACTAACTCAATGAGAGAGGATCAATCGAACCAACAATGAAGCATCATGGATTGTAACACCTCTTCCTATAAATCAGCCAAACATCAAAGGGGAACAAATTGTTTTAATTGTAGGAGATATTCGTCAGAGTTGTTTCATTATCATTATTCTCACTATCCCACAATTACAGGTTGGAAGACATAGACTGGATCAGAACTTGGATCCTGGAAAAGGGAGAGGAGGCAGAGTGTGCTTTTTCGTTAATACTGATGTTGCATGGACATTGGGGTTATGTCGACCTCCTGCTCTACTGCCTTAGAGCAAATCTCGATTAATACAGGCCTTTTTATCTACCCTGAGAGTTTTCATCAGTGATTGTCACTGGAGTTTATATTCCTCCCAATGCTGATACAAACAGGGACATGAGCTGCATGATGTGGTCAGTAAACAAGAGATAGCCCATCCCTATGCACCATAAATCTTAGTCAGTGACTTTAACCAGGCCTGCGTCAAGAAAACTACCACCAGCATGTAACCTGCTGTACTAGAGGCCCCAGCGCATTCGATCACTGCTGCACCAAGATAAGGAAGGTCTACTGTTCTTTCCCGAAACAGCATTTTTGCAAGTCTGATCACCTGGCTGTGCTCCTTCTGCTGTCATACAGACAGAGCCTAAAAAACGAGGCTCCAGACATCAGAACAGCTAGCAGCTGGTCACAGGAGGCTGAAGAATTGTTCCAGGACTTTCGTGCGTCAGTGGATTGGACAGTGTTCCAGGACTCAGCTGAGGGTCTGAATGATTACACCAGGGCTGTCACAGACATTATCAAAACAGCTATGGATGAGTGTGTCTCCACAAAAACTTTCAGGGTTTTCCCCAACCAGAAACCCTGGATGAACAATGAAATCTGAAACCTCCTGAGAGCCAGATCAGATGCATTTAAGTCTGGAGATCCAGATCAATACAGAGGAGCAGGTATGACCTGCAAAAAGCAATTTCCTAGGTGAAGTGGAGATTTTGGATGGAAACAGAAACACCTGTTACAGGGCCTAAATTCAGTAACCTGCTATAAACCAAATCCAGTAAAGTAGCAGGTGGCAAAGCTTCACTCCCAGAGGAACTTAATGTGTACTATGCCCAATTTATTGACAGTAACAGCAAAGAACCATCCCTCTGAACTCCCATATCCCCTAACGATCCCATCCTGTCAGTCAGTCAGTATCTGAGGATGACGTGGATGCTGCCTTCAGGAGAGTGAATCTGAGGAAAGCATTCAGCCCAGACCAAGTCATAAAAATCTGTGCTGACCAACATACCAATGTATTCATGGATATTTTCAATATCTCACTCTAGCAGAGTGTAGTACCCATTTGTTTCAAAAAGGCATCAATGATACTGGTTTCCAAGAAGAGTGTAGTAATCTGCCTTAATGACTATTGACAAGTAGCACTTACATCAACAGTGACAAAGCAATTTGAAAGGCCTGTCTGAGCGGTGACATGCATAGGTTCCAGTTCACCTATCTTGGCAACAGATCAACAGTGGATGCCATCTCACTGACTCTACACAAAGCCCTGGAACACCTGGACAATAAAAATGCATTCATCAGGATACTCTTTATTGACTACAGTTTGACATTTAACACCATCGTCCCCTCAAAACTGATCAGAAAATTCCAAGACCTGGACTCAACACCCTACTGTGTAATTGGATCATGGATTTCTCCAGATCACAATCAGTGAGGATTGGTCTCCATAATCTCCATCAGTACTGGAGCACCACAGCACTGTGTTCTTAGCCCCCTGCTCTATTCATTTTACATCTACAACTGTTGCTTCTGTATGACAATAACACCTTCTACAAATTTGCCAACGATACCACAGTAGTAGATTGCATAAAGGAAGGGGAATAAGTCAACATGCAAGAGGGAGATTGAAAACTTGGATTAATGGTGCATCAAAATAACCTTGCACTCACTGTCACCAAAACTGATTGTTGACTTCAGGAAGGGAAAGCCAAAGGTATACAATCCAGTGATCATTGGGGGACTTCTACATATGTATGGTGGAAAGTGTGCATCATGGTCTGGTATGGGGGAACAAATACTCCTGAGTGTAAATCCCTCCAAAACATAGTGGACACAGCCTAAGACATCACAGGCAAAACCCTCCCTACTATCAAGAACCTTTACAGGGAACGCTGGCATTGGAGAGCAGCAGTAATCACCAAGGGATCATACCATCCAGGAGGCATTCTGTTCTCATTACTGCCATCAGGAAAGAGGTCTAGGTGCCACAAGATTCGCACCACCAGGTTCAGGAACAGCAGCTACCCCTCCACCATCAGACTCCTCAACAATAAACTCAATCAGGGACTTATTTAAGGACTCTTCCTTATATTGATTTTTTTTAAATTCTCTCTGTAATGCAGCCAGTTTGTTTACATTTTTAAATTCTGTTTACACTTTTACACTTTATTCAGTTACTGATTTTTTTTTGCACTATCATTAAGTGGTAATTCTGCCTTGCCTGCAGAAGAAAAGAATCTCAGAGTTTTACGTGATGTCATTTATGTACTGTGACATTAAATCTGAAATCTGATTGTGCAGTATCACGCTCAACCGAATCAATGAGGTGCTAAGTCTAATCTCCACAAGGAAAACATTTTTTAATCAATTGATTTTCATTCATTAATGTACAACCCAATGCCCCTCAAGATATTTTAGTGACTGTTTCATGGAGACTTTTATTTCTAGCATCCTTTCAATTTCCAGAATTTAAAATTCAGATTCTCAAAGTGACAGGAGAGCTTTAAAATCAATTCCTTTGGATTATCGTTCCAATACTACAATCACATTGCTACAGCTTTGTTCTTGAAAGAGCATGTGTAAATGTAATACATCTTTGTATGCATGGAAATCTTTAAGAACTACATGCACTAAATTGTATGACTTTTGATGCATTTTTATGAAGGTGTTATATTCAAATAGGGTATTCAGAATGGTTTTCTGTGGATTACATTGACTTTCAAGGTCAACTGACATTAATCAGGAAAGAAGAAAATTAAACTTCTGAACTCAATTCTCTCAGCATGGCTGATGTTTAGACAGCATTAGGCTTGCAGCTAATGGTAACATTGGGTGCTCAGCATTTATTTCCATAATGATTTTACAAAACAAATGCAAAAAGTTACATTGCATGATCTTTGTTTATTAAGCACAAGAAAATAAAGGAGCAATCCCTCCAACAGATTAACAAAGGGAAGTGAATTAAAGGGCCCCAATGTGATATTGATATCGTACATAGTCTCTACTGTGCTTGTTTTTCATTGTTTAGTATATATGCAGAATTAATGCTGCGTGTCTCCTCAACAGGCAGGGCATTTCAATGTTGTTCATCTCAGTGCAAACTGTCTGATAAATGTAAATTTATTTTGTATTTATTGTCTCTTTTTACACAGTGATTTATTGCATACTATCCTGGCTGTTTTTTTTTAAATTCAGTATATTTTTGGTTGCAGCAAGTAAGAATTTTGGAGCATCTATACATTGCACAATGTATAAGACAATATACTCTGTATCATTATTATCAAACTGATCCGTCCAGTGGCATGAGCTTCTTCCATCCACCACTATGCATTGGATAGCTGAAGGGGTGACAACATATACTGTCTCCCACCAACCAAACTCTACATTTTCCCTTACCTTCATGGCTCCTTTTCATTTATTGCTGCGAAAAGATGTGACATGATTGTGGGCTGAAGCTCAAGGAAAGGATTGCTCATCTGCTGATGTTCTTGTCCAGTCCTCGATGGACAGAGTTAATCTTGCCTTATGATGCATCAGCATGCAGAGTTTGTGCTGTATTGTCCCATCGGATGAAAAAAAAGGATAGGGTTTATATCCTGAATGCTGACAGCGGCGGAGAGAAAGTGGTCTCAGCTGCATAAAGAGGTTTAGCTGTCTTGTTTGGAGTAGAGCAGTTCCATAAGGACATTAATGGATGTTACTTAACCATTTACACAGATCACAGATCACTGATTCCCCTGGAATAGAAATGAAACCAGTAGCTCAAGTGGTTTTCCGGCAAGTTCAAAGATAGGCCTTGACTTCAAGAGCTTATGAATATATTATTGTTTTCAAGGAAAGGAAATACCATGAAAATGGAAATGCTGTTATTTGTTCTGCTGGTGAAGGTAACAGCTGCTGATGGAATACAAAGCAGAGGACTGAAGATGGATCATCTGGATACACCACATGAGGAACTGTGCAATCAGACAGTGGAGAGAGTAAAAGATTTCATGCTGCCTAAAATGGGTCCAAAAATGAGATCCCCGATGTATTACAAAGATTTTGTCAAATAATGTTGAATTAGCGAGGGGGTGTGGTGGTACGCCACTGGCCTACTGCAGGGGGAAACCTCTGCATATGCAGAAGAGCATGGGGACAAGACACCACCTGGCCGGCTGTCATTCAGCCGACCTGAATAGACCAAGCCCCACCGGTCGGGTGTCAATCACCCTCTGGGATATAAGCCCTTTGAAGACTCTCTCAGAGTTTACAGCAGCTCTCCTCACAGCTGGTTCTGTGGAAGTTTATGTCGAATAAAGCCTGTAGTGCAATCTTTTGGCTTTGTGTGTTTGCTTCTGACCGACAGCGTACCATGGGGGCTAGGATGTGGAATGATGTACAGTTTATATGTAGCCATATATACAGTATATTTCAAGTATATTTTCCAAGTCAGCTGGGATTCGGGTGTTTTTGATGGCTCATCTTGTGTCACCGTTGTGTTCTTTGGCATGTTGGTTGATATCTGTTATCTGTTAGGCCCTTTTCCACTGGTACCTTGTCCCAGGAATTAATGGGGACAGGGTCAAGTGGTAAAAGAAAACTGTCAGCATGCTGGCATCAAATGATGTCATTTCATGATGGAAATTAACCACCTCTACCCCTATTCATATTCTCGGCGTTTGCTGACGCCAGTGTACTGATAAAACCAGTGGAAAAGGGACAGCAGAAAGTCACCCTTTTCCAGTTGAAGGGAGAACATTCCTATCCCCGGGATTGAGTTGTATCCCAGTAAAGTGTAGCCCAGTGGAAATGGCACAAAGGGCTTTCTATCCCAGGACATTGCAAACCAATTAACTGGGGTGCCAGTGGAAAAATGGGCTATAGAGTCAGAAAGTTATAGAGCATGGAACAGGAACTTAGGCCCAACTCGTCTATGCCTACCAAATTGGCATTCTGGTGCACAGGCTTATAGGTGAATGCCAGTGGGAGGGGGAAAGAAAGGAGCAGGGAGGTGATGGGGGAGGCGAAAAGGGCTGTTAGACGCTCTGTGATAAGGGGAAGGGTTGGGGAGCTGGGCAGGGCAGGTTGCTGGTTCTGTAACAGTGTTGTGCTAACTGCTGGGCTAACCATGCTGCCGTAATAGTTAACCCCCCTCCTCCAAGTTTACAGATAAAGGCTTATTAATATACTTAATACCAATAAAGGTAAAGACTCCTACTAGGCAGGGATAGGGAGACACTTTGGAAGAGTTGCCCCAGAGACAAGCGGCGTTGGCCGGCTCTTCCTCCTGGGTGACACCATTTAATTCAAAATCAACTTTATTCAAACTTTATTCAAACAGATGCTGCGTGCACTGCCTGAATTCTTGCTCCCATCTTTATCAAGTGTGTTGCTTCAAAGAACCATTTTTTAAACAATTTTACACTTTTATTTAAATTTTGATGCGTTTTAATTTTTAAAATTTATTTATTTTCTCAATTTTTTTTGCTGGTTGCTTGGGGTTGCTGGTTACTTGAATTCCAGATGCTGGGATTTTATGGTATTTGGTAAGTTGTGAATGCATTTACAATTCCTCTGTGAATACTCCATATATGCAGTTTGTACTGTTAGCTGGCTGATCCTTTGGAAAAGGAGTGTTGGAGTGTGGCTGTTATAAAAAGCTGAACAACTCTATGAGGCTGTTGCATATTATATTGCTTCCTGAGAGCAAGCAGTAGCAAGTTGTGAACAAGATAGCAGGGGTGATCATGTTGGAGAAAGTGGCTGCTGAGCAAAATGAGAAAGTGCTCAGCAGAGGAGAGAATTTTTTTTGTACTACCAGGTGAAAGTGAAATGCTATTAGTTTCTAGGGTGAGGGAAGCTGCAGGTGAATGTGCAATTAGAATGAAGGGAGTTAATGCATTTTCCAATTGTCACGAAAGCAGAAGCATAGAAAGATATGAAGGGTATTGTTTAAAAGACTGGGAGAGGGGATGGGAGCACAGACTGGGGAGAATAGATTTACATTAGTGATGTAACCAGCCACAATTCAGACTGCAATTCATAATTCTATCTGATGTGGTTCTGATGCTGTGTTCATCAACTCCCATGGATTTCAAACTTTTCCCCTAAACTTACATTCCATCTTAAGCGATCCCTATGCCATCGGTACATTGTGATTTGTAAGGAGGTTTGTGAGTGTGAAGGGAAGGTTGAAAATAACTGCTCTGGACCCAATTGTTAATGAAATATTTTGCTTGAGAAAAATTGTCATTGGCCCATTTCCTTTGGAGTTATGAGACTGTGCACATAATGAGTCAATTAGGTACGACTTAAACAGTGGTTGTCAAACTTTTTCTTTCCACTCACCTTAAGCAATCCCTTACTAATCACAGAGCACTTATGGCATAGGGATTGCTTAAGGTGGAATGTGAGTTTTGGGGGGCAGCTTGAAAACCACTGCCTCCAAGTCCTTGCTACCATTCAATTCAAGGGGGAAAAAATGGCATTCAAGAGAAAGTTTGCAATCCTTGCATATTCCACAGAAAAGGCACCACCATGCTGTTATATTCAGAAGCTCCAGACTGTGGCATTCTCCTGCTCCGAACATCAAACATATCAGGAACAACATCAGCTGAGTTAAAAGGCACTTCTTAAGAAGTACAAACAAGCATTAAATTAGTTTCTGACTCAAGCCAGTATGGTCCTCCAATTGGACAGTCATGCCACTTTGTTTGGAAACACTTGGTCACACCAAAAATTAAAATGTAATCTAACATAAACATTTTGATTACAGCTTCAGACATTATGATATCTGAATATCACACACTGCTAAATAAAAACCACCCTCAGTCAATACTTGTGAGTAACCTTCAAGAAAACATTTTTTTTACAAGTACATTGTAACAACCTGAGAACACTCCAAGCCTCTTTTGTCAAAAAGCTTTTTCAGGTGCATTCTTCACTAAGAATGAAGAAGCAGAAGTGGCCCTTTAAATTGCCGTGCAGGTGGCAGTGTTTAAAGTGCAACGCTGGCTACCTGAAGGACACAGCTGCACAGGATGGGGCTCTGAGCACACTCCGGCTCCTGCCCAGTGTAAGCTGTGATCAGCAGCCTGACCCTTTAACATCCGCTTTCAGCCAGCTGCATTCAGGTGGCTGGGGGAGCCACTGAGCTGAGCTGATTATCCCTCTCAGAGGAGGGTTATGTAGCTTGCCTCAAGAGTGCTTCCTGCACATTCAGGTGGCCTCAAAACAGCCGCATATTGCCTAAAAATGCGGCTTTACATGTGGGCCAATTGGCCACCTGAAAGTGCCTTTTGCCTCCGATAGATGCTGAAGAGAGTGGCTGAGTTCCTCCAGCATTTCAGTGTGCTTTCTATTACCTTCTTCTCCCCATCAAGAGCCAGAATTGCATTGGAAAAGCAGGATATCTGGCCTTCTGATTATGTTAGCAGAGTGATGCTACTGTTCGTGTTTATATCTCACACCTCCCAGGATCTGACCTGGGATATTGCCTGTGTGGAATGTGCCTCTTCTCTCTGGTTACTTACATTTCCTCTGGGTGCTCTGGTGTCCCCCCACATTCCAAACACATGATTATAAGTTAATTAGCTTTGGAAAGTTGCTCCTTAGTTTAGGTTTATGGCAAAAGAATCAAAGGGTAGCCAATGGGCATGTGTGATAGAGAATTAGGTGCAGGGGTTCAGGGGAAAATTTTCAATTTCACTTTCAATTTTGACACCTCATTTTCCTCATGCAGTCTTTACGATTTTTCAGTTTAATATCTAAAACGTCATCGCAGTAAAGAAACATGGAGAGAGGCATGAATGTATGTAATGGAATTGTCAATGTAGTAGCTCATGACAATTTTAGCTTCAGGGTCAGTAAGAGGATCTTAAAAGCTTTGGTGAATAGCTCAATGTGTTGAAAATTGGAGGATGTCAGACTACAGTCATGTCCACAAAAAGATGATTTGGGCTTGAGGGGAATAAAGACATTTTGTTCTAATTACCTGAAGGAACTATACTAGTTCTCAATAAAAGTAATTCTAAGTTGCTTGCGAACCAGCAGTTTGCTACTGCTCCTTCAAAAAGTCAAAAAGCGTCATCTTCAAGAATTAAATTAATATTTTACCTTGTTTATGGAATCAGAATCAACATTTATTGTCATGAACAAGTCATGAATTCAGTGTGTTGTGGAAGCATCCTAGTGCAAACATTCATACTATAGCCATCTTACAACATTACTATAAAAAATTAAAATATTAGTATACTAAAAATAAAAGTGTCAGTGTTCATTGATTATTCAGGAATCCAATGGCAGTGGGAAAGAAGCTATTCTTGTGCCGTTGAGTGCTCATCTTTAGGTTCCTGTACCTTTTTTCTGATGATAGCAGAGTGAAGAGGGCATGGTCTCGATGGTGGGGTCTTTGAGGATAGAAGCTGCTTTTTTTTTAAAGACACCACCTCATGAAGATGTCCTCAATGGAGTGAAGTCTGGTGCCTGTGATGTCGCAGCCAAGATAACAACCCTCTGGAATCTATTCTTGTCCTGAGAGTTGGTAAATCAGTACCAGGCAGTGATGCAACCAGCCAGAATGCTCTCCATGGTACCCCTGCAGAGGTTTTCGAGTGTTTGGTGACATACTGAATCTCCTCAGACAACTCACAAAGTATAACCACTGGCAAGCCTTCTTCGTGATTGCATTAACATGGAGGGTCCAGGACAGATCCTCGGTGATGTTGACACCCAGGAATTTGAAGTTCTTGACCCTCTCCACCACTGAAGCCTCAAGGACTAGGTCATGTTCCCCTGACATCCTCCTGAAGTCCACAATCATCTCCTTGGTTTTGCTAAGTTTGAGTACAAGGCTGTTATCGTTACACCATTCAAAGAGCTGATCTATCTCCCTCCTGTATGCTTCCTCATTGCTGTTCGTGATTCTGCTGACAACTGGTGTCATTGACAAACTTGTAGATAGCATTGGATGAAGATTTCAGTAGGCTTGTCTTTAGAAGCCAAACCAATAAGGATGCATAATGAGGGTCAGTAACACGCCTCCCAGTGTCAAGCAGGATGAGAAATATTTGATCCAAGTCCTTGTGCAGGGTATGGAGCACTTCATTTTCAACACAGATTTCCACATCATGATCCTACCTTGCCACCCTGGAGTCTTTTCAACCAATGACCCTGCGACTAATATTCACTAAATGAACCAATAGCATGATGCTAATGAATGAAATAATCCAAGGTTTGTGGAGATAATCATGAAAACTATTTTTTCCATCATGATCTTTTTACTTTGGAAGAATGGATGCACTACCAACTGTTTTGGTGCTTGACCTTATATGGCCCTCAGCTCAGAGACAGCTACATCTCACTACCAGCTATGGTAACTAAGGTGAGTGTTGACTCTTGTGAGCTCACTTGTGGAGGAGCCCTGCTTACCAATCCCTAAACATCAAACCAGAAATTGTGAATTCTCATATTTTCCTTGAGGCATTACTGAGAAATATCATTCTAGAATGAGGATGAAGAAAGAATGAGCAAAGTTACAACAAGGGAAGGATGTACATTTGGACAAACCCTTATTTTCCCAGCAAAGCCCATTAAAATGTGCCTGCTCTGTAAAACCAAGGCATCTAAGAGCTTTGATTTTCAGATTATGTAATGCTTTTGGAATCTTGTAGGATGTAAAGGTTAATATTTTGTATTGTACAAGGAATGGAATATAAGAAAGAATAAAAGGGAGACTATTATTTGCATGGGGAGAAAATTCAAAATTTGCAGGTTTAAAGGGACTTGGGAGTCCTTGTGCAGGATCCCTGTGAAATGAGGAACAAGTTTTGCAGGCCCAAGAAGCATGAGTTTGAACATAAGTTGATCACAGCAAAGATCTTTATTTACCTGCAGAGGAAAGTCACTAAAGGGATCGTGCACATGCGCATGCACACACGCAAACACACAAGTGGACAAGTCACACACAATACACTCGCATCGGTTGCAACTAACAACTCACTCTATAAAATATAGTGAAAAGGCACAACAATGTTATCCGCCACCCCTCAATCCTGATGCAGGTGCAGCACCCTGATTAGTTAGGAAAGGAAGAATTTACTAAGATTGTCACAACGTAGCCACAATGGTGATGTAAGCATGCACTACAATAAACCCCCAGCCCTTTACTAGCACATACAACTCTCCAGCATCGTCCATGGCTCACAACCTGGAGGAGAGATTAAGTTCCACTTGTCGAGGTTTATACCCCAGTCGGACAGTGGGGCCGGCCCAGGTATGCCCCAAATACAGCAGATGATTCAAGGAGCCAATGGCAAGGTGTGTATTCTTTTATAAGGGCCAATGGCAAGGTTTGTGCTCACTGTGGGCAGTCTTGACCTTGATCAGCTGATGTGTTGGCTTCATACCATGTTCTCTCAGGAAGAGTCACATAACCCTCCATACCACATTCCACGCCTCAGAAGTCATGGCATGCCACCAGTCAGGCCAAGGATTAGTCCAGCCCAAACAAGTTCCCACTACAAGGAGACTGATAGTACTCACCCAGTGAATGATAGTGGCCCACAATTTCCCAGTGCCCCAAATGGTCATCAGCTCCCCCAAGAGGTGTTGTGTTGAAAGAATTGGTCCTGTGCCAGCTCTCTAAAGTGATCAGCCAAGTGGGTGATATTCCCCGATTCATCAGGAATGTAGGTGCCGCACTCTTTATCAACCACAGCACAGGTACCACCTTTGGCCGTGAGCAGATAGTTTAAGTGCCAACATTCCTGAGCCCTGCCTATCGGTTGGCGAATCCTCGAGAGTCAGAATGCGTCCTGGTCAGCTGTCTCTGAAGATACATGCAGGGCATTGTTTATTGCCCATTGGGTAGATAGCCCACCCTGAATACCCACTCCTCAATGAGACAGACTCACTCCACCACCGCCCTCATCCTAGTGCCAAAGCAGCCATGTAGCCAGGGATTTTCCACGTCGTTGCCTATAGTAATTCCCCTGCCAGCTCCTTATCTGAAAGCTTCATGGGGTCTTGGTGATTTCACAAGGGCCATGGGCATGATGACATACATCTTCCTGGCCCCTGCTCTATCTCCCCATTGGAATGGGCTGGTAGGGATTCTTGATGCCCGGTCTGGGACTGCATGGTCACTGTTCTAGCTTGCAAGTGATTGGGTGTGTAGGGGGTTTAGCATCGTGGTTCAGCATCCTCATTGTTGTCGCTAACCAACCACATGTCCCCACAGGTTGGGAATATCCCTCTGCTGTATCACGGTGCAGATCATGATTGGGTCTGGCCAACATTCGGCCTGACAGGCCACTCTTAGCTGTTGTAATATTTGTAGCCTGCATGGTATTTCTGTCTCTTTCTGTTCATACTCAGTAGCCCAGGTCTGCTCAGCATGAACTGCTTCTCCAATTGTGAGGCAGCACCCCTGTAGGATCACTACCTCCCTCTTTAAATGGCCACTTACCATTCTATTTTGTATACAGAACTCACCCTGGTGCCTCAGGATGGCTGCTAGTAGCCAGAAAGTGCTTCTCTGAAACCCCTTACTCCCTGGGAATCCCGGACTTTTGAGGAGGGAGACCACATGGTCCCTAATTTTCTCCCTACAGGGGTCTCAGCGATCAGACAAATCTTCTGGCCTACCATGGTCTACCACTCACAGAGTGTGGACCCCTTTTGCGAATCCAAAACATTTCTCTTGAGTTTGTGCCCACCTGAGACTCCTTGGACGCTGCTCACAGTGCCAATGATGTGAGGAACAAATTTGGGAGGTCTGAGAAGCAACACAAGTTCATCACAGCAAGGATTATTTACCTATGGGGGAAAGACACACACACAAGACAAGACACACTCAAAAAAGACATACTCAAACACACACACACACACACACACACACACACACACACTTGGACAAGACACACATAATACACTCGCATCAGACGCAACCAACAACCCACACTCACTACTAATTACAAGCTATAAAATATAGTGAAAACATGCAACAATGCTACCCACACACCCCCAATCTGGTGCAGATGTGGCACCCCAATTAGTTAGGAAAGAAAGAATTTTCTATGCTTTTAAGCATACACCACAATAAGCCCCAACCCTTGACTGGCACACACCAGCATTGTCCACAGCTCACATTCTGGAGTGGAGCTTGGGTTCATTCCCAGCGAAAAACCTGTTCCATGTGTTAGGCTTTATACTTCAGCTGGCCAGTGGGGCCTGCTCAGGTAGGACCAAAGTAGGACAGGAGATTAAGGGCGAGGTGTGCATTCTTTCAAAGGGGCCAGTGGCAAGGTGTGTGCTCACTGTGGGTGATTTTGACCTTGATTGGCAGGTGGTTTTCAACTAGTTTCCTGCTGGAAGGATTACATGACCCTCCATACTACAAACCCCTAAAGTTAAGTCGGTGGTGAAGAAAGCGTATGTAATGTTGACATTCATATCTTGAGGAATAGGATATAGAGTAAGAACAGGGACATTGAGGCTGTATAAGGCACAGGGGAGGCGTCACTTGGATTATAGGCTGCATTGTTGGGCTCCTCATTTAAGAAAGAATGTGTTGGCATTGGAGGGAGTTCAGAGAAGATTCACAAGAATGATTCGTGGAATGAAGGGATTAATATATGAGGAATATTTGACAGCTCTTCAATTGTACGCCTTGGACCTCATTGAAGCATTTCAAATGTTGAAAGGCAAGAACAGAGTAGGCATGGCAAAGTTGCTTCCCATGGTAGGGAGTCTTGTACAATTGGGGCACAACTTCAGGATTGAAGGACAGCCATTTAAAACAGAGATGCAGAGGATTTTCTTTTGCCAGTAAGCAGTGAACCTCTGGAATTTGTTGCCATGGGTGACTGCGGAGGCCATGTCATTGGGAAGAGATTTATAGGTGTCTGAATAGTCAGGATATCAAAGATTATGGAGGAAAGGCTGGGGAGTGAGACTGAGAGGGAAAATAAATCAACTCATGGTGGAAAGGTGGTGGAGACTTTATGGACCAAATTACCTACTTCTGCTCCTCTTATGTAGGAAGCATTTAGTCTACATTGATTACCACATATGATAGCTCATTTCAAGGGGCACTTAGTCTGCTATGTTAGAGCCTGAAGTCAGCTGTGTGTGAGCGTCGATGGCCACAAAAGCGATAGCGATGTTCGCTGGGTATACTTTGAGTTTCAGCCTACAGACCACATTTGGGTGCACAAGGCTCTCATTACTACTGCTATCAAACAGGCATTTTATTGCCTTCCCATTGACAGTGATGTCTATCATCGAGCACCCATGTCCATGGGGAATGTCCTCAGTTAGAATGGTGGATGCTAGGACTGCCTCGGGGTCTGAGTTGCTATTCCCCGATGGTTGTGGTGAGTAGGAGCCAGTGGGTGCCCCTTGGAGCATTGGGTGCGGCGAGTGTGCAGTTTTGTACGTGTATGTGTTGACCACGTCATCCGGTCGGCGAGTTGGGTGAGTTGGGGTGGTCGTGGGTTGGCTGGCCCTTGTTGGCAGCACTCAGGAGACGCACAGTTGGGTGACTCGACTGGAAGTAATGTCAGACATGATGTCATTGGTGTGGAGAGAAGTGGCGTCATCAGTGCGGGCGTCCGAGGTGAGCACATGGAGCGGCATGTTTGGACGGCCGGGCCAGAAGTGACGTGGTCGGTGTTGGTGGAAGTGGTGGGTGGAGAAATGCTGTTGCCTGGTATCCACATGTGAGGGTATCGAGAGAGTCAGAAGGGGCTCCTGGTTGGTCGCGGAGGACGGCAGCGCTCCTGGTGGGTTTGGAGAGGGACACTTTAGCAAAGTTGCTTTTCTTGCTGCATCGGGAGCAAAGTGAGTTCCTCGCCGGGAATTTCTTTCGGGAGCACCTGTCCGACCCAAACCAGGACCTGCAGTACTTACAGTGGTGGACTATGTCAGCAACGGCGATCGTCTCTTCCACATGGGGCCCCTCAGTGACTTCTGTCATCGACATCAGCCAGGCTGGTGGTTGGGGGAGGTGAGCATCGAAGGCCTCTACATGATGAGCTGCAACTTCTAGGGAGCGGACCACCTCTATGATCCAGGTAAGGGAGGCATTATTCTCCTCCAACAATCCCTGCAAGTCACCCTCGACCACAACCCTCGCACGCGGGCATCTCAGACAAGTTGCTCCACCTCCCAGCAGTCACTCCAGCTTCGATTGTGCATGGGTATTCTAGATCTCACAGTGCCCCTAGATAAGTGACTGCTGTACCCTGATGATGAGCAAGTACCTGGCATAGAGTATGTTCATCGATGGCCAGTACCTGCCTTCCAGTCTGACCATCATTGGTTCAAAATCCATGCAGTCTTGGATACCCTGGAAAGCCCGTGTGCCCAGCTTGGTACGAGGTACCATGAGTTTCTTCTGGTTAGTGTTGATGACCTCAGCCTGTGTATGGATGATCGCCTCAATCACATGTTTCCAGATCTCGAAGTTTGCTGAAGAGTCTAGATGTTGAGGGTTGATATCCAGCCTTTCAATGGTGAGGAACTTCTCCATGGTCTTTTTTAAATTTTAAGCTAATTAAATTGTGAGCGCAACTGTGCAAATGATTCTGACACAAAGTCCACAGACTGTATAACAGGCTTTAATTAGCTTAAATTGTACATCAGTCTTAGTATCTTTGCTGGCTCCACGTGTCTGTCTGTTCCACGGAAGGGGCTGGCTCGAGTCTTTATATGGTCTGGTGATTGACAGGGGCCAGGTGGGGCCAGCCTCCCAGGTTGTCTACCTGCAGGTACAGTGGTTGCCCCCTGCTGTATGCTGGTAGAAGTGCAGCCAGTGTAGTGCTTGTATCACCACACTGTGACGACACCAGATAAGGACAATGGCTTTTTTTTCCTGATAAACATTTTCAAACTAGGTGTTCTTTTATGGCAGTGTTATGGAGACTCTAATTCGAAAGGGAGGCACGAAGAAATTTACTTCAGCAATGTATTTCTTCCTTTTAACAGGAACCCCTAAACGGGGGTTCGTAAGTCTAGACAGAGATGGGAATCAGACTTAAATATAAGTATTAATAAACAAAACTGGTCTGATTTATGTCAGGACAGTATGACAAATACAATAAATGTAAGATACAGACTGGTGCAATATAATTATTTACACCAGTTATATCTCATGCCGCAAAAGTTAAATAAATTAAAATCAGATATTTTGGATCAATGTTTTAGATGTGGTGAGGAGATAGGAACCTATTTACATTCAACCTGATTATGTCCCAAGGTGAGGCCCTTCTGGGTGGATCTAGGGAATTTCTTAGAGCAAATTATAGAAATTAAATTTTCACAGTTTTTCTATTGGGGAATATTGTGGGCATAAGACCTAAAATGAGGCTGTCCAAATATCAAACAGAATTTGTCAAGATCGCATTGGCTGTGTCCAGGAAATGTATAGCAGTTACTTCGAAGTCTGATTGGAATGCGGAAATGCCATAGCTGTGTTCCCATTGAGAAGATTACCTATAACCTAAGAAAGAAGTATGGCACGTTTTTAAACATATGACAGCCATACTTACAAAATGTGGCTGCAAATCTTTAGATGTACCCCCGTCCCCTAAAGACCTGCATCAACATCCCCTTGAAGCCTGTGGAGTAGATGACGGATCCCCAACAATTCCTCTTTATTTATCTATTTATCTATCTATTTATTTATTTATTTTCTTACTTTCTTTTTCCTCGGGATTTCTTCTTTCTTTACTAATTCTCTCTTCTTTTCTTTGGGAGGATGGGGGTGGGTGGGATGAGGGATTATAGTCATCATGTATCATAGATCACTACCTCTTTTCTGTATTTGAAATATTCTCTTTTTTTCTTGTTGATTGCAGGTTTGGCTTTAAAAATCTAAATAATATATTCAAAAGAAGATGGCAGTGTTATGTCCCCATTACTGATTCTAGCTTTTTGTCAGATGCATTTACTTTATTGCCTTTAACCTTCCCAATTTCTATGTGGGGTTCGAAGTCCAGGATGGCAGTTACTTAGTGCAAACTGTGTTTCGATGAATAGCTTGGTTACTTGATGCCAATGTTGGTCATTCTGGAAAATTAGGCAGGTTTCAACTCAGGTTATCAATGCCAGCACCTGTCTTCTTTCTTGAAAACCATCTTTATTCTTGACCCATTAGCCTGAATTGAGATGGAAGGAAGAAAATTAAATAATAAACACACAATAATAACATCCCTTCCATTTTAATTATTTCTGCTTAATCCTAACAAGTTTCTTTGTTGCTCTTTGTCACTCTCTGATCTTCAGTTGAAATTATTTCCTCAATGGCAGTAAGCCCATCTTCAGTGCGTAGCCTCCTTTCTGTTTAATGCTTGGCTGAGCTGCTGGAAAACACCTCATGAATGTATGCAGCATGTGTTTTTGCTTTGCATTTAATATAGAAACAGCGATTGCAAGTATGATAATAAATCGCTGGCCTTTCATTCCTTTCATCCTGGCAAGAATGCATACAATTTCTTTGGCTTTACATCAGAGATGGATTACCGTGTATGCATATGGGAAAAGAACACAACTGTGCTACCAAAGTGAGAAAAAGCTATTTTATATATGCATGAAGTATCATATTTAATTTATCCCTCATAATCGGGTTATTAAACGTTTTCCACCACTGAAACTGAATTGGTTGAGTGATGCTTATTCCTGCTGCCATCTCTTGTCATGTTTTGTTTGCTTTCAGTTTTAGATTGTTCTTTCCATGATGAGAAAGTAGATTATTAGTGTTACACCAGCAATTCGATAGTCTCGTTAGAGCAGTATGTTCTTTGGCTTGGCTTCGCGGATGAAGATTTATGGAGGGGGTAAAAAGTCCACGTCAGCTGCAGGCTCGTTTGTGGCTGACCAGTCCGATGCGGGACAGGCAGACACGATTGCAGCGGTTGCAAGGGAAAATTGGTTGGTTGGGGTTGGGTGTTGGGTTTTTCCTCCTTTGCCTTTTGTCAGTGAGGTGGGCTCTGCGGTCTTCTTCAAAGGAGGCTGCTGCCCGCCAAACTGTGAGGCGCCAAGATGCACGGTTTGAGGCGTTATCAGCCCACTGGCGGTGGTCAATGTGGCAGGCACCAAGAGATTTCTTTAGGCAGGTACTTTGCCACCGTTCTGAAAAATTTGGCATTTATTTATTAATTTCTTCCACCAGATCATCTTTGAAGCGATTCCCTTAAAATCTGAGGGCCACAAGATGTTCAAACATCTACTAAACTTTCCGTCAGGCTTTTTATTGTCTCATCAGGTTGACTTGGAATCTAGAAGCAATGCTTAATTTCCAGGGCACAACTTCAGGGAGGGGGGAGGGGAATGGTGGAGCATAATTTCTCTTGTTATGGATTTACTTTGAATCTCAATTTAATAGTTAGAGAATTACTTGAGATGCTGGAAAAGGCCATTTGCTTCTCATGCAAAAACCGTCCAATTGGTTTAAGAGACAGCTCCCTCTCCAATTTGCCTGTGGACAGTTGTGTTAAATGACCATTTGCAGGACCATAAGCCAAAGGTAGCAATTTCTCAGGTTTATTCCAAGGAAAGTTGGCATCACGACACTTTAAAATTTGTAGTTCCATGTTAATAGTCTGGTGAAGAGGGCTAAAAGTCTGACCTATCTACTGCCCAACAAATTATGCATACATAATTCTAATTTCCAACACTAATTATTTTTTATGCATTACTTAAATGTTATAATGACTTCTGTGGAACAAAGAAAATCAGAACATTTCTTCTGATTATTTAAAATGCATTGTCTGAAAAGAACATGATCTTCTTTGTCAGCAGACCCAAATCTATACCAACATCACCTCCTCCTTGCTACCCATCAATAATGTGGAACTTCTACCTGTGCTTAGCCCCTTCTCTATTCCCTATATACTCATGATTATGTCATTAAGTTCCTCCAAAACAATCCATAAATTTGGTGACAAAACCACCATTGTTGGCCAAATAATGGGAAATAATGAGTTAGAACATAGGATGGAGTTCAAGAATCTGGTTGGGTTGTGCCAGATTAGCATCTTATTTAAATGTGAACAAGACAAGAAGTTTATTTTGGATACTCAGAAGGGTCAGCCAAGGGACCATACAAGTGTCTGCATTCATGGAATGGCAGTGCAGAGGATTTGTACCTTCAAGTTTCTTGGCCTTCTCCTCGACCTAAAACATTAGGACAACTGTAAACAAGATATACCAACACCTTTAATTCCTAAAAACTCTGAGAAGATTTGTCATGACCTCAAATTCTCCACCAATATCTACAGATCCACTGTGGAAAGTTCACTGATTAGGTTGTATCATGCCCTGGTTCAGTAATCTGAGTGCTCAGGGATTCAGAAGATGGTGGAGAGCAGCAAACATGGTCAAATCCATCACAGGCTCCAATCTCCCATCCATTGAACAGATTTATGTGAGGCCCTACTTCAAGAAGGAAGTCAGCATCATTAAGGACCCCGTCACCCTTGTCACCACCTTTTCTTGTTGCTATCTTTGGAAAGAAGATAACTTTTGGTTCAAATATACCTGATTTCCGATGAACCTCCCCTTATTAACCAATTCATAGACTACACCACGACCACAAAAATACTTCAAATTTGAAACACCAATTTTTTTTTCTTTCACTAACAGTAAATATGAATACTTATCTATCTATCTGTTGGATTTATTATCTCTTTCCATACAGTGGTAATTTAACATGTACAATGGTCATTTTTTTAAACAAGTTCCTGTTTGCTCTCAACAAATAAGAACTTTGGTCCATTCTACATCATAATTATATGTACGACAAGAAAATCAATATCATTAAATGCTTAAAGTTTCTTTGTTATGTAATGAGTAAAGAACTGAAACTGAATACCTTGTCATTCACTTTTAATTGATTAAAACATTCCGAACAATAATATAAATGCACTTCCTGCTGTTCTCTAATATTAACGTAATTAAATTAAAATCATTTCTCTGTGGATGGCTGTCTACTGAATGTTTTATTTGTGGCATCCCATTGGATACATAAATTCACCTTTGTGATTCCGGAGAACACTGACTGTGTCAATGTACTCCAATGCTTCAGATTAAATTACCTAAGTACTTTCATTTGTCACTGTCACAGTGGGAACAATAAAGTTGCAGCAGGTTGAAACACAATGGGACATCTGAGAACTCAAAATCCACTTCATAAATGCAGTGTCATTTGACAAAAATAAGAAAAACACAGAACAAAACGGAAACAGACTGTGTGATGAAGGGGGAAGGGTGGTGAGATGGTAGGTTTTGCATGAGTAATGATTGCTCTGGGAATCATCCGCCCACTTACACAAAAGGGAGCTATCAAAGAAGAAGAAATCTAGAATTTTTGGATCACTTTCTGCAAAAGATAACTAACCATTAATTCACATATTTAACTCTATGTTCAATTTCGACAAGGTGAGAATGATCCAGTTTGACAAAAAGCATGACCATGTGACAGTCCGGTCACTGCCAGTGACTGCATTGTTCTTCATGTATCTTTATGTTGTGAAAGGACTGGTAACAATGGTGAAAAGAGATGTTTCCGGCATTGGTCTTTTGTACCTTTTCCAGCAGAATCAAGCCAGCCCGGGTCTAAAGAATAATCTTTTTCTCCATTTCCATTTAAAACCAAATATCCAAATATAATTTTTAAAACCAGCGCCAACACCCTTTGTGCCAATTTTATGTGAAAACACAGAAATTGCAGGCCATAGTATCTAATTGTGAATAATTCAATATTCATTTTCAATTTTTAATTCTTTTTATTGTCCAATATTTTTATAATGTGGAAATGAGGTAATAAGAGATGAGATGAAGATTCAAAAGACTGCTGATAATGAATTTTGTTTTAATGAAAGAAGTGCTCTTTGACAATGTAGTGAACAGGGAATTCACTACTCGTGCTATGCTCTAAAGACTGGGTCCTTCCCTGATTCTGCCACCTGCATATCCCAATATAAACCCTGGACCCCCACCAAAACCCAAGTTCAGCTCGCAGACTGTGTGTGCTATTCTTATTGAATAAAAGCATGTTGTACTCTCTCTGGTCTTGAATGCTCTCTATCGGATTACAATTTTATTCAATAAAGAACGGGATGGAAGCACTGTTGAAGCCCGTGATGCTCCTCATCGATCCTCTGTCCCCAGAGGCCCTGGAAGAGTTCACATACTGGCTGAAGTGATTTCAAATGTACCTGTTGGCCACACAAGAGGTCTACACAACAGATGAGCTCAAGAGGTTAGCGCTCCTCTCCTGCGTCAGATCTAAAGGATTCCCGATCATAGGGGACTGTACGACTTATGCAGCAGCTGTTGAGAACCTGAAAGCCTGCTACATGAGGCCTCAAAACATCATTTTAGCAGGGCATCAACTCTCGAAACAGAAGCAGCAGCCTGGTGAATCCATTGAAGACTATGTCTTCATCCTACAAGCACTTGCAAGGAACTGCGGGTATGAGGACGGCACGGCCCGAGAACGGGAAGATGAGGAGATCCTGGATGCACTGGTCACTGAGGTCCGATCCAAATACATTCTTTTGCTGGAGAAAGGCAGAATGGCACTGCCTGACAATGTACTACTGGCCAAGTAGCTGGAGATGACCCAACTGGGGGCTGACAATTTGGAAGGCAGCAGCACCCTTCTTAAGGACCTAGGTCCTGGAGCGACACTACACGCTGCATCAGCTCTGACGGCAGCGACCTTGGGTGCTAAGGGATGCTTCTTCTGTAGTCGGCAACAGCACCCAAGTACTCAAATGTCCAGCTAAGGACTCGATCTGCTCCTGTTGTGGTAAGAAGGGGCATTGGCTGAACGTCTGCATGGTGGGGGGGAGGGCTGAGTGGTCCAATGCGTGCATGACCCCTGACAGGCCGACTGAGGTGAGCCCAAAACCCAAACCCCCGGCCTCTTAATGCCAGTATTATATGCCATGGACTTCCTGCAGGGCTGTGTGGCAAGAGCAGCGATGCTGGAAACCCAGAAGCCATCCTGCCACGTTTTGAAACCGGTGCTACTTTCATCCAATGAGGATGGACCATGGCTGTCTTGTTTCACCATGTGGTCCCCACAATCTTCCCTATACAAGGATTCAAACAGGGGGAATGACTCCAGAGAGGGGGATGACAGCATCTCCGGATTCTTGGCAGCAATGGTGTTGGACTCGGAGATACCACACCAACTGAACAATTTCATGACAAATGCGTGGGTTAACAGGCATAAACTGAAATACTTAATTGAATCCAGTTTGAATGAGAGCTTCATAGACACAGAGACAGTCCAAAATCTCAACCTCAAAATGTATCCTGCTAATTATCGTATTTATTTAGCATTCCATATGCAGTCTGTAAATATTCAAGAACATTGTTTGGTTCCTTTTTCTTTACAGGAAGGGAACTTCTGTAAGTTTAAACTGTATGTACTTAAAAATTTATGTACTCTGGTTTTGTTGGGTCTTGACCACTTGTGTCATTTTAAAAATGTTATCCTGGAGTATTCTGGTCTTCTCCCTCCCATTATGGTTCAGAAGGTCCCAAAACTCTAATGCCTCCTGTTGCTTCTCCACACTGAATATAGATCCACTTCTGCTGTTCCCCAAGCTGAGTGCTGATTGCAGACCAATTGTTCCAAAAAGTAGATGCTGCAGCGCAGAGGACTGGGCATTCATCAAGGCTGAGACACAAAGACTGCTTAATGAAAACATTATCAAGCAGAGCACCAGCCCACGGAGAGCTCAGGTGGTTATGGTAAAAGGGGAAGAAAAGTCCAGGCTAGTAATTGACTGTAGTCAAATTATTAATCGTTTCCCACTTCTGGACACATACCCCTCCATATTTTGGACATGGCGAACAAGATCTATTTGACCATCGACCTTAAAACTGCTTACCAACAGTTGCTAATCTGTTTTGAGGACTGTCCCTACACTGCTTTTGAGGCTAACGGGAGACTCTATCAGTTCCGGAGGGTCCCATTTGGTATCATGAATGGGGTCTCAATCTTGCAGAGATAGACAGACCGAATTGTAGATGAATTTAAGTTGAAGGCCGCCTTCCCCTACCTCAACAACGCTACCATTTGTGGCCACTCTTTGGAGGACCATGATGCCAATCTCCAGAACTTTCTCCATGCATCAAAAGCCCGGAACCTCACTTATAACACCAGTAAGTGCATGTACAGGATTACACGCCTAGCCATCTTGGGCTATGTGGTGGAGGATGGCATCACTGGCCCCAAACCTGACAGGATGCACCCCATGTCGGAACTCCTGATCCTGAGGACCATGAAGAGGTGCCTGAGCTTCTCATATTACACCCAATGGGTCCCTCAATATGCTGACAAGGTCCAACCCCTCCTAAAGACCACTTCTTTTCCACTGACAACTGAAGCTCAAACAGCTTTCAACTATGTCAGAAGCCACATTATAAAGGCCACCATACACTCGATGGACGAAAATGTAACTTTCCAGGTGGTAAGTGACGCTTCAGATATAGCTCTGGCTGCGATCCTTAATCAGGCAGGTAGGCCAGTTGCATTTTTTTCTAGGACCCTATAAGGCCATGAACTTCAGAATCCATCAGTGGAGAAAGAGTCATAAGCCATTGTAGAGGCCATCAGGCACTGGAGGCACTACCTGGTGGGTAGGAAATTCACCCTCCTCATGGACCAGCTATTGGTGGCTTTCATATTCAACAACACAAAATGAGGCAAAATTAAAAATGACAAAATTGCTAGGTGGAGGATTAAACTCTCCACCTACAACTACAACATAGTTACTGACCTAGTTCCCTCAATGAGCCTCCAGATGCCCTCTCCAGAGGAAGCTCTGGAGACACCAGCCAGTTGCGGTCACTGCACAATGAGGTCTGCTATCCAGGTGTCACTCATATGGCTCATTTTGTAAAGGCACGCAATTTACCCTACTCAATTGAAAATGTCAGGGAAATGACGAGGTCATCCCAGGTCTGCGCGGAATGCAAGCCGCACTTCTACCATCCCAGAAAGGCGTCCCTGATAAAGGCATCCAGGCCCAGATTCAATTTTAAGGGACCCCTTGTTCTGGGTAAAATTGTACCTCTCACTTTGTTCGTTTTAGATTGATCACAGTGTTTGAGCTACCGAAAGAAAATAGACACACACACCGAGAGCAGTTCAGTTTATACAAATGTTTATTACAAATTCAAAAGCTGATTTCAAACTACAATATGCTAGCCCTTCTCAACTATACTGGTCCCAACTGCCGAAGCGAGGCAATGACTGCACACTTGTAGTTGGTTGTCGGGGCACCGGTAGCAGCTTCTCCACCTCCTTCGATTGGGACGTTAGCTGGACTGTAGAAGTTCTTCTTCTTGCTGAGAGATGTTGCCACCTCTCGGAGAGTCTCAAACTTCAGCAGCGGGACCATGGCTTGTATTACCCAAAAACTGCTTACCCAAGCACCTATTCCCAGCACAGTAAGAAAGATAAGCGAGCAAGCTAGCATGCCTAGGCTTCTATCAAATAACGTAATTTTCAGCTTATCACTTTGAATACAATGGTTTATTTTGCATCAAGGCTAGGCCTTCAAGGGGAAGTCACGTGATGGAGTGGTGACTGGTAAGAAAATACCAGCCCTCTCCAGAAAAGTTAAAAAAAAGTAAAGAAAAAAACAAAGCCACAAACACAGAAACTATAACAAATTAAAAATAAAAGTGTGGAGAAAATGGCAGCAAAGAAAGAAAAACCAAAAACAATGGGAAAAAAAGAAGGAAAGATGTCAGAAGAGAAAGGTGAAGGCCTTACCTGTACGAGGAGGCCCACTATGGAGAGAGAAGCCCACTCCCTGAGGTCAGTGGAAACACCAAACTCAGGACTACAAAGATGGCTCACGGAGCCAAACAAAAGTGAGCAACCGCGCATGCACAAGGGGGGACCAGCTGAGGAGTAAATCTCCACAGCTGAAACAGACAAGTATAACACAACAGCAAGACTCTCAACAGGAAAACATAGAAAATAACGGGAACAAGAAGGAAGAGAATAAAAATAGGAAATCAGAGAAACAACAGATGACCAACCCAGAGGAAGACGACCAACACCAAGACACCTTTAATAAAAATAATAAAAACAAAAATACCCAACAAATAAAATAAACAACCCAACAAGAAGATCAGAAGAGACAGAGGTAAAGGACACAGATCCTGGAGTGACTCAGAAGAAGAGGAGGGAGAACATCAAACTCTACACAGAGAAATGGAAGATGAAGGGAAGGGACAGTACATGGATAAAAATTATTTAAAGAATATATGGGAACATTAAAAGAATGGCTGACACAAGAATTCAGTGAAATAAAAGAAGAATAAAAGGTACAGAAGAAAAAGTGAATAGATTAGAGATGATCATGACAGAAATAGGAAAAAGAGTAGACAAGGTGGAAGAATGAGAAACAGCCATAGAAATGGAGGTAGATGACTTAAAAAAGAAATTAGAAGAATCTGATAAAAAAGTTAAAGAAACACAGGAGCTGTTCGCTCAGAAGATAGATATAATGGAAAACTATAATAGGAGAAACAATATAAAGATAGTGGGCCTTAAGGAAGATGAAGAAGGCAAAAATATGAAAGAATTTATAAAAGAATGGATCCCCAGGGATCAATTTTTTTTTTCTACTCAGACATAAGTTTTGAACTCCTGAAGAAGAGGAAGGAGTTTAACGCAGCAAAATCAACCCTATGGAAAAAAGGTTATAAATTTATTTTAAAATATCCAGCAGTGCTTAAAATAGTTATCCTGGGGCAGCAAAGCAAGCTTTTCTCAGATCCGGAAAAAGCACGAAAATTTGCAGAACACCTACAAAACAGACAGAGAGATGAAGAGATGTAACAAGAACAAAAATGCCAACAAAGAAGAATAAAGTATAAGTACAAACTAAGAAGGGAAAGAAAGGGAAGAAAGGAAGTAAGGAGGGAATTAAGAGAGTGAACTTTATTATATATGAAGATTAAAATATTTTCTGGGGGTGCTGGGTGGGGAAGAATAACAGTCACTGTGAAATCAGTTGATGCTTGCGAGCGGGTTCGCAAATCCAAATGGAGAGGGGAGATGTGGTTGCCCGACAAGGGACAAATTACAGCTCAGAGAGGGGAGGGACTATTGGGGTTAAAGGAATTTTAGATATGGGAATAGTGTAAATATTTTATGTTTATGTTTAAGGATAGACCTATTCCTGTTATCAGCCCACATTCAAGGAAGAGTTAGGAAAACGGAATATAAAGCAAGATTGTTATCGGATCACTCACCCCTCTTTTTGGCAATAGAGCTGGAGGACATTCCACCAAGAATGTATAGATGGAGATTAAACTCCATGCTACTTAAAAGACAGGAATTTAGAGAATTCATTGAGCGACAAATTAAAATGTACTTTGAAATAAATATGGAATCAGTGAAAAATAAATTTATACTATGGGACGCAATGAAAGCATTCATCAGAGAACAGATAATAAGTTATGTAACTAAGATGAAGGAGGACTACAATCGAGAAATAGAACAATTGGAAAGGGAAAAAACAAATACAGAAAAAGAATTAGCAATAAAGGAAGATACAACTAAAAGAAGAGAATTGACAGACAAGAAAATAAAATATGAAACACTGCAAACATATAAGATGGAGAAGAACATAATGAAGACAAAACAGAAGTATTATGAACTAGGAGAAAAAAATGCACAAAATACTAGCATGGCAGCTTAAGACAGAACAAGCTAAAAGAACGGTATTGACATCAAGGAAAAAGGACAAACAAATTACATATAACCCAACAGAGATCAACGAAAACATCAGGGAATTCTACGAACAACTATATCAAACTGAAAACGAAGGGGAAGAAGACAAAATAGATGAATTTCTAACTAAAATTTAACTACCGAAATTGCAAACAGAGGAACAAAATAAATTAATAAAACATTTGAAATAGAAGAAATACAGGAGATATTTAAAAAACTACTGAACAATAAAACATCGGGTGAGAATGGACTCCCAATAGAATTCTATAAAACATTTAAAGACTTATTAATTCCTCCTCTCCTGGAAGTAATGAACCAGATTGAAAAAACACAAAACATACCAGATTCATGCAAAACAGCAATAATTACAGTAATACCAAAGACGGGGAAAGATCCACTAACACCAGCATCATATAGACCAATACCTCTACTTAACACAGATTATAAGATAATAGCTAAACTATTAGCAAGCAGATTGGCTGACTGTGTACCAAAAATAGTAAAACTAGACCAAACTGGATTTATTAAAAAAAGACGAACAATGGACAATATCTGTAAATTCATTAACTTAATCCATGCAGTACAAGGAAAGAAAACTCCAACAGTAGCGGTTGCTTTAGATGCAGAGAAAGCCTTTGACAGAGTAGAATGGAATTATTTATTCAAAGTACTACAAAAATTCAACCTACCAGAGAAATAGATTAATTGGATTAAAGCATTATATAAGGGACCATTGGCAAAAGTGACAGTAAATGGATATATATCAAACAATTTAAATTAAGCAGATCAACAAGGCAGGGATGTCCACTATCTCCCTCACTGTTCACCGTTAGCTATAGAACCACTAGCAGAACTGATAAGAACAGAAAATAAAATAAGAGGGATAAAAATAAAAGAGAATGAATATAAAATCAGTCTAATTGCAGATGGAATTAAAATATACTTAACAGAACCAGAAATATCAATAAAAGAATTACAGAAGAAACTGAAGGAATATGGAGAAGTATCGGGGTACAAGATCAACGCAAATAAAAGTGAAGCAATGCCAATGAATAATGTGGATTTCACAAAGTTTAAGAAAGAATCACCATTTAGATGGCAAACACAAGCAATTCGAAACCTAGGTATACAACTAAATAATAATCTCAGCCATCTATATAAACTATATCAGCCATTAATGAAAAAATTACAAGACAACTTAGAGCACTGGAAAGACTTACCACTAACACTGATAGGAAGGATAAACTGTATTAAAATGAACATCTTCCCAAGGATACAATACCTATTTCAATCATTACCAATTCACCTAACAGAGAAATTCTTCAAGGAGCTAAAGAAAATAATAAGGAAATTCTTATGGAAAGGGGTGAAAACCGAGGATAGCACTAGATAAATTAACAGAATGGTACAAACAAGGAGACTTACAACTACTGTAAGGTAAAACATCATGAGATGGGAATGTGTAAGGAGTTACCCTGTGCAGGGCTGTAACAAGATGTGAATGCATCCTTGTACTTACAAGATAAGAGAGACATTGATGGATTGAGAGGCAGGAAGCTAGCAGGGAAAGGATAGCAACAGTTTTAGTCATTGGACAAGTAATGATATGATGATGTTCTAAGCACGTATCCAAGGGTATAAAAAAATCACCATTTTGCTGATAACGGCAGAATGCATTCTCCGACTAACATTGTTAGTTGCAAGTGTTACAATCCGGTAATAAAGAACAAAGAACCCTGATTTCGACTCAGTCTGGTGTTTGTCTCACTCATTCATGAACAAAGCAGACCTAACAATTTGGTGACCCCGACGTGATGGGTGAGTGAACACTGGACGACGGTTTCTGTTTTTTCTGACAATCATCTCAGCCGGCTGATAAAAATGTCCAGAGAAGCCTGTTTTAACAAAATTCTCTTTTTTTTTAAATCTTTATGATTGTCAGTAAGAACTGGAGATCGGACAAATTAGACGACCACAATTGAAGGTCGCATGCCAGGATTGTAACACGTAAGTGATTACAGACAAGATAAAAGTCCTTAAGGTGTTTGAATGACATTTATTAAGTGCTTCGCAAGAAACTACTAGAGTTTAAAAGTCTTTATTGTGTCGTTGCAAAGTCCAATAGAGTGAGAAGGTGGTCTATAAACAATTGAGGACCTGAGTTTTCTGCCCTAAACTGGTTATTAAGAGGAGAAATCTCCCACGTGAAGGTTGGGCTTTGAAAGAAAACAAAGGTTCAGGCTTATTGGCCTCAATTGTATCTGAGAGACTGACTTATAAATGTCCGGTAGGTATGATAATGTCTGTACACTTGAGAAGTTAAGAATTTATTTCCCCAATTCGCCGTGGTGGAATACCACAGCAGACACTAGAGACCTTGAGACAACAAAAAAAGTACTCAGGGACGCCTGCCTGGTGAACAAGAACGACGACAGAAGGCTGCGACAGCTGTGTCCGGATCAGGTAGGAGATATTAATGAAAAAGTTGACAAACTCCTAAGAGACACCCGGTTTATTCGAAATACTTTTGATAAGTTAAATGAGGGTATTCCCAACATCACCAAGGAGATAAAGTTACGTAAATTCATAGATTGGTACAGGGAAACAGGACAAAAGTATAGCCCAAATATTTGGTTTTCTAGTTGTAATTTAACTTTCAGACCCCTTTGGGAAAACAGAGAGTGGAAAACGAGCAATCAGAGTATACAGGACAGTCTGAAGTCAATTGGAGGACAAGACTTAGAGACTGTTCCTTTAAAAGATATTAGTCATCCAGCTTGCAAGGAGACATTTTTAAAAGCAATTTTCGTTGACATAGATCCCCTAAACGGACAAGAACCTAAATTAAAACAGGCATTAGAAAGCGGTCCCGCAGCTATGGCTGTACAGTTGCCTGCTAAGACTTTTGACCAAGTTATTAAGGAAATTAATCAGGAATTAGAGGAGCGAAATACCAGTAATGCGGCATTGGAAAAACAAAAAATGCTCCGAAAATGTGTAGACCGCTGGAGGAAGAGGGGTTGGTTACCCGGGGGCACTGAGATGTTCCTGACAGGTGAGGGAAACAAAATTTTAAAACGTAGAGTCTTAGGCAAGCTGGAAGAAACAAAACGGGACACAGAAAACAAAATCTTTAATCGCGAGTCAGCAAAAAAAGAGGGTGAGAGACAAGGAGATTCAGTTCCGCGATGTCCTAGCTCTATTTGAAGAATTTGGTCTCCCTGGTAACCCACCTGTTACTGCCCCTGTAGAAATAGCTTGTAGACCCCCGCCCTATACATATGTGGAGTCAAAAGGTGCCCCTGGCACCCCAGATGGGATCCTGGAGTCACGTCCCTTATATCCAGATATTGAGACACTGGGGTGTGACAAGAACCTCGGGAATAGGGACACATCAGACGAGGTACAGGCCCCTTTAATAAAAATAGAAGGGGGAGTAATAGATGTGGAGACCCCTCTGGAGTCCAAGAAAATAGAAAAGGAGTTAGAGATACAGAAATGGAACATGAAAAAGGTTCAGGATAACATTAAAAACTTAAACAGAGATATTAATGTGCTGGGGCAGATCAGTGAGGATCAAAAAGAATTAATGGTAGGTGTATTGAAGGAAGTGGAAAAGATAACTACAACACTGTCAGGAGAAATTAAAGCTGAAGGAATGGTAATAGGAGTAAAGGACGAAAAGTGTAGTACAGATGAGGAAACGAGATACGATCCACCATGGGAGGAAAGTAAAAGGAAAAGACTCGGGAGGGAGAAAAATAGACATGCCTACCTGGACATAGTTAGGACAAAAGAGAAAGATGTGAAACAACTAAACTATGGCCGAAAAGATTATCTTAGAGATGAACGTGACCAATATACCTTTGACCCTGAGACATTGGAAGCTGATAGGGACAGTGACAGTGACGAAGAAGAGTCAGAACAAGGTGGGATAAATAAATGCATGCCAAGAGTAAAGAAGGAGCAGAAATCCCCAAAATTGAGATATCAATGCCCATTACTGATCACGGGACGGGGAACTCAAAAATATGTACCCTGGTCACGAATGGACTTAGAGAGTTTAATGAAAAAACTACCTCCGTTGAGTAATGGGGCTAGTCCATGGATTTCTTGTTTTGAGCGAGAAACCTGCCAAGAACAATTAGCACTCGCAGATGTCAGAACTATCATGATAAAATTAAAGGCAGAAGGGGCCCTGAAGCAAATAGAGAGAATTGTAAGAAGCAGTAAATTGGGGGATGAAATAGAATTTAACCCACTTCGGAATAAACTTTGGGAAGCACTTAGAGAAACATTTCCTACACCCTATAGTTTGGATGCCTTGGTAACCCTTCAACTAAGGAAGGAGAGACTGCACACGAGTATTTCACTCGAGCATGGGACTTATGGGAAACAGGGACTGGAGAAAGACCCGACCACAGCCCCTTAGGAAGGGCTCACTTTCGTAATGGGATAATAAACGGACTACCTGCTACGGTTCAAGCAAAATTAAGGGACATTGTGGGATTAGAGACAATGTCAGAGGATTTGTGGAAAAGACACCTGACACATGCAATCAAACGACATCGTCAATCAGAGCATGCTAAGTCAGAAAGTGCGTCCCAGAAGGAGGTGGACAAGACAACCGATAAATTGATGAGAGCCATAGAACATATAGGGGTTAAATTAGCGGCCCAACAGATAGTCCCACAGGTCATGGGGCCAGTGATAAATCCGGGACCCCAAGTAAGAAATGGTTGGGAAAGACAGCTAGGTACAATGTATAGAGGGGAACATGCAGTATGCTGGTACTGCCAAAATCCTGGACACTACCAGCGGAACTGTCCGGAGGCTGGGAGAGCAAGGGGAAAAAGATTACCCTCTATTAGAGGCTATCGGGGAAGAGGAGGAAACTTAAGAGGACAAGCAAGGGGTAGGGGTGGACACATTGATGGGCCCCAGAGAATCGGGGGGTGGCAGAGTGATCAACAAGTCCAGGCACCTCAGTGTAATGACTATATTGAGGAAGGTACTGAATTTTATTATTGAAGGTGCCCTGGAGAATCAAAAATCACGCCTCCCTGGGAGCCACCAAAAATTTGGGGGACGGTAAATGGAGAAAAAATTGAATTTATGGTTGACACAGGGGCAGCAGTTACGACAGTGATTAAAAAACCCCCAGGGAGCACATTTTCGGGCAAAACATTATCTACAATAGGATTCTCCGGGATAAGGGAAACACAGCCCTATACAGATAACATCGACATGACATTTGGACGACAAAGGGTTAAAACGCCTGTCCTGGTTGTGCCAAGTTGCCCCATTAATTTATTAGCAAGGGACATTCTTACCAAACTAGGAATAACCATACAATGTTCTGAGAAGGGCCTTCGGTTAACATACCCAGGGGATACAATAAGAAGGGGAGGACAGTTTATAGTAATGACCCCATCTAACGCTTCAGAAGACTCTGTGGAGGTTAGTATTTTCTGGAGTCGGCTACTGTATGATGAACCAGGCCCAGGGCTGATTAAACAGTTTTTTGAGTGGAGGGCCAGTATTCCTCGGTATGGGGATTACCATTATCCACTAGATCCTATGCATGTTACATTAAACTACACCATCCACCCGGACCAGGAATATGAGGAGAGGTGGGACTCTCTAAAAGAAGGGAAGACAGAAACGATACATTGTCCATTTATCTTTGTAGGTAAGGAGGGAATAGCTGCTATGGTTGTCATGACAGAAGAACAAATGGAGTGGTTCTGCTTAGGAGTAGAAAGTGTGCCTCATGTGACCTTGGGTATTGCCAAAGATCATCACGCTCGACAGCTGGGTCCGATGGTAAAGGAAGCGATAGGGTGTGAATACAGGCAGACAGAAATCCCGGGATATTCCACCTCGGAGGGAGGAAAATTTGTCAGACTGAATATTGAAGCATGGGACCAGGTAGTGAATGAGAAAGTAGAAAGCCATAGAAGGAGAAAATATTGATCACAGAGACTAAGACAAATATCTTTCTAATCTGAGTCCACATATATGGACAACGGGGCCCTATGATGTGGGAGTAATAAAAGGAGAGGTATTTCTAGAATTGGCCAACCCCGGGCAGAAACCAATATGGAGAAAACAATACCGCTTGTCGCCCAGTCAGGAGGAGGGTATTAAAGGAACGATAGAAGGGTTAATGGAGTCAGGGGTTTTAAGGGCGGCACCTGACAGTATGTGGAACACGCCCATCATGCCTGTTCCCAAACCGGGTAAAAAAGACTGGAGGATGGTACACGACCTCCGGGAGATTAACTTGGCTACCAAGACCATCGGGAGACCAGTCCCAGACCCATATGTAGCACTTAGGGCTCTGAGTCCGGAGCACGAATACTATACTGTCATTGATCTGGCAAACGCATTCTTCTGCTTGAAATTAGCTGAGGAATGCCAAGACTGGTTCACTTTCACTTACCAAGCACATCGGTACACATACACTAGATTACCTCAGGGTTATAAGGACAGTCCAGGACTGTTCAATCAGGCCCTTAGCGAAATCCTAATGAAATTAAAGCTCCCGGAAGATGTTACACTGATTCAGTATGTAGACGACCTACTATTAGCAGGGAAAACGCCACATGAGTGCCTGACAGGGACAGCAGTTTTACTCAAGGGGTTAGGCGAGGCTGGATTTAAAGTAAAAAGGTCGAAATGTCAGATCGGAAGGAGGGTGGTAACTTTCCTAGGAAGACTCGTGGGTAAAAACAGTACGGCCATGTCTGAGGCACATAGAGAAATGATACTAGGGTATCGAAAACCTACTACAGTACAAGACATGCTGGCATTCTTGGGGCTTTGCGGGTATAGTCAAACATATGTCCCAGGATATGTGAGTCTGACCCAAAGTCTGAGGGAAATGGTCACAGAGATAGGTCACCGGAGGCTTAAAGAACCAGTCAGGTGGAATGTAGAACGTGAAGCGGTTTTTCTGCGTGTCAAACAAGAACTGGGAAGAACGATCAGCCTGGCTAATCCAGATTACAGTAAAGAATTCTACTTGGACGTGGCTGAAACTGAGAGCATTGTTAGCTCAGTACTGTATCAGAGAGATAGAGGAAGAAGGAAAGTACTAAGTTACTATAGTTGCAGACTGGATAATGTAGAGAGAGGAAAAGCCCCATGTCTCCGTTACCTCGCAGCAGTAGCTAGAACGATACAAAAAACCGCGCATATTGTTCTCTGTCATCCCCTAGTTGTTAATACAGACCACAGTGTCTCAGCCCTTTTAATGTCTAATGCTTTCAGCTTTTCGGCCAACAGATCCATTAAGATGGAGGACGCCCTTAAGGGTCCTCACATCACCTTCAGGTCACCCAGGGACAACTATACCAACATGGCTAGAGGATTGAACTCGGGGTTTATGGAGACGCATGACTGTGTAGCAAGAGTCAAGGTAGATTCCAAGCTGAGGGAAAAGCTATTTGAGGAACCCATGGAGGAGGTGGACTGGGAGTTATTTACAGATGGAAGTTGCCATAAAAATTCTGAGGGTAATGTGGCGGGTTATGCAGTGGTAGGATGGGAGGATGAGGCACCCTATCTAGTAGAGTCCTCTATCATTCCCCAACCGGCATCAGCTCAGTTAGCAGAAGTGATAGGGCTCATACGAGGATTGGAGCTTAGCGAAGGTAAAACAGTTAATATTTATACTGACTCTGCATATGCTTGGAGTGCAGTACATATTGAAGCACCAGGCTGGCTAAGAAGGGATTTTCGGACTGCTGCCGGACAAAATGTCCGTCATGATCTGGTTTTACGGAGACTGGTCAGGGCGGTCATGCTTCCCCGGGCTCTGAGCCTAATTAAGGTGGCGGGCCATTCCCCAGATAACACAAAGGAAGGGAAGGGAAGGGAAACACGGCGGCTGACAGGGCAGCCAAACAGGTTACTGGTTATCATGAACATATACAGGGGATGATTTTGAGGTCCCATAACAAAAAAAATGAATCTGAAACTAAGGAGACTTGTAGCAGATTGAATGACTACACAGATGAGAAGGGAGAGGGACCCCCACCGAATATTGAGCACCTAATAGAAATACAGGAAAAAGCTAGCCCAAGTGAGAAAGAGGAATGGATGAAATGCGGTGCCACTCGACAGGAGATCAGCTATGAAAATCAGACAGTACATGTTTGGCGCTCCCCTATAGGTACGATAGTTGCCCCTCGTCAATTACTCCCACTATTATTTGAAGAAGCACATGGGCCGACTCACATTAGCGCCACCAAAACTTATAATACGCTTAAACAACATTGGTGGAATCCCCACTTACGCGAGCACATTGACAACTTTAGAGCTGAATGTACTATCTGCAACGGGCATAACCAAAGGATCACCTTACCCCACCCGCTTTTACGATTTCCAGTACCGACAGCCCCGTGGAAAGAGATCTATATTGACTATACAGATATGGGTACTGACCTTAGGACAAAGGAGGGTTACCGATATCTTTTAGTGGCAGTAGATAGGTTCTCACGATGGGTGGAGGCTATTCCAACAAAGAAAGAAGATGCGGATAGTGTAATAGGCTGGCTAACGCGAGAGTTAATACCCCGCTATGGAGTCCCCAGCAGGATATGCTCTGATAATGGGTCTCATTTTAAGAATGAGCTGATCCGACAGGTTGAAGAATACCTAGGGATCAAACACCGTTTTGGTAGTGTCTATAGGCCTGAGAGCCAGGGGTTAGTAGAAAGGGCAAACAGAACGATAAAATCTAAATTAGGGAAAGTTTTAGGGGGGACCAGGTTGAATTGGGTTGAGGCATTGCCATTAGTACTGATGTCTATGCGACAAGAGAAGGCCAAAGATACCTTCCTGTCACCGCATGAGATTCTAACGGGTCGACCCATGCCCGGTCCAAAGACTGATCCAGCATGGGTTAAGTTGTGGGAAGAAAGGGAAGTGGAACTGGATCATTATATGCAGATGCTGGGTAATATGGTTGCTTTAGTTTCACAACAGGTGGCGAATGCTAGTAAGGAGAACCCGGACACCGAAGGAGTTCCAGTAAAGGAGGGAGACCTGGTGTATATCCGTAAACCAGGTAAAGTACATTGGACTGAATTTAGGTGGTCTGGACCATACACTGTTACCGCCGTAACAGATAGGTCGGTAAGAATTGACAAACCAGGGGATCATAATTGGCATCATTTTGCCTACTGTTCCAAGGCAAAACAGCACGTAGCCAGCCTTGATAGAATTGATGAGACTCATGCAGACGATACCGGGGGCCCTATGGGCAGTACTACTAATGGGATGCCAGATAAGTCAGCAGAATAGCTCGGATTCCTGCGGGGCCAAAGTTATTCTAAAGGTAGACAAAGACAGGGATAACACCTTCCAGTTCGATCTATGCAGTATAATAGCGTGTGGTAAGAATGAGGCGTCCTGGAGAGGATATGATGTTTACATGTGTGCCTTTCAAATAGGATATCCTAAATGGGGTCTACATGTCTGTCCGTCTTGGGGTGAGGTTTGGTGGTGGACAGGACCCGACACTAGATGGATAAGAAAACCCCTTAACAAAGGGTCCAGCAAACCTTATTATAATTTTTTCACTAAAATCTCCCTGATACGTGGTGCTGTGACCTATTCAATGAAAGGAGAGAATCCCCTGATTTTGACAGTAAAGGCGGGGCTGCGCAACCCGTGGAATATGAAGGGATGGAGCTCTAAGACATGCGAGGGGGGCACAGGGAGAGAACATGGTGTCGGAGACCTCTTCTATCTAATGATTGGAGTGTCTATTAATGGAAAAGATCCTTGGGGAGTGGTGAGGTTCGACTTACAAACATACACAAAGGACATAATTAAACCCACTTCGAAAGAGGGGGAAGTGAGAAAATTCGACAGTACGAAGATGTCCAGGGGAGAGAAGATAGCAATTGAGACAGGTATTGATGAGTCAAACTCCTGGATAGATCAGATGGGTAAATATGCGGACCAAGCAGGGTATGGGAACTGCTGGGTCTGTGCCCGAGGAAGGCCATTATTACGGATGAGCAGATCAATTTTTGAGGAGACAGATGCTATGGACTGCGCCTTGAACCTAATGTCAGAATCCAACCCACTGAATAGGTGTCTGATATGGGAACAGACGTTTCCCATAGCTCCGGCTAATGTAGCTCCCCCTGTCTTTAGATCCACAGGCATAACTAATGTTACTTGTTTTGCCAACAACAACACAGCAGCGCACGTTTTCCATGTGGGTTGGCTGCCCAGCGACTCGTGCAGGACTCATGTTGATCTCTCACATAGCAGTAGTGCAACCCGCTTGACCCAGGCTAGTGCGGATATTTGGTGATTTTGTGGAGGAAGAGTGCTGTACAACTGGCTCCCCGCTAACTGGGATGGTCGGTGTGCTCTAGTAACCCTTAATGCGCCAGTGCTGATTGTCAAAAGGCAGGAGGGAGACGAGGATTCCCTAGAATTGCGCCACACAGAGAGTTGGCTGTGGAGAAAAAGGAGGAGTGTTGGACTCTTGGGGCCGGGAGGAAGGAACCCTGATGGGGTATGGATTGATGCCATTGGCCAAGCCCGGAATATTCCGGACAAATTTAAATTAGCCGATGAGATTGCAGCTGGGTTTGAAAGTTTTCCTGTTTTTAGTGCAATTTTTCCCATCACTGTAAATAAAAATGTTAATAGGATCAACCTTATTCACTATAATGTCCAGCGCCTTGCAAATTTGACCAGGGACGTTGTTGAGGCAATACATCAACAACTGTCAGAAACTTCCCTTATGACACTTCAGAATAGGATAGCGATTGATATGGTCCTGGCAGAGAAAGGTGGAGTGTGTGCTATGTTTGGAGATCTATGCTGCACTTCTATCTCTAATAACACAGGGCCAGATGGATCACTCACTAAGGGGTTAACGAAACTTAGGGCATTGGCGAAAGAATTAAAAGCCCAGTCTGGAGTCTCCAATCCTGTTTTATCCTGGTTACAGGGAGTGTTTGGGAGATGGAGCACATTGTTAGGACAACTTTTGCTGGGTTTGTTCATTTCTGTATCAATTTTTATCACTTGTGGCTGTTGTTGTATTCCATGCATTCGAACGCTGGTCACGAGGACCATAGAGAGAGCCTTTGCTGACCGTGATGAACTGCCTCCGAAATATCAAGCTGTGCAGGCTGTGGAGCAAGACTATCTCACATTACAGGAGGCGGAGAAAGTTGCTGAGATCGATCTGGAGTCTGAAGGGGAATGTGATGGGAAGGAGGGATTGTGAATTAGATTGTTACACATATAATTTTAACCTTGCTTGTAACCTAAATATTATAACCTTGATTGTAGAACAAATATTATAACATTGATTGTAACACAAACATTATTAATCAGATTGTAGAACAAGTATTATGAATTAGATTGTAGACCATATGTTAACTTGGGAATTTACTAATGTACGGGGGGTTAGCTAGTTTTTTGCTTGGGGGCAAATGGGATGAAACTTGTAAACGGGCAATGGGATCGGGGTGACGGATGGGGGGTGTACGCAAAGGAGGGTTGGGGGAGCCCTCGCCCACCAGCCGAACTACCCTGTGAACAGAACCCGTATAGAGCTTGGCAATAATAGGCGAACTAATGTAACGCGGTGGTAGCATAGTCAGGGCGAGATTGTCCTCTAAAGAGGACAAAGGAGGGATTGTAAGGTAAAACATCATGAGATGGGAATGTGTAAGGAGTTACCCTGTGCAGGGCTGTAACAAGATGTGAATGCATCCTTGTACTTACAAGATAAGAGAGACATTGATGGATTGAGAGGCAGGAAGCTAGCAGGGAAAGGATAGCAACAGTTTTAGTCATTGGACAAGTAATGATATGATGATGTTCTAAGCACGTATCCAAGGGTATAAAAAAATCACCATTTTGCTGATAACGGCAGAATGCATTCTCCGACTAACATTGTTAGTTGCAAGTGTTACAATCCGGTAATAAAGAACAAAGAACCCTGATTTCGACTCAGTCTGGTGTTTGTCTCACTCATTCATGAACAAAGCAGACCTAACACTACCAAATTTTAAGAATTATTATAGAGCTGCCCAATTAAGATACCTATCAGATTTTTATCAAACAAGGGAAAAACCAGATTGGACCAGATTAGAGCTAGATAAAATAGGGGAGAAGATACCTGAACATATACTATATAAGTGGGATGAAAAATTGGTGCAACATAGGAATTCACCAGTATTGCACCATCTGCTCAACATTTGGAAGAAGATTCACATAGAAAGGAATAAAATAAATTATCAACTACCAAAATTAATACTGACACAAAATCAACTAATCTCTTTCACAATAAATAACCTTTCTTCAGAGAATGGGAGAGAAAAGGGATCAAAAGAATAGAAAATTGTTTTTCGGGAAATAAATTATTATCTTTTGGACAAATGAAGGACAAATATAATATAACTTATGATACAATGTTTGCATACCACCAACTGAAAACCTACTTGAAGGACAAATTGGGAAACAGTTTGAGGTTACCAGAAGGAAGCAATTTTTAATATGTGATTACAGACACAATGATAATTAAAACATTTATAACAAACATGTACATCAAATTGCAAGAAAAGGAGAATGAGGAAACAAACTGTAAACCTAAACAAAAATGGGAACAAGATCTAAACATAAAGATAAAGAATGAAACATGGGAAAAGCTATGCTCCGGAACTATGAGAAATACAAAAAACACGAGGTTACGCATGATACAATATAATTGGTTACACAGGCTATACGTCGCACCCCAAAAATTAAATAAATGGGACCCAACAGTATCAGATAGATGTTTTGCTGTAAAAAGGAAATGGGAACAACAATACATGCAATTTGGGCATGTGAGAAAGTGTAAAAATTTTGGGAAGTTCTAAACCAGATATTAAATAAAATCACAAAAAGCAATATACCAAAAAATCCAGAGATCTTCCTTCAAAGTAATATAAGAAATCTCTATCTCATTGACTCGCCAAGGCAAATAGCGCCTTTGGAAGACTACACAAAAGAGTCTGGAAAAACAACCAACTGAAAAACCTCACAAAGATAAGCGTATACAGAGCTGTTGTCATACCCACACTCCTGTTCGGCTCCGAATCATGGGTCCTCTACCGGCATCACCTACGGCTCCTAGAACGCTTCCACCAGCGTTGTCTCCGCTCCATCCTCAACATCCATTGGAGCGCTTACACCCCTAACGTCGAAGTACTCGAGATGGCAGAGGTCGACAGCATCGAGTCCATGCTGCTGAAGATCCAGCTGCGCTGGATGGGTCACGTCTCCAGAATGGAGGACCATCGCCTTCCCAAGATCGTGTTATATGGCGAGCTCTCCACTGGCCACCGTGACAGAGGTGCACCAAAGAAAAGGTACAAGGACTGCCTAAAGAAATCTCTTGGTGCCTGCCACATTGACCACCGCCAGTGGGCTGATAACGCCTCAAACCGTGCATCTTGGCGCCTCACAGTTTGGCGGGCAGCAACCTCCTTTGAAGAAGACTGCAGAGCCCACCTCACTGACAAAAGGCAAAGGAGGAAAAACCCAACACCCAACCCCAACCAACCAATTTTCCCTTGCAACCGCTGCAATCGTGTCTGCCTGTCCCGCATCGGACTTGTCAGCCACAAACGAGCCTGCAGCTGACGTGGACTTTTTACCCCCTCCATAAATCTTCGTCCGCGAAGCCAAGCCAAAGAAGAAAAGAAGAAGAATATAAGAAATAAAGAATTTGGACTCTATTTGAATGGAGCACAAAAAAGATTTATTATGATAGCCCTAGTAGCAAAAAAATGTATTATGTCAACCTGGAAATCAGAAGATAACTTGAGAATACAACAATGGTACATAGAAATAAATAAATGTTTACCATTAGAAAAAATAACATATAATTTAAGAAATAACATCACAATATTCAAACAAATATGGGAACCATACATGAAATACAATAGAGTAATCCTACCATGGACCTCCACCACCTAAAATGACAGAAGGAGAAGACAACGAAATGAACTGACTCAGTATATAAAAGTAAAAAACAAAAATTTCTTGTTTATTTTTATTTAGTGATGACGTTGTTTAACGGGTTTAATGTATCTTATTGATTGAACTTTGAATAAATGGGAAGGGGGGTGAGGAAGGGAGGGAAGGGAGAAAGGAAAAAAGGGAGAAAATGACACTGTATATATTCAAGAGAAAAATATCTGTATGTATTTTGGTCAGTATGGTTTATAGTGTGAAAAATAAAAAAAATAAAAAAATAAGGCTAGGCTTCTGACAGTCTGTGACCAAAACAAGCAGGAAGATTAAATGTTCTTGGTACACAGATGTCCTTTCATCAGATAACAGCATCTCTGGCCCCTCGGTGGAATTTAGCTCATGTCTGCTGATTCTAAAAAACAAGCAGGTTCTCAGCCTTGCAGAAGCAAAGGCTGCAAAAGTAAAAACCACGGTTTAAATCTTCCATTACACCCCTCTGCTCCACGAACGGGAATGTGTACTTTCTCACTGTCATTGACAAGTACTTTCATTTCCCATTCACCATTCCCTGCCCAGACACATCCATGTCGACCGTCACTAGGGCCCTAGACTCTATTTTTGCCCTGTTCTAGTATCCTGGCTATATCCATAATGACCAGGGCTCATCATTTATGAGCGAAGAGCTACGTTAGTTCCTGCTGGTGAGAGGCATTGCCTCAAACAGGATGACTAGATAAAACGCCCAGGGAAACGGACAGGTTGAGGAGAATGCTACTGTTTGGAAGGCCATAAAATTGGCTCTCTGGTCCAAAGGACTTCCAGACTCACTCTTTCAGAACATCCTACCCATGGCACTCCACTCCATTAGGTTGCTACTTTGCACTGCAACCAATGTGACTCCTCACGATCTGATGTTTTCTTTCAAGAGAAAGAGGGACAACCCTCCCGATTTGGCTTACAGCACTGGGACCACTGCTGCTCTGAAAGCACACAAGGGGGAGCAAATCCAACCCCCTGGTCGAGAAGGTACACCTACTCCATGCCAACCCTACTTATGCTTATGTGGCATATCGGATGTCAGGGAGGACAGTCTTGATCAGGGACCTGGCACCTGCTGGAACTGAGAGTCCACCACCTCAAGGGGGCCAGGACACTGATCTATTCAGGGACTCAGGTGAGCTGTCGCAGGAAGTGGTTCAAGCCACCCTGCAACCAGAGCCAGATCACCTATGCCGAAGCCCCGGGTCAGGAAGCTCAGGACCATCCAACACTGTGGTGCTCTGCCTGCATTTCCAGACCTCCTGACAGGTTGAACTTGTAAATAATGTAATTTTTTTTGACTAGCCAATGTTCTCTGTTTTCACCCACAGGCTTCATTCAAAAGGAAGGGGTGAATGTAGTGAACTGGGAATTAGTGATGCTCTAATGACTGGCTCCTCCCCTGACTCCACCCTTTGCATATCCTGATATAAACCCTAGACCCCCACCAAAACTCCAGTTCAGTCCACAAACCATATATTGTCATTCTTATTGAATAAAAGCTTGTTATACTCTCTCTGGTCTTGAGTATTCTCTGTCATGTTGCAGGCATCAATATATTCCAATTATACAATCTTTGTGAAATAAATTAATGAATGCACAAGTTTCACACTGTGCCAAGTGTGAATGGTGTATTTATTTTGATACTGTTTCAAAAATATATATATATATTTAATTGAATCCGTGAATATTGTTGGATTTCAAGGTTTGTGGATTGGGAGGGAGCTATTTCGAAACCTTGACTTAATCTTTACTGGTCTGTGATTCCTGAGCATATGAGGGCAAAAGTTCCAAAGGCTATGGAGCTTTAACTCTAGAGTGCACATTATTTTCATCAGCAGGGATCCAGTCTGATTGAGACAGGCATGAAGTATTGTAGAAGAGGTAATCTGCTGCTCTGTTGGAAATCACAGTGGAGTTCGACAATAGGAAAACTGGCCTTTCACCCCAACTTCCCCATTCTGACCAAACTAGTCCAACTTGCCTCCATTTGACCCATATTCTTCTAGACCTTTCCTATCCAAACACCTGTCTAAATGTCTTTTGAATGTTACGATTGTCCCACTACCACTTCCTCTGGAAGCTCATTTCATATCCCCACCACCATCTGTGTGAAGAAGATGTTCCTTTTTAAATCTTTCCCCTTTCACCTTAAGTTTTAGATTCCCCTACTCTGAGAATGAGGGTGCCATTTCCATTCCAATATTTTACCTTATTAATGCCCTTCATGAAGTTTCAATCACTATCAGGCCCTCCCCTTGGCCTCCTTTGCTCCATACGTCCCAGCCTATCCTGATAATTCTAGCCTTACAGTCCCATGGACATTCTCATGAATCTTTTCTACACCCTGCCCACTTTAATAATATCTCTTGTAAGGTAAAAACATCATGAGATGGGACCGGAGAAGGAGTCACCCAGTACGAAGGAGTAACAGAATGCAGATGTGACCTTGTACACTCAAGATAAGCTTTGCACTAACAAGAATGATGTGCAGCAGACTAACAGAGAAGGGTAGCAACAGCTAATTCATTGGACAATGTAATGGTATGATAATTTACTAAGTGCGTGTCCTGGGGTATAAAAAAACACCACTTGCTGATATCGGGAGAATGCGCCTTCTCCAACTAACACTGTTAGTTGCAAGTGTTACAATCCGGTAACAAAGAACCTTGATTTCGACTCAGTCTGGTGTCTGACTCACTCATTCATGAACAAAGCAGACCTAACACTCTCTGTATTGCAACTCGAGATACAATATGGATTGAAGGGTTACTGAGTGACTGTGAAGGAACAGAAACTCAGCAAAGTGACAAGGAAGTGATTGGAGCTAAGAATGGATCGGGGAAAGGGGAAAGAGAAGAAAGATGTTTGGTGTGTGCTGGTGGAAGAGAATGATTTGATCAATGGGAGCAAATTATGAAACGTAGAAAGACTGCTTGAACGAGGAGGAGCCTCTGGAGCTTTTACATTTCTTCCCTGCTGCTGATTGGCTCCAGCCACAGAAACCCAAGTCAGTTAAATTTATGATAGTTAACATTTTGGAATGCAATCCCAATTGAATATTTAAATATTTAGTACTGATGTCTTCTCTTGCCTGTCCATGTTTACAATAAGCTAGTAATTGTATTAAAACCAAGCTCCTGCTGAAATTCTAATTAAGCATTTCAGTAAATAAAAAAAAATATTATGTTCAAAGTTTATTTTACATATATGATATCGCATGCAACCCTGAGATTCTTTTTCCTGTGGGCCATGTAGAATTTCTACTTATTGGTCGTGCAAAAAATATGTACTCAAGAAAAGATGCGCATACATAAGAGAGAAAGGAATGTAAGCAAACTGCAATGCAGAAAAAAATATTTCAGTAATAAATAATGTGCAAGGTAAGTCTTTAAATTAATTTGATTGATTTGTCATTTAGCGAATAGTCCATGGGACTAAGTAATCAGTCCTGTAGTGCTCCAGTACCGATGGGGATTGTGTAGGAGGTATTCTAACCAATCCTCACTGATTGGGGTCTAGAGATGAGAAAATTCAGGATCCAATTTCATAGTGGGGTATTGAAGCCTAGGTCTTGGAGTTTGATGATCAGTTTTGAGAGGATGATGAACTATTGTCAATAAAGAACATCCTGATGTTTGTGTTTTTGCTGTCCAGATGTTGCAGGGTTTTGAGTAAAGCCAGTGAGATTGCATCTGCTTAGACCTGTTGCTGTGGTAGGCAAATTAGAACAGATCCATGTTGCTGCTCAGACAGGAGCTGATATGCTTCAACACCAGTCTCCCAAAACATCTAATCGCTATGGATGTGAGTGCCAATGGTTGTTAGTCATTTAGGCAGATTACCAAACTCTTCTGATTGAGGCCTGTTTGAAACAGATGGATACCAAACCATGCTGGAGTGAGATGTGGAAGATATCTGTGAATATATTTGCAAGTTGGTCAGCACAGGTTTTCAGTGCTTGGTGTGAAATCCATCTGGACCGGATGCTTTCCTTGGATTCACTCTCCTGAAGGCAGCCCACACATCATCCAGATCTTGTGATTAAATCAGACGTAGAAAGCATTGAGTTCATCAGGGAGCGAAGCTTTGCTGTCTCCTATTACACTGGATTCAGTTTTGTCGAAGGTCATGTCATTTATGCCTTGCCACGGGTGTCAGGTGTCCTTCATTGTTTCCATTCTTGACCGGAATCTCCATTTAACCTGGGAGATGGGCTTTCGTAGGTCATATCTGCCCCTTGCCTAAAGTTCAGTATCTCCGGACTTAAAAGCCTTTGTTCTGGCTCTGGTAGGTTCCATATTTCATTGTTCATACAGGACTACTAAATTTTAAATTTATATATACCTTTTTAAAATTTAGACAAACAGCATGGAAACTGGGGTTTTCGGCCCATGTCCAATTTACACCCAATTAACCTACACACCCAGTACGTTTTCAAATAGTGGGAGTAAACTGGAGTCCCTGGGGAAGACCCACACAGACTTGGGGAGAATGTACCAACTCCTTACAAACAGCATGGGATTCAAACCCTGGTCCATATCGCTGGTGCTGTAAAGGAGTTGCACTAAAGCACTATGGCAACCATGCCACCCTAATGATATGCAATTAAATACCTCAAGTTGAGGTTGAGAGATTATGTCAAGTGATTTTAACATCTTACATAAAGATACCCTTCTTTTTCTCTCTACCCAATTATGTTCTCAGTTGAATCCTGTCTGTACTAACCCAACCTTCCGATAATCCAATGAGACCCACCGTATAGAACAGACTGAGCTTCCCTTCCTGACAATGGCATATTTGTTCTTTTCAGGTAAAATATTGCAATTTTAATCAATTGTAGTTGTAGATTCCCCTTTGATCCAAGCCTGAGTTTTAGACATAGCCTTACCTCCTAGCCTGGACAAGTAAGCTCAAATCTCTTACCTGATAACTATGTCATCTGTTTGATATAATTTTTAACAGGTTACTGTGCCACCTCTGAATCACATTCAAGGTGGTCAAACACAATTTTAATATTTATAATGGGATGGCATCACTTCATTTGAGTCACAAGTTTAATGGAGTTTCATATACACACTGGCTTTGCATTCGCAAATCAATAAGAAATCCAATGTGTGAAGAAAGAAGTTCAGACATCTTTCAAGGGGTTTTAACTGCCTTGAGTTTTCTAGGACAGAACCCCAGACATAGTGCCTCTCTTTTAGGGAGACTTGTGCATATTAAGGAGTTGGAAACATTCAAAATCTATGGAGGGTTAGATGCACATCTCACTTTCTCGTTTCCCCATCTCTATCTTTTATGTTTTTCAGATAGAATCTGCCTGATTTTAACTGGTCTGAAGAATGTGCAACATCTTGGCATTCACGCACAAATGACCAAACTCAAAATCTCCATTTCCTTACGCAACTTTAGACAGGATACCATGTGCAGTTAATAAAGAGGTGGGACTTGCCACACACGTCATTGATATATCCTATTCATTAGCCCGTTGTTCATGAACACCTGTAGTTAAGTTTAGACTGCAGGTGTTCTGGGAAATATATTAGAGGTCAAGAAGGTAAAATGTCGGAATGGGAATGGCACCCTCATTCCTGTTTCGACCTTTTTACACAGCAAGCATTCAGGAAAAATGGCAATAATATCCTGGAACACAGCGGCTGCATTAAAAAAAAACATATCTGTCTGCCTTCATGGTTTAAGCATTCATAGATATCTTGGGGCATACTGGAAGATTAAACTGTTGGTCTATTTCTGGGTTTGTGGATATTTGTATTGTTAAGCCACCCAGACCCATTAACATAGACACAAGTAACAACTTAGATAAAATAAATACTATGGATATTAAATCAATAAGACCTAGTTAGAACATGCAGTGACGCAAAGCAAGTAACACGAGTTTGATATTAGTATATCCAGTGAACTATTTCAGAATGGGAACAGCAGGAGAAGCATAATTTTAGAATGGTGAAATTCTGCACTGGATTCCACAGCTAAAGAAAGAAAGGTAATGCACAAATATTGTTCTTTCATGATCTCTGGACATCTTAAAGAGTTTTACCAAGTTATGAAGTTCTGCACATCTCTCTCTTGTGGTGAATACTTTTGCCAATTTATGTTTTGCAACAGACAATACATGCGTGTGTTTTATTGATGACAGTTGAAAGATAACAAGTGCAAACTTCTTCAAATTAACACATTAGTTTTTTTAATCTCCACACTCTTTGTCTCAGTTCAATACTTCATTTTTGTATGGTGAGATCACTAATAGTGTAGCGCACCTTTCATACAATGCTAAGTACAGCCAGGTCTTTGAACTCAGATAAACAATGCAACAACTGAAGTAGATAGTCAAATGGATTGAACATTGGCTGAGATAGTCAAATGGATTGAACATTGGCTGAAAGGGAGAGGCCAGAGAGTGGTGGTGGAAAATTGTCTGTCAGGTTGGAGGCCGGTGACCAGTGGTGTGCCTCAGGGATCTGTATTGGGCCCATTGTTGTTCGTTATATACATTAATGATCTAGATAATGGGGTGGACGTCCTGCTTTGCGGAAACTGCCAAAATGTTTGGCCTGGAAGTCAGCCTGAAGAAAACTGAGGTCCTCCATCAGCCAGCTCCCCACCATGACTACCAGCCCCCCCACATCTCCATCGGGCACACAAAACTCAAAACGGTCAACCAGTTTACCTATCTCGGCTGCACCATTTCATCAGATGCAAGGATCGACAATGAGATAGACAACAGACTCGCCAAGGCAAATAGCGCCTTTGGAAGACTACACAAAAGAGTCTGGAAAAACAACCAACTGAAAAACCTCACAAAGATAAGCGTATACAGAGCCGTTGTCATACCCACACTCCTGTTCGGCTCCGAATCATGGGTCCTCTACCGGCACCACCTACGGCTCCTAGAACGCTTCCACCAGCGTTGTCTCCGCTCCATCCTCAACATCTATTGGAGCGCTCACACCCCTAACGTCGAGGTACTCGAGATGGCAGAGGTCGACAGCATCGAGTCCACGCTGCTGAAGATCCAGCTGCGCTGGATGGGTCACGTCTCCAGAATGGAGGACCATCGCCTTCCCAAGATCGTATTATATGGCGAGCTCTCCACTGGCCACCGTGACAGAGGTGCACCAAAGAAAAGGTACAAGGACTGCCTAAAGAAATCTCTTGGTGCCTGCCACATTGACCACCGCCAGTGGGCTGATAACGCCTCAAACCGTGCATCTTGGCGCCTCACAGTTTGGCGGGCAGCAGCCTCCTTTGAAGAAGACCGCAGAGCCTACCTCACTGACAAAAGGCAAAGGAGGAAAAACCCAACACCCAACCCCAACCAACCAATTTTCCCTTGCAACCGCTGCAATCGTGTCTGCCTGTCCCGCATCGGACTGGTCAGCCACAAACGAGCCTGCAGCTGACGTGGACTTTTTACCCCCTCCATAAATCTTCGTCCGCGAAGCCAAGCCAAAGAAAAAAATGGGGTGGAGAATTGGATTAGTAAATATGCAGACGATACTAACATGGGTGGAATAGTGGATAATGAAGAAGGTTTTCAAGGATTGCAGAGGGATTTGGGCTGCTTAGAAAAGTGGGCTGAAAAATGGCAGATGGAATTTAATGCTGATAAGTATGAGGTGCTTCATTTTGGTAAGAAGAATCAGAACAGGACATACGTAGTAAATGGGAGAGCATTGATGAATACAGAAGAGCAGAAGGATTTAGGAGTAACGGAACATCGTTCCCTGAAGGTAGAAACTCATGTGAATAGGGTGGTGAAGAAGGCTTTTAGTATGCTGGCCTTTATCAATCATTGCATGGAATATAGGAGTTGGGAAGTGATGTTGAGAATGTATAAGGCGATGGTACGGCCTAATTTAGAGTTCTGTGTGTAGTTCTGGTCGCCTAATTATAGGAAGGATATAAACAGAGTGGAGAGAGTGCAGAGAAGATTTACCAGAATGTTACCTGGGTTTAAGCATCTAGAGTACAGGGAGAGATTGGGCAGATTAGGTCTTTATTCTTTGAAGCATAGAAGGTTGAGAGCGGATTTGATAGAGGTATTTAAGATTGTGAAAGGGATAGACAGAGTGGATGCAGATAGACTATTTCCGTTAAGAGTAGGAGAGATTGAAACAAGAGGACATAAGTTAAGAGTTAAGGGGCAAAGGTTTAGAGGTAACATGAGGGGGAACTTCTTTACTCAGAGAGTGGTAGCGGTGTGGAACGAGCTTCCGGGAGAAATAGTGGTGGCAGAGTCAATTTTATTATTTAAGAAAAAGCTGGACAGGTATATGAATGAGAAGAAGGTGGAGGGTTATGGTCATTCTGCAGGTAGGTGGGACTAGAGAGGAGTGTTTGGTTCACTGCGGACTAGAAGGGCCTAATGGCCTGTTTCCGTGCTGCAATTGTTATGTTATATGTTATGTTAGCTATGAAAGCCACAATTTAACATAATCCTTTTAATCTGTTACTTTCCATCGAGTTTTGGAAAATGCTCCTCCTGTATTCTTCAAAGATCCAAAATTCTGTACCTAGAATTGGAACCTGAAGGTGAGATGCAGATTAAAATAGATGAGCTGACTTGTGGCTAATAGTGATCTGTGCTTTTCTAAATTAATACTTATTTTGTCTTAAAAGAGGTGACAGCTTTTCAAGGTCCTGACAGACACACACTATGAACCAAAATCATGAAATCTAGAAAGTTGACATTCTGCCCATTGAGTTTGTCAGTTCCTCATAAAGATCTCCAGTTATTCCACATTAACAATAGAACGCAAAGTTCAGAATGCATGAACATTGACCTACAAGTGTGGTCAGTAAGGTTGATTAGATACAAGCACTATTATTTTGAATGGGAAACCCAGGAAGGGAACCATAATGTTACTGAGTATATCCCATTGGTGACCACTTTATGAGTGGAACATAAAAGAGAAAAAAAATTAAGAATTGATAAGTGATTTCAGTTACTTCAATAATATATGTACTGAAGGACAAAAAAGGAAACGGTTTCTGAAATATGTTTTAGAGATCTCTTCCGTTGGATTCAATATGCCTTCAACCCAATAATAAATTTTGGATCTGGTTTGAGGAAAAAAAGATTGACCAAGTGGACCATGTGCCAGTGAGAAATCACAAGTGATGACCATTGGGCCATAAGGCTTCAATTAAAGAGGCAATAACTTCTAAATTGTCCAATGGCCAATTTCAGTGGAATGAGAAGAGGTTAACAGGAGATTAAACTGTCATGGCATCAGGGGTGACCTTTAAATAACATATTTCTCAGTTACAGGCTAAGTGGTCAAAGGTAAGGGAACCAAAGACAGAACTTTCTGATCAACAAAAGAGCAAGAGAGAGAGAGAGAGAGAGGAAAACATGCAAAAAGGAAGTTGCATGGCTTTTCTCAAGTAAATAATTGCATTGTGAAGCGGACTGAATATGGATATCGGAAACAGGAAGTCCATAGCAAAATAAAATGAGTAAAGTGAAAGCATGAGAAGACAGTGACATGAACAAGAGTCAAAAAGTCTATTTTTGATCAGTTGCTATTTACATGCAAATCTTCCTTTAAACATTTTAAATCTCTTTGATCATTTTTAAAATGGATTGCTGTATAATTGGGTGCCATAATCCAATGTTTTATTTCTCTGGGTTATGTACTCTCTTTACAAAAGAGCTATAAAATCCATTAATATCAGTGAGGAATTCATCAAATTGTGCTGATGTGAATTATACATAATTTTTATAAGTGAGCTGTTAGGAAATGATGAAATAGAAACACCCTCTGAAATTAACTTCTTGTCTGACAATTCTGTAGTTTATAAATATAACCTGCGAATTTAAGTAAAATACCAATAGGACTGAGATATCTTGGAAGTATTCCATATGTCCAGATGCCAGATCCTGCTTGTTTTAATTTGTGCTTTTGATATATGATAACAAGACAGATAGTTTCAGGGCAAACATTGGTTTGTTGCTGAACAGGAATTTGCTCAGTTAATTTAGAGGCAGGAGAGAGCACATCTGGAGTTTATTCTGTGAGTGGCTTTTGACTGCAAAGCTTTTATAAATGTTTCCTTCTCAGTTAAATGTTCTTATTTCCTTAAAAAGATCCAAGACTAAGTGCATGATTTTTTCACTGCTGCTTTTCACATGTATTGTTTATAGACTCATGCATGTAATCCTTCAAAACAAATGCTCAAACCAAAACATCCATGCCTCTATAAATGGTAGAAATGATGTTTAACACAATTCACTTTTCTCATTCCAATGAACTTTAGAAGTGAAAAGAAAAGACAAACCATGAAATTAAAATCCAGCACACAAAAATTGAACTAGGACTCGCTTTTTGTGAAAAAAAAAAGAACAATAGTCTGTTGGGTGAGATTTTTCATTTCAGTTCCAATGAGGCCCCTCTCATGTCTCCTGTCACAGCGTTATCTTCACCTTCTTCAGGTCTCAAGTTTGGAATTCATTAACTAAACCTCTCCATTTATCCTCATTTACCTCACTGACCAATCTTTCAACTTCCTTTCTTTCTTATTTGGCTTGGCTTCGCGGACGAAGATTTACGGAGGGGGTAAATGTCCACGTCAGCTGCAGGCTCGTTTGTGGCTGACAAGTCCGATGCGGGACAGGCAGACACGGTTGCAGTGGCTGCAGGGGAAAATTGGTTGGTTGGGGTTGGGTGTTGGGTTTTTCCTCCTTTGCCTTTTGTCAGTGAGGTGGGCTCTGCGGTCTTCTTCAAAGGAGGTTGCTGCCCGCCAAACTGTGAGGCGCCAAGATGCACGGTTTGAGGCGATATCAGCCCACTGAAGGTGGTCAATGTGGCAGGCACCAAGAGATTTCTTTAGGCAGTCCTTGTACCTTTTCTTTGGTGCACCTCTGTCACGGTGGCCAGTGGAGAGTTCGCCATATAACACGATCTTGGGAAGGTGATGGTCCTCCATTCTGGAGACGTGACCCACCCAGCGCAGATGGATCTTCAGCAGCGTGGACTCGATGCTGTCGACCTCTGCCATCTCGAGTACTTCGACGTTAGGGATGAAAGCGCTCCAATGGATGTTGAGGATGGAGCGGAGACAACGCTGGTGGAAGCGTTCTAGGAGCCGTAGGTGATGCCGGTAGAGGACCCATGATTCGGAGCCGAACAGGAGTGTGGGTATGACAGCGGCTCTGTATACGCTTATCTTTGTGAGGTTTTTCAGTTGGTTGTTTTTCCAGACTCTTTTGTGTAGTCTTCCAAAGGCGCTATTTGCCTTGGCGAGTCTGTTGTCTATCTCATTGTCGATCCTTGCATCTGATGAAATGGTGCAGCCGAGATAGGTAAACTGGTTGACCGTTTTGAGTTTTGTGTGCCCGATGGAGATGTGGGGGGGCTGGTAGTCATGGTGGGGAGCTGGCTGATGGAGGACCTCAGTTTTCTTCAGGCTGACTTCCAGGCCAAACATTTTGGCAGTTTCCGCAAAGCAGGACGTCAAGCGCTGAAGAGCTGGCTCTGAATGGGCAACTAAAGTGGCATCATCTGCAAAGAGTAGTTCACGGACAAGTTTCTCTTGTGTCTTGGTGTGAGCTTGCAGGCGCCTCAGATTGAAGAGACTGCCATCCGTGCGGTACCGGATGTAAACAGCGTCTTCATTGTTGGGGTCTTTCATGGCTTGGTTCAGCATCATGCTGAAGAAGATTGAAAAGAGGGTTGGTGCGAGAACACAGCCTTGCTTCACGCCATTGTTAATGGAGAAGGGTTCAAAGAGCTCATTGCTGTATCTGACCTGACCTTGTTGGTTTTCGTGCAGTTGGATAATCATGTTGAGGAACTTTGGGGGACATCCGATGCGCTCTAGTATTTGCCAAAGCCCTTTCCTGCTCACGGTGTTGAAGGCTTTGGTGAGGTCAACAAAGATGTAGAGTCCTTTGTTTTGTTCTCTGCACTTTTCTTGGAGCTGTCTGAGGGCAAAGACCATGTCAGTAGTTCCTCTGTTTGCGCGAAAGCCGCACTGTGATTCTGGGAGAATATTCTCGGCGACACTAGGTATTATTCTATTTAGTAGAATCCCAGCGAAGATTTTGCCTGCAATGGAGAGCAGCGTGATTCCCCTGTAGTTTGAGCAGTCTGATTTCTCGCCTTTGTTTTTGTACAGGGTGATGATGGTGGCATCACGAAGGTCCTGAGGCAGTTTTCCTTGGTCCCAACAAAGCTTGAAAAACTCATGCAGTTTGGCATGCAGAGTTTTGCCGCCAGCCTTCCAGACCTCTGGGGGGATTCCATCCATACCTGCTGCTTTGCCACTTTTCAGTTGTTCAATTGCCTTATATGTCTCATACCGGGTGAGGACCTCATCCAGCTCTAGCCTTAGGGGCTGTTGAGGGAGCTGGAGCAGGGCGGAATCTTGGACTGAGCGGTTGGCACCTTTCACCTCTCTGTTAAACTACAGCACAACTCCGATTTTGCAAAATGGTCGGGATCGGGCCTATTTCGGATAAATATTTTTCAATAACTGATCTTTTTTTAAAAAAAAAACAACCCAGTAGCAACAGCAAATCACTTGTTACAGTGTTTAAACAACAACAAATAACAAGGGAAAGTTTTTTAAGCATGAAATAATGTTTAATTCTCTCCAAAATATAATCGGAACAAAATAAGATAGATCCAACAGCAAAAACTCAAAATTCTACCAAAATTCCAAAACGTTTTCAACTTGTAACGTCAGTTCGACTCCAAAAATATTACAATTAACTAAGGATTTCATATTGTTTTGGATATCCTCAATGATCCTAAATTTTTCGAAGGTGAAATGACGTCATTTCAGCTTCAAAATTTTTCAGATAAATGAGGATTTCTGATTTTTCTGAAATACTCAATTATCTGGAAAAAAAAATTCAGAGCCAGACAGGCATCACTGCCAAGTCCAAAAAAATTTCAGATACTTGAAGATTTTGAATAATCCGATTTCGATAATTGAAGTTATACTGCATTAATTTTACTGTGTTTATGCTCCCTTCAAGCATTCCACATTAGTCATGCAATTTTTAAAAATACTTGATGTGTTACAGTGCAATATTAATTTTCATTCTCTTTTACGTTCTGACCAGTTTAAATTCCCTGAAATTATAAATTGTTATTTTTTTCTGTGATTTCCATTTTTTATCTAATCCTTGTTGGCAAAACCAGGTACTGATTCTCTGCAAGATGGGCAGACAACTGATCCACTCCCATGTCTGCCAGTGCCTCTCTATGACACAGGAAAATATGCTGTAATTGGGCTCTTCTTTCCATCAACGTGAAATATATGTCTATATTTACCATCTGCTCCTGACAGCCCCATTCAGGTTGTGAATACTGGACATCAGATAGGAAACAAGGGACAAGAGCAACCACCCCCCAATGGAAAAGAAACTGCTGTTACTATATTGTTTAACAATGAAGCATCATTTAGCTTATTTCTTGATTTCAACAATCCTCAGGAAACATAGTATATCATTATTTTTAAATGTACTAAAGTTGCACGATTCTTTTTAGGGAATACCTCTTCTCTATCACTTGCTCTTAGCTTGCATTTCCATTCCTTTGCACATTTTAAATACAGGCAGTCCCCAGATTAAAAACGAGAACCGTTACCTAGTTCTGTCCTTAACTCGAATTTGTATTTAAGTTGGAACAAGTACATATGGTCCTTATTAAGCATCAATTAATAAAATGTTTATCTTAGCATGCAGCCATGGCTATCCTTTGAGTTAGAGGATGATGGACTTTGTTCCATTTTACACAGAGCAAAAATGCCTGTGCACATATTTGTTTAACGTGTACTTAAGGTTGCACTCCAAGAAGCACACGATACTTCACAAATCAGTCAACTAATTCCAATGGCATGCAGCCTTCATCAACCTTCACAGCCATTGAGTTCAAAGTAACTTTGTCTGCCTGTAACACCATTGAGGTCTTGGTTGGATTGCTCTTTGTCAGACACCTCACCCTAGGCCTTTCTGCCATTGAGTGTCCCTAACAGGATCATAGCTCCAGACATCATTCTCAGGATCTCAGGACCACACAAGCTTCTCCACCTCAACAAGGTGACAATCCATGGAGAATATATATTGTATATACTTTAATGTTTCTTCTTTGGCTTGGCTTCGTGGATGAAGATTTATGGAGGGGGTAAAAGTCCACGTCAGCTGCAGGCTCGTTTGTGGCTGACAAGTCCGATGCGGGACAGGCAGACACGGTTGCAGCGGCTGCAGGGGAAAATTGGTTGGTTGGGGTTGGGTGTTGGGTTTTTCCTCCTTTGCCTTTTGTCAGTGAGGTGGGCTCTGCGGTCTTCTTCAAAGGAGGTTGCTGCCCGCCAAACTGTGAGGCGCCAAGATGCACGGTTTGAGGCGATATCAGCCCACTGAAGGTGGTCAATGTGGCAGGCACCAAGAGATTTCTTTAGGCAGTCCTTGTACCTTTTCTTTGGTGCACCTCTGTCACGGTGGCCAGTGGAGAGCTCGCCATATAACACGATCTTGGGAAGGCGATGGTCCTCCATTCTGGAGACGTGACCCACCCAGCGCAGCTGGATCTTCAGCAGCGTGGACTCGATGCTGTCGACCTCTGCCATCTCGAGTACTTCGACGTTAGGGATGAAAGCACTCCAATGGATGTTGAGGATGGAGCGGAGACAACGCTGGTGGAAGCGTTCTAGGAGCCGTAGGTGATGCCGTTAGAGGACCCATGATTCGGAGCCGAACAGGAGTCTGGGTGTGTAAAATACTTAAGAAACATTTCCAAATACCCTACAACATCTTAAACTTAATAATATGGTGCATAATTAGATGATGTAGGAGAAGATTTTGGAGAGATGGCTACTGTTGGAGAAGAAGGACCTGGTGCTAGAGAGTCAGGATTTGATCCTGCTGCTGGAGAAGGGAATCACCAGCACTTACATGAGATTTACACTTTGAAGGCATGGTTACTCTGTTATTATACATGTACAATACTGTAGTTTCAAGGCTTTTCCCCTTGTAGATGTGGTACTGTACAAATACAGTACAGGTGTATTAGGATTTTTGCCACGTGAAACTTGGAGGTGGAGTCAGCTGCCAAGAAGCATCTGTTAATTTCTGGCTGCCTTTAACCCAAGGAGACAGTAAAGAGACACCAAACTGTTGGTTCACGAGTCACTTGTAAACCAGATGAAATAAGAGTATACAATACTGTACAGGTATGATGTTCAAATCCAGACTTTTCAATTTTGAATCTGTTTCCATGTTTGCGATATGCGGTACACTACTCTCTCACAATGCTGGGTGATGGCAGCATCGTGCAAGAGAATCATACAGCATACTCTTTCGCGATGCTTACTCAACTACGCTCAAACTGGAAATTAACAGAATTCTACTTCCAACTGGCTTAATTGGTTTGCAAACATGAGTTGTTCATAAATCAGACTTTTTAAAATCCAGACACTGTCTGTATAGTACAGGTTTACCCCGTTTACGAATACTCACTTTCCAAAAATTCGCTTTTACGAAGAAACCGGTGTTCACTTTTACAAAAGGATTTGAATGGGTTTTCACTTTTACAAAAATAGCCTTCAATAATAGTGAACAGGTCTTTGCTTTACACCATTTTGGCTTACAAAAGTTTCATAGGTGTGTTTTAGTTTCATAAAGCAGGATATACCCCTATTGACAAGTGTTGACATCTCTGTACTTTTAAACTAATCAGCTAATGTACAATGCTTCTGGTGCAATATAGCACAGCTGTGGAAGAATTTTTATGGGCCTCCTACCCAAGCACAACAATAGATTCAAGAAACCAGGCTGATATTAAAAACTTCATGTAAGATTGATTGCACTCCCTTAGGACTCGTAATCTTGTGAGGCCCACAAACAACAGAAACTAATTTAAATTGTGGAGGGATTCATGGGCAATTTCTAATGCAAAGTGCAAAACAGGTACAGGGAATATTTTTTTAACATACACCCTGGGTGTAATATTAAATCACAGCAACCAGAATTAGGTCAAAAAACTCCTTAGGCAGGGATTGTTCTCCGAAACGTTCTGTGGAAGTAACAGAAAGTACAGCGTGAAGGTCAAAAGTTAAGATCCAAGCAACGCTCATGGCCAGAAACTTTGCAAATGACTGACAAGAATAATTTAGAGCTCTAATTTTCATACCAAATACATATTCAAAAGTTTATCTGGCTCCAGGAAAAATTAACTTTCCATCAACCCAATAATGAGTTTGATGAATTCTCAGTTTCAAAGGGGATGAGAGGACTCCCAAAGTGTTTGTACTGAGTGCAAAAATAAGTGGGATATAATCTATTGAAGTATTATCATTACACTCAGAAAGCTGTTTGGGATTCTGTGACTGAGTGCTGATTAGGACATTACTACAGACAACTAGTCTGGTATAATCTGATAGATATAAACTGTTGCATTTTTTTTGCCTTTCCTTCCTGAGGCAAGTCATTTTTGTGACCTTCTTTATGTACACATCCTTGCATGTTTTTTTCCTCTCTGAAGCCAAGTAATTATTTTAGGTTCCTGAATATAAAATTTGAAACAAGTTTGCCAACTATTGACTAAGAAGAAGCATAAAAGTGAAGATTTTTCAGGAACGGTATTTATGGTGACTTTGTTTTGTGGAATTCAATACCAGGCAAAGGAAATCATTTCATTTTTTTTCCTCATATTCATTATGATTTTTTTTAACTAAGGAAAAATAAACTGGTACAATTAATTAATTGCAAAGCGTATGTTGAGCGATTGCTATTCATATGACACTAGCCATTGATCAAAATTATAGCATTATCTTCTGTCAGGTTGGTAACTCAATTTGCATGACATCTTGATGAGAGAGGGAGGAGATAAATTTTTACAATAACTTATCAATTGCCATGATGTGCCATCAATAATCAAAAAAGACTGAAGTTTTGAAACTGATAGACTTTTATTAACTATAGACCGGGACAGCCATCAACCTCATTGACTGATCGAGGCAGAGTGGAATGGAGAGCATGCAAAGGGCTATGGGTAGGATCATTATCAAGGTATGGGAAGGTGGCCTGCAGCTTATAGTGGTCCACCATGCGGTGCATCTCCTGCTGGAAAACAGGGGCCCCGTTGGTGATTCTGAAAGGGACCCTGAGGAAGTGGTAGATGGTGGCCATCTGTCTCAAATGCAGTATACTGGTGATCCTCCAGGTGGATTGGGAGCTGGTGATACACCAACCAGGCCATTTGTGGAGAATACCTGGTATTGTGCAATCTGGTTCACCATATCAGATATGTTGGGAAGGGTGTATGCATCAAGCTGCATGTACTGACCGATGGCCTGGCTGTCAAGCTGCATGTACTGACTGATGGCCTGGCTGTAATCTATGACCATCCTATTCTTTTCCTCATTCTTTACCACAACCAACTAAGCCCAACAAAGCCTATTGCTAGCCTCAATGATGCCCTTACCCAACGAGCTCTGAACCTTTGACTTAAAGAATTTACGTCAGCCGCACCAGATGGCATTCAGGGATGAGGTTAGTGAACAGTGGGGTGGGGGGGGGGGGAAATGGGGTGGTTGACCTTGAAAGTCAAGAGTCCACAGGTCGTATGCAGAGGGCCATCTGTGAATTGTCCGTTGCAAACGGTGAGGGGTGGGGGGGAAATGAGGCCCATCAAATTTCAAAGTAACTGTTTGAGTATCAAGGGGGTACAGAGTTGTGACATGACGAATAGCCTGAAATGTTTGTAAACTATGCTTCCAATGGTCAGGGTCACCACAGAGGATGGCTGCTGTATGTGATTTGGATGTGAGTGATTTCTTGTGTTTGGCAGGCTGTACTTTAAGGGAGTCTGGTGATATCAGGGTGAATTAAATTTTCTGTGCCCCCACTATCATATAAACAGTTCGTAATGCTCCTGTCCATCATACACCTAGCAAGTTTATGCAGTGCCTCTGTTCAGGGTGATGGAGGCCAGTATAGACTTGCTGTCCGAGTCCAATGGGTGCTCACAATCCCAATATGGCTGTCCTCGATTCCAATATGGACACCCTCGCTGTTCCCTCATGGTGTCATATGCCTGAGATGGTATTTGCAGCGTGATCCAAGATGGCGGCCTCATGACTCACACATGGTGTCAGTGGTTAATAGAGTAGATGGCACCGATCATGCTGTCCAGAGTGGTGATTGTCTGCAGGCAGCGCTGTTAGGTTTCATAGATGCTTTGGACTGGCAAACTTTGGCATAATATCCCTTTTTCCTGCACCTAGTGCATACTGCCTCCTTTGCAGGGCAGTGTTTCCTTGAGTGCTTACCCTGCCCGCAGATGTAACAATTTTGGTGATCACCCACAATGGCTGTCGAGGTCAGGTCACTAGAGGAATGGGACTGCGTCAATGACCAATTGCAAAATGATCCCCCATCCAAAGATAGCAGTGCCTGCGGTGACCAAGAGGCAGCCAAGTAATCATCTGAGTTTTGAAGGGCCACCTCCAGTGTCCCTGTCAGTTCCACTGCCCTCTGTAGATCAAATATCTTTTGTTCCAGGAGTCTCTGCCTTATGTACTGGAATGGATACCAGATAAGGTCCTCAGCATTCTGGGTGACCATTACAGCCTTACAGTCACACACTCTGCATAGGTTCCAGAGGGCCCGCAGGTACATGATGCTTGACTCATCAGGTCACTGCTTTCTGGCGACCAGGATGTGCCTGGCGTAGATCTCATTTCCTTTCTTATGATAGTGGACCTTCAGAATCACCATAGCTCTCCATTCTCCGATTCACAAGAAGAGTAATCTCAGTTGGTTAGCATCTGTGGTGATAATGTCCATAGCCACTGCCAGGAAGTCTTCCAAACAGTGTAGCCAGAGTTCTAATGTGTTCAGGGCATCAGGTGATTGAGGATCAATGTTAAGGTTCTCAGGTTTCAGGTACTCCTCCATCTTTCTTGAAAAATTATAGTTAATAAAATTTATTTACTATATACTGGAACAACCTTATTGACTGATTAATGCAGAGTTGAATGGGGAGCATGCAAAGGGCCATGGGTAGGATTGGTCTCAGGAGGCATGTCCAGCCAGCAGCAGCCAATCATAACATAACAGTGGTTTACCACATGCCAAATGTCTGTTCTAAGGCAGTTCATTTCAATTGATCAGAGTCAAAGAATGGTAGAACAAACTCAAATGCACATGAAGTAAGGAGCGATTGTGCATTTTTTATGAGGGGGTCACATCTGTCAAATGGGCATATCAAAACCTCGTGTAAAGAAATATTTCAGATTATTATTAGAGGGATTGACCATACATTTCAAATGTAACAAGAATTATCCCTTCCTCATCAACAAAGGATTTTTCATGCTTGTCTTTGATTTTCACATGAAGTATTATCCTATATTTCACAGAGACAGTCTTAAATCTCATTTAAAATCAATGCATTCACACACTCTCCATGGATTTATAAAAAGGCTCTGGATATTTCAGGGGAACATAGGGTATCAAATCTACAGCAATTTTTCCTTCTGAAACATTTAAAAAGTTTATCAGCATTACGAGGGCAGGAAGGGTTGGCTATCTGGAAGCACATAAACATAAATAAATCTCCAGGGCCTGACCAGGTGTATGCTGGAAATGTCCTTCTCTTTTTAATATATTTATTATTGATTTGAAAGAGAGAAATATTGCAAGTCATATATTGAACAAAAAATGTCAATCTTAGTTTGTTAAGATATAGATTATGAATCATAAACAAATTATACAATATAATGTATGCATATATTATATAATATATAAAAGAAGTTATTTTGGAGGAACTTCAGTTCTCAATCTAAATAAATTTATAATAATCTCTTCTGTATAGAGAAAAAATTGAAAGAAAAAGGAAAAAACAGAAACAGAAAAGGAGAAAAGAAAATAACCCACCCCCCCCCCACCCCACCATATTAATCCTACCTCTCCCTCTAAGCACGGTCATCAGCAAAATAAAAGAAAGTAAGCAAGGAATTGAGTTTCTGCTTCCACACAATGATCAAATAACCCTCCGCCCCCCCCCCCCCCACCAGAGCATTCAACCCTATTTAATCAAATTATATAATAATCCACAAATGGGCCCGTATCCTGGAAATGTTATAGGTAAGGGAGGAAATTTGCTTGGACTCGAGCAGAGATTTTGTTCTTTCTCAGACATTGCAGACGGACCAGAAGACAGGAGAAGAGCAAATGCTCTGCTTTAATTTGAAAAGGCCCACAAGGGCAAGGTAGGGAACTAAGGCCGGCGAGCATGACGTCAGTGTTGGGTAAGTTACTAGAGGGGATTCTGATTGACAGGATATATTTGTATTTAGAAAGGCAAGATTGATTAGGGTTAACCATTAGGAGAAGCAGATAATGGGACACACACTGTAAGGTAAAACATCATGAGATGGGAATGTGTAGGGAGTTACCCTGTACAGGGCAGTAACAAGAAGGGGAGGTGTCCTTGTACTCCTGTTAGGTAAAACATCATGAGATGGGAATGTACAGGGCTGTAACAAGATGTGAATGCATCCTTGTACTTACAAGATAAGAGAGACATTGATGGATTGAGAGGCAGGAAGCTAGCAGGGAAAGGATAGCAACAGTTTTAGTCATTGGACAAGTAATGATATGATGATGTTCTAAGCACATATCCAAGGGTATAAAAAATCACCATTTTGCTGATAACGGCAGAATGCATTCTCCGACTAACATGTTTAGTCGCAAGTGTTACAATCCGGTAATAAAGAACAAAGAACCCTGATTTCGACTCAGTCTGGTGTTTGTCTCACTCATTCATGAACAAAGCAGACCTAACAACACCCAGATCTGATCAACCAGTGGTGGACCTGCCTTGACAGATGGTGGCTTGTGTCTAAAAGGCTGAAACACCCAATGATACTAGGGAATACAAGTGAAGATACATTCGATAGCAGATAATATTTCCTTGTGGTTATCCCCCGTTATTGAAATTGAGGCAACTAACCATACTAACTCTATGAAAGAGGATCAATCTAACCAATTGTAACACCTAGTCCTATAAATTAAGCCAGTCAACATGACCGACAAACCATATCTCACAAATGTATTTTTTTCCTGGAGGTGAACTAGAGGACTGACAAAGGTAGTGGGATGAATGTTTTATACAAGGATTTCAGCATATTAGGGTGGTCCAGAACATTAGAATACATGAGATAGCAGTGGAATTTTGCTTTTGCAGATTGAGACTTGTAACCAGTGCTGAGCCCTTTATTGTCCATCATATAGTGAATGATTTGGAAAAGAAAGTAGCTGGAATGATTAGAAAGTTAACAGATAATAACAAAATTGGCAATAGTGTGGAAAGTGAAGAAGGTTGTATGAGGTTACCACAGGATTTAACTTAACTGGAAAAGTGGGCAGGGAAATAACTGATGGAATGTAAATTAAGTTTAGATGTACACAGTAAATGGCCTTTCTAGCCCTTGAGTTTATGCCACCCAATTACACCAGTGAACCTTTAAACTATGTATGTTTTTGTAAGAGAAGGGGAAAATGTACAAACTCCTTACAGACAGTGTCAAATTAGAATCGGGGTCACTGCCACTTTATTAAAGGGTGGCACAATTGGCATAGCAATTAGTGAAACACTTTTACAGTGCCAGCGATTGGGACCAGGGTCCAAATCCCACGCCGTCTGTAAGGAGTTTATACATTCTCCCCATATCTGCATGGGTTTTCCCCAGAGGGTTCTGGTTTCCAAAGCTGGAAAATAGAATTAGAGGGGATAGGTTGTTTGGTTGGCATGTACAAATTGGGCTGAAAGGCCTGTTTGCAACACTATGAATCTAAAATTGTTTTATTGGCCATGAAATGATGTTTTGATCCAGTATGCATTGGCTGAGTTGAAAGGAAAATGTCCTTGTTAGATGTAATCCTGGAAGTCCGTAATGTGGCTTCCACTCATATGACTTTAGAGTCAGTTAATAACCAATCACATTCCTCCTGCCCAGTGTTTGAACGTGTTCTTGTTAAGGTTAGTCTCTCTGCCCTTTGAGATCTTTGCTCATGGTTTTGTATTTGTAGTTATGTGAGAAGTTCTGTGAGAGAGAATGTTAAATTGAGAGATTGATGGTAAATGTAGACATATACAGCTCCAAATTTATAAGGCCTGGGGAGTAAATTGAGTGTGAGATCTGGTGATGAGATTGTCTTTTAGACCAAGGAGGAAGACTCAAAGCCTGCAACAACAAGCACTAAGGAAGATTAATGCAACACTGAGGGAGGCAAGTCTAGAAACTCATCAACACTGAGGGAGGCAAGTCTAGAAACTCATCAACACTGAGGGAGGCAAGTCTAGAAACTCATCAACACTGAGGGAGGCAAGTCCAGAAATTTATGCAACACTGAGGGAGGAAAGTCTAGAAATTCATCAACTGAACCAATGAATCTGAAATAGGACCATTCAAATCAACAGACATATTCTAGTATTTCCTGTGGTTATCAACATAAATGTTGTTATTATTTATGAAAATAGCTTTTGTTTTAAGGCTGGTGTTCTGATTTTGCAGCTAGAAATCGCAATCAATACTTTAATCAATAAAAAAAAAACACAGCAACACCTCAATACTAATATCAGGTAAACAAAATAATTTCAATTGCTGATTGGCTCTGTGTCAGAGGATTGACCATCTACACTCATGTGGAAGAGAAGAGCAAACTGTGGCTGCAGTCAGTCCTCAATGCTCAGTCCAATCCAAGAAGGTTGGCTTCCTCATCCACAACTAGATCCTAAAAAATATCACGCAAGGACATGAAAGGCTCAGTTAAAAATGAATTTTGGCCTACAACCCCGTGCCACCCAATTAACTTGCAATCCCTGATATGTTTTGAATGGTGCCCCCAGAGAAAACCCATGCAGACACTGTGATAATGTATTGACTCCTTGCAGAGAGTGTGGAATTCAAACCAAGGACCCGATTTTTATTTTGTGTGGTTGAGACGGTTGCTTGTAATTTTTCCCCCCACTCTGCTTGTTTGCCGTAACTTGGATGATTAGCTGATATTCTGCATGAATTTATGTCCCTGAACTTTTTTTCTGTTCTGGCAGAGTAATGGAGCTTTTTAATGTGAAATCATGACAAATCAAACAATCTCACTTCTTTGTTGTGATGTCTGAGGTATAAAAAGTTTTGCATTCTTAAATAAGAATTTCCGAACAATTAAGATGATGCAGTTTTATCAATTCAAAAACTAATTTTTTTTTAAAAATAGGAAATATTTTATTCTGTGGACTTTAGGAAGGGGCAATTAAGGGAGCACTTAATTGGCAAGTCCATGTTCGAAAGCATTAGTTGTTTCAATTTCCTGGGCTTCCACATATCAGACAATCTCTCCATGGGTCAGGACATTGAGGCAACTGTGAAGAAAGCACACCAGCATCTTTCTAAGGATTATGAGGAGATTCAGCATTGTTGTCAAATACTCCACCAAACTTTTACAGGTGGACTGTGGACTGCTGGTTGCATCATAGCTCAGTTCAGAAACAGGCTCTAGAAAATGGCAAGTCAAGACAAGACCATCAAGGTTACCCATCTCACATCCACTGAAGACATCCATGTTAAGAAGGTGCTTCAAGAGGCAGCCATCATCATAAAGGACCCCCATCACACTAGTCAAAATCTTCCCTTCAGTCAGATGATACAGAAGCCAGAAATCTAGTACCTCTAGGTTCAAGAACAGTTTCTCCCACCCCACAACACCCCCCCCCCCCCACCACAGCTATCAGACTCCTGAACCTTTTTGTGCTATCTTATCCAGAACACTATCCCAGGACTAAAGATTCGTTTGTACAATTGTAACATCAGAAATTTTTGCACAAATTGCAACTGTGAATATGCATCTATCCTTTAATATTTTAAAATCCTTTTTCTTTCTTGGGGTAATTTAACTTGCTGTTTATTATAGTATACGGCACATCTGTGTAGCTACTGTTAGCAATAAGGATTTCAATGCAATTAGGCATTTTAGCACACAGGCAGTCCCCAGGTTAAAAACTAGTTCCATTACCTAGGTCTGTCTTTTACACAAATTTGTATTTAAATTGGAACAGGTACATATGGTCCTTATTTAGCATCAGTTAGTGAAATGTTTATCTTAGATTATAGCATATATTTTACTTTTATATGCATATAAAACACTTCCTGACACACTAAAACATCTTAAACATAATAATAATGCATAATAAAAGTAACTATATGTGATCATGAGATCATGATTAAAAGTTAACACTTACAGGAGATTGTGATGGAGAGAGAGCTACTCTCTTGTGATGCTGGGTGACAGCAGTGCCCCCAACCTCACAGCCTTCTCACTCCTTCTAATCTGCGCCCATCTCCTTCGCTCACACCCTCCTTCCTTCCTCCCCACACGGTGACCGCAGAATCACAAGAGTACCCTACAGGTCTCTTTATCACGATGCTGGGCAATGGCAGTGTCGCGCGAGAGTATCCTACAGCATAACCACACTAAACCGGAAGCTTACAGCATTCTACTTACAGTCAGCTTCTCAGTACATAAATATGGGTTGTTCATAAATCGAGCATTCTCAACCTGGAGACTGCCTAAACTTACGGATATGGCAATAAATTCTCATCTCAATTTTAGGTAAATCAATTTTAAAAACCAAACAAGAGAATAAGGCAATAATTTAATACATAGCAAAAGCCAAGGTGGAAAAAAAATTGGTATCATCACTAATCTCAACTTCCAAGAAAAGTAAGGAAGTAGCAAAGCCTATAAGCTAAGCATCAACAACCCAAGTGGAACAGAAATCAAGCAGCTACCAAGAAGAGTTACATCTTCACAATGTAAAGAGAACCAGAACCAAGAGATTACCTCTGTACAGTGAAAGTACATCAGATCCACAATAAAGGGCACAAGATACAGAATTGTAGAAGTGAGCAAGATCTTACCTTTTCCTGATTATTAATTTAAGCTGGCAGATAAGTTGCAAATTGGAGTTGTGGTGGATAGTGGAGATAGTTGTCATAGGTTATAACAGATTATAGGCAGGATAGAGAATGGGTGGAGAAATGGAAGATGGAGTTCAATCCAGATAAGTGTGAAGTTATGCATTTTGGAAGGAGGAGCTTGAATGCTGAGTACATGGTTAATGGCAGGATTATTAAGTGTGGAAGCATTTTAGACCACACTTGGACTATTGTGTTCAATTCTGGTTGCCTCATAACAGGAAGGATGTGGAAGATTTGGGTAGGGTGCAGAGGAGATTTATCAGGATGTAGCCTGGATTGTAGAACGCATCTCATGAGGCAAAGTTCATAGATTTTTTTTGAGTGAAGAAGTATAAGAAGTGACTTAGAGGTCTCCAAGATTATGAGAAGCACAGATGGAATGGACAGCCAGCACCTTTTTCCCCCAGGCGACAATAGCAAATACCAGAAAACATCTGTTTAAGCTGAGGGGAAGAAAGTTCAATGGAGACATCAAGGGCAAGTTTTTTTTTAAATATACACAGAGTAAATCCCTAGAATGCTTTGCCAGGGTGGTGCTGGAGGCTGATACAATAGGTGTATTTAAAAATAACTCTTAGAAAGGCATATAAATCTAAGAAAAATAGACGATTATGGTTATGAGGTAGGGAAGGTTTAGATTGTTGAGTGGGCTTTATAGGTAGGCACATCATCATGGCCCAAAGGGCCTGGACTGTGTTATAATGTTCTATGTCCCAACTGGATCTTAGGAATAACATAATTGTAACCCATGAAGAATGGCATCAACTGAATTCAAAGTATTCTTATCACATTGCCCACCTCATATATTTGTGTTGCTTTATACTACATATGCATTGTGGCAGCAGTATCTCATCTTCCAAATGCAGAAGCAAGAATCTTCTACATATTTTACAAACCTGTGATTACCATGCAAAAAGACACAGGCAGTAGGCACATGGAACCATCACCACCTACATTTCCCCCTTCAATTCATGTACCATCTTGATTTGGAAATATATTGTTACTCCCTCATCAGATATTCAAGATTTCAACCTTTTTCAAAGGTTATAGGCTACTGCAAAGAATAAGAAATAAATCAGTTCATTGATAAATGACAGTTACCTTAAATAGAAGAACAATATGTACATAAACCCTGTGATAGATGGAATCAGGAAGTCACCATGCAGTATGTTAACTCACTCTTTGAAAATTGCAGTCATAGTTTTATTCTTTGCCATATTCTTGAATTAGTCAAGTTGCTAACCCAAGGTTCAAGCATTTATAAGAAGCAGCTCTCTTTCTTGTGCACTTTTCTCTGCACTATCTGCTATTCGGTTGAATATAGGAGACCCTGAAAGGAATAGAATTTTCTTTTAGCTGTAGGGCCTGCCCCAGAACAGTTACATTTTTATTTAGTTTACTGTCTTAACAGAAGGTTCCGAATGGCTCCAGCATCAAACCTCTGAAAATCCAGCTGCATTTTCTGGCTTAATCCACTTTTATTGATAACTTCCACTGAAAGTTGTACCTTCCAAGTCAATATTGACAATATTTGCATTGCTGAACAACAGTTTGTACTCTACATGTGGGGAAATATGCAAACGAGAAATGGTTGTCTCATAAACTATAAACCCTACAGGCATCTAATGTATTTGCAAGTTTAATTGATTATAAAATTGACATTTGTTTGCAGCAGTGCTATTTCTGGAACCCAGGAACACTTAGTCAGTGAACAGTGGGACTATCTTCATTGGAAGGACTATATCAGTTCAAACACGAGTCACCGCACCTCCTCCAGCATCACGAGGCAATAAATACTGACCTTGCCTGCAATGTGCACTTTCCACAAATATTTCAAGAAAATCCATGGGTAGATTCAGTTTGGTAGTAAGCAGAAGTGATAGTTACAGATATCCCAAATACCCATCACATGATTCTGCATTACCACAGTTTCAAGATTGCACAAGTAATTTGTCAGAATTATTGTTTTAGTAAAAGGTAATGGAAGCCACTAGCAAAATGATAGTTTCTTCTTTCTGAATCCAGAAACAACATCATGTGATCCTCAGCAGATCATCTAATGTATTTCATGAAACATAGACGTTGTCTTTTATTGCCTCTTTCTAATTACTATTGAAGAGTTCTTGGTAAGCCACCTTGCTGAAATGCTCCAGCCCTGTTGGTGAAGATAATTCCAAAGTGATCTTCAGGATTATAGGCCAATAGTGAGGAAAGATTACACGTCGCCTTTAGTAATCCATGGCTCTGTTGCACAACTGGTAGAGCTGCTTGCAGCGTGTCAAATGACTCAAAGACGTTGACTCAAACCAAGGCTTTTATTAGCAAAAGAATGGAGTGTATTACATCAAGGTCAACCAGTCCAGACTGACCTTGGTCTGGTTAGGAACAGCCCTTTATGACCTGCCAGTAGATGTGGCTACGACTCTCAGCTGATCACTACTACTATATGTAAATATATACATTGGTGATAGTATTCTGTACTATCACATTCACCCCTTCTTTAGGAACTGTCCTCGGGGTGAGTAAAAGGGAAAGAAAGAGAGGAGAAACAAAATAGAGGGGTAGCATGAAGTATTAGCAGGGTAAACGAGCCTGCAGCTGACGTGGACTTTTACCCCCTCCATAAATCTTTGTCCGCGAAGCCAAGCCAAAGAAGAAGAAGAAAGAATGGTCAGGAGGCCTAATTGTCTAACGTATTTGCCATGGACCGGAATTGGGGTAGCTGGTAGAGTATCAGCGCTGGGGTCCCTGGGTGTGGGCACAGTTTCGCCTAGTCCGCAGGCGTCATTGGCCATGGGCTGGTCCGATGTGCTGCCATTGTCATCCATGAGGTGCTGCTGGTCCCGTTGTCCCAGCATGTATCCTAGGGGAGGATTGGATGGAGGTTGGGGTTGGTACGTGACAATGTCAGACCCGGCTTGGGCCAGGTCCTTTACTGAGACCGTGTCCTCCTGCCTGTCCGGGTACTCAATATAGGCATAGTATGCATTCATGTATAACAGCATTACCAAGTCGACTACGGGGTCATTTTTCGAGTAGCGAACAGGACGTCTCAGCAGGACAGGTCCAAGGACTCTCAGTCAAGCTAATGTGGTTGTTCCTGATTCTGACTTCCGTGGGAACGAGAACATACGTTCATGCAGGGTAGCATTGGTGGCAGTGCATAACATGGACCTAATGGAGTGCAGGGCATTTGGGAGGACGTCCTGCCAGCAAGTAATGGGGAGGCCTTTGGACAAGAGGGAAAGTGTGACCGCTTTCCAGATGGTGGCATTCTCCCTTTCGACCTGCCCGTTACCGCGTGTGTTGTAGCTAATGGTCCTGCTCAAAGCAATACCGCACTCCAGGAGATACAGCCTCAGTTCTGCACTCATAAATGAGGACCCCCCAGTCACTATGGATGTAACTGGGGTACCCAAAAATGGTGCAGATGCCATGTAGTGCATCAATGACTGAGGAGGCAGTCATGTCCGAGCAGGGGATAGCGAAAGGGAAGCAGGAGTACATGTCGATCACCGTAGAATGTAAGAATTATGGTTTGTCAATGGTAGGGGCCCCTTGAAGTCCACACTGAGACGTTCGTAGGGGCAGGTGGCTTTGATAACATGGGTCTTCTTGGGCCGGAAGAAATTGGGTTTGCACTCAGCACATACTGGGCAGGCTCGGGTCATGGAGAGGATCTCTTCTACCGTATAGGGCAGGTTGCGAGCATTTACAAAGTGGGCGAACCTGGTGACCCCCAGATGACAGAGTTCCTCATGGAGTCTCTGCAGCCTGTCCAGTTGTACACTGGCACATGCCCCATGGGAAAGGGTGTTGGGTGGGTCATTGAGTTTGCCAGGCCGGTACAGACTGTCATAATTGAAGGTAGAGAGGTCGATTCTCCACCTGGCAATCTTGTCATTTTTGATCTTACCCTGCTGGTTGCCGCTAAACATAAATGAGATCGTGCATTGATCAGTCAGTAGTGTAAAGCGCCTGCTAGCGAGGTAGTATCTCTAACGATGGCTTGGGCCTCCTTCTTGACAGAGGAGTGTTGGCTTTCAGGGCCCTGGAAGGTCCAAGAAGGCCACAGGCCTACCGGCCTGGTTTAAGGTGACTGCCAGTGCAAAGTCGGACACATCACTCTTTACCTGGAAGGGTATGGATTTGTCGACGGCATGCAGAGTGGCCGTGGCGATGTCTGACTTTATGTGGTTGAAGGCTTCTCTGGCTTTTGCTGACAGAGGGAAGGAAGTGGACTTGATGAATGGTAATGCCTTGTCAGCATACTGTGGGACCCATTGGGCAAAATAGGAAAAAAAAACAGGGAGTGTTTGAGTACTTTCTGGGTTTGGGACAGTGGAAGGTCCATGAAAGGGCGCATGCAGTCGGGGTCTGGCTTTACCACCCTATTTTCCACCATGCAACCTAGAATTGTGAGGCGAGTGGTGCAGAAGACACACTTCTTGAAACTGTAGGTCAAGTTCAGCCATTTCACCGTTTGGAAAAATTTCTCAAGGTCGGCATCATGGTCCTGCAGGTCGTGGCTGCAGATGGTGACATTGTCCAGATATGGGAATGTAGCTGTTAGGCCGTTCTGGTCTACCATCCAGTCCATCTCTCGCTGAAAGACCATGACACCATTTGTGACACCAAAGGGAACCCTGAGGAATTGATACTAATGCCCGTTCGCCTCGAAGGCTGTGAAAGGGCAGTCTTCCGTGCGGATTGGTAGCTGGTGATAGGCTGATTGGAGGTCAGTGATGGAAAACACACAGTATTGGGCGATCTGATTCACCACATCTGTGATTCGCGGAAGAGGGTAAGTGTCCAAGAGCGTGAAGCGGTTAACCGTTTGGCTGTAGTCAACTATCATCCGCAGTTTCTCCCCATTCTTCAACTCTACCACCTGCGCTGGGCTCAATGATGCCCTTTCCAGCAGTCTGCACAACTCGCTTTTAATAAATTTCCTGTCCCCAAAGCTGTACTGCCAGCTTTTAGTGGCGATCGGTTTCCAGCCATGGGTGAGGTTGGCGAAGAGTGCTGGAGGAGCAACCCGGAGGGTGGAGTGGCTGCAAGTGAAGCATCGGAATGTGGGGACTGGCGTGAGAAGTCACTGGCAGGAGGTCTCTGGGGTAGAGTGGTGGCAGACAGAGAGTGGAGAGTGGGACCCCCAAAGTGGAGTGACACAAATTTAAAATGACATTGGAAATCCAACCCCAACAACACAGGTGTAAATAATTCAGATAGGACCAACAACTTAAACCCTGTAAATGTGATGCCCTGAATTTTCAAGGTCACCACACAATACCCCTTGATGCCTGTTGAGTAGGCTCTTGTGGCCAGTGAGATCTTCTGGTCTATCGGGTGAACTGCTAGTGTGCATCGTTGGACCAGGTCTTGATGAATGAAGCTCTCTGTCAAACCTGAATCAAACAGTTATTATAATGATTGTTCACCTTAGTGTGGCTGGTCCTGGTTTAATGTCACTGATGCAGCAACCGATACAGGGAGTGAGGATGCTGCTTGTCGTGTCAACTGTGGGTGCTGGCGTGATGATGTCACTCATTGCTGGGTGGGCCATCCGGTGGATCCTCGTGTCACTGGAGTAGGGGCAGAGTGTCGTGGCCTCAGCATGGTTTTTGTTACGCTTGCGTGGTGATATCGTCAGAAGAGGGAGGCTGTCGGCGGAGAGTTGCAGAGACAACAGCGTTCTGCCGGAGTTGGCAGCGATCTGTGGAGGCTGCGATACTTGTGGTTGGCAGGACCTTCTGGTGCAGGCACCCGGTCGTAGTCAGCGGCAGCGGCGGGCTGTGGTGGTGGCGACCGTTGCTGTGCAGGCAGTCCCTTGGGGCCTGCTGGGTCACAAGACCCATTGGGTGGGGGGGGGGGGCACATCAGGGATCACCATCACAGCAGTGAGGGTGGAGCATTGCATCATAGTGGCAAGGGTGGTGCCTTCCACACCTGGTGCTTGTGTCGTGACGTCAAGCAATGCCGCGCGATCGATTCCTCACTCTCATTGGATGAGAGGTCTGAGGACGAGTGATTTTAACTTGGGGAAGGCTGGTTGGGCCTCGCACAAGGCACTGTGCTTGGTGGTGGTGGCCATTTTAGACCAGCAGATGGTGGCGAAGTGGCCATTCTTCCCACACTTCTGGCATCGGACCTTCCTCACAGGGCACAGGGATTGGCTGTGGTTCTCCCTCCCACGGAAGTTGCACTTCAGAGCTGTGTCGGGTAGTGTGGCAGTGGTGGTGAGGCCATCGACGGGGTGTGGGGAGATTGGGTTAAATGCAGGCGTTCTACTCACATCGTAGCGGGGGACCCAGTCCTATGTATAGGTGTCCATGCTTAGGGCTGTAGCCTCCATCATTTCAGCGATTTGAGCAGTCTCCATCAGGCTGTCTCCCCCGTGCTCCAACAATTGTTGCCTCACTTCATTGGAATGGACCCCTGCCACGTAAGCATCCTGAATCAGGTAGCCGGTGGTCCCGGCTGCCATCTTATCGGTGCATGAACAAGCTCTACCCAGTAACCTCAGTGCCTGTTGGTAGGCTTTGCAGGACTCACCAGGCTGCTGCCTCCAGGTCGCTAGCACGTGCCTGGCATAAACTTTATTCACAGGCCGCTCGTAGAGTCCCCTCAGCATGTTCATGGTAGCCGTGTAGGAGATCGCTTCCTGGATGTTTCATAGACCCTCGTGAACACCATGGACATCAGAACTAGTAGCTTATCTGTGTCTTCCTCCACAATGGGGTCTGATCGCTGCAGGTATGCCTCAAAGCACCTCACCCAGTGCTTAAAGTCACTCTGGGCTGTAGCTGACTGTGGCTTGATGCTGAGGCGTTCTGGTTGCAGCATTCACTCCATCTGTTGAAATATTTGCTAATAAAATTGTAGCACGTCGAGTGACTCAAAGACTTGTTGACTCAAACCAAGGCTTTTATTAGCAAAAGACCGGAGCGTATTACATCGAGGTCGACCAGTCCAGACTGACCTGGGTCTGGTTAGGAGCAGCCCTTTATGACCTGCCAGTAGGCGTGGCTACGGCTCTCGGCCAATCACTACTACTCTATGTAAATATATACACTGGTGATAGTATTCTGTAACTATCACACTGCTGCCTAGCAGTTCCAGTGATATGGATTCAATTGTGACCTCTGGCATTATTTGGGTGGAGTTTGAATGATCTTTAAGTTGTTGTGAGTTTGTTCTGAGTGTTATGGTCATCTTACAGCTTCCAAAAATGTGCTAGTTTGCCGTTTATTTCATTGGTGAAAATCCCACATGTATTAATATGGGATTCATGTTTGGCTGAATTTAGCCTTATCTGCTATACTGTTTCATATTCTATGATGTGTAAATAGGTCATCCCCGACTTCAATGCCTAATGAATCCATTTTCATGTTGTGCAACTCCATGACTCTTTAAAAAAAAAGTCATTTGCAAACAACTCTATGTTGTTTACAATATCAGACATCTTCTGAGGGATGGTTCAAATGCCATGATAGCCACTTTGGTCATTGGTCTCAACTCCACTACAAATCTAGGTAAAATGACCCAACTTCTTTTACAGCCAAGATATTACAGAGAACCTCCCATTTTTTTTCTTGAGTACATTGCAAATTCAGCTAATGACACATTTACCAGGTTTAAACAGTTCTATTTCCCACCCACCCCCACTCAGTTATGTCCAAATTCCAATCAAAGTCAGCTATTCTTGGAAGTTTCTCCTAATCACCAAAACCATCCTGAAAGTGGAAAATCTTAAATCATCAATCTCCATGCATCAGTAGATTGAACAGGAAATTGAACTTTCTCTGTGTTTAGATTACAACTTCAGAAGATTACAATAAACATAATATACTGCTGTGATTTTATTAAAATTCTTAGTTCTTTCAACTAACTTGTACTGGTCAGATTACTTTATGATAAAGACAACCTCATCTAGATGTGGAACTACCAATTTTTTCAAGTAAAATCAATGAAAGGAGTAAGCCAAAAAGTCTGCAGACACCGTAACTGAAATAAAAACAATGCTGGAGAAACTAAGCAGGTCGAATGGTATACTTTATATATCAAAGATAGACAGTAGAACAAAAATTTTAGGCCTGTGTCCATCAAAACATGAGCAAAAAGCTCATGGGAGCTTTGGTGGGAGGGGAAGAGAGGAAACAGCATCACAGTTAAGAGATCATGGGTGGATATGGGTGGGGAGATAAGCGAAAAAAGCTGAGAAGTGATGGGAAGGGGATAAGTCACTGAATGGAGAGGGAAGATGGAGAGATGGAGGAAGGAGACAAAGGGATGGAGAAGAGAGGGTGACAGGCCTAGTGGAAGCCAGATAAATCAATGCTGATGCCATCCATTTGGATGGTTACCAGGCAGAATATTAGGTATTGCTCTTCCAATTTGCTGCCAAGAGCCTTGGTTTGGCAGTGCATGAGGCCATGGGCAGACATGTCATCACAGGAGTGGGGCACAGAATTGAAATGGTTGGCCACTGGGAGATTCCCATGATTGCTGTGGACAGAAAAAAGGCCACAATGGGAGCACGTGATGACAAATGATATCAACCAATTTACCCACACCCTGCTAATGAAGTTGCTGGAAATTAAAACCAAGATAAATTAGCAATTCTTAACAGCCTAACCTACATGGTATGGGTCTGCTCATTCAATTTCCTTCCAATTGTAGATACATTTGAAGAATATTTATAAATCTGCCTATAGGCTATAAGGGGACCACATTTCTTGATGTTCTGGTACATTGGGAATTTGAATTTTTTTAAAACATTATTTTGATCTTTCCTTCTGAAAGTCTTTCTGTGAAAGAAAATGCCCATGCTGAAGATGTTATCTGGGGCTTTGCAAATTAATTCTCCCAGAGTACTAATGCAGATGAAACTCATTGAGAATTTCTGTACCAGGATAACACCATGATACGCTGCTAATGTGCAGTAGTAGACAAATACTGAGTCACTGTAATGTGCCTTTGACAGAAACACATATCCATTTAAAAGATGGCCTTGAGTAAACATCTTAATAAATAGTAGCAGGCTTAAACTCTGGAAATAATGGATAGATTTTGTGTGACTAACTCTGTGAAACAGGGAATTTGATCTGTAAATATAATGACCTGTCAACAGATGGAGAATCCATAGACAATTGACCAGCCAATCATAATTTTTGATTTTTACTAACAACTTTAAATTTACATTTTTTAACTCATCCTGACATCTCAAGGTGGTAATAACACACCAAAATGCTGGGGGAACTCAGCCGGTCTTTTCACCATCTATAGGATACAAAGATACATTGCCGACATTTCAAGCCTAAGCCCTTCTTCAAAGAATAAGCAGAATAAGCCTGAGGCAGTAAATCTCAGAAAGTCTCAGAATTCAGGCAATGCTGGCTGGGGGATGAAACCAGTCCAACAAAAGGTTTTAATTGAATAAGGTAAAGGACAAGATAAGAATTTATCATGTTGGTGTGAAAGGAGACAGAAGGGAGAGACGGAGCTGGGGAAGAAATGTAGAGGAGGGGTTAATGAAAGCCAGAGGAGTCAACATTAATGCCATCTGGTTGGAGGGTACCCAATCAGAAGACTAGGTGTCGTTCCTCTCATTTGCAGGTGGACTCGGTCTGACAGTGCATGAAAGCATGGACAGGCATGTCAGGAAGGGAAGAGAATGGGATGAAGAATTGAAATGGGTGGCCATTGGGAGATCCATACTGTTGCTGAGCTGCTCAACAAAATGATTTCCCAGTTTGCATCCAGTCTCTCTGATGTAGAAGAGACCACAACAGAACCAGTAGATGATCACTGTAGATTCACAAGACAAATGTTGCTTCACTTGGAAGGAGTGATTGGGTCCACAAATGGTGATAAAGGAGATGACGTAGGTGCAAGTGGAGCATTATAATAGCACTGATTTGCCACAGCTTACAAACAAATAAAGAATAAACTCACTTGTTTCTTTCAGCACACCATGAAGTCAACATTTTTTTATTATTCACTCGACACAACATTGCATTCTGCAAATCCCCAAACACCATCCAGCTAAACTCCTCTGACCTTATCAATGGCTCACTGCCACCAAGGGGATCCTGATGCACAACATCTCCTCCCGATAAAGGTAAGTAGATCATGACAACACCCCCTACCCTTCGAGCCAAGAAAGGAGGAGACTGATTGGAACTGTCCCACTGCATAATGGTCTGGAGAGCTCACAGTTCAGCCTGACCTCATATGGTAGTGCAAGACAGGTAATGCATAGTCCAACTGGCCCTCTAATTCTGGCTCCAATGCAGAATATGGACCATCGATATATGCCAGGTTCAACCTACCAGCTTTTCCATTCCTGTTGATCATAAAAGTTTTTTGGGTGGCATCACAAGTTCTGAAAAGGACCTTTGTAAATAGGCTGAAATGGTTTGCAAACAGCATCATGTTGGAGGAACACACGAGTACAGAGTTGTAAATAATTTGGCACATACACTACAAGTGATGCCTGCCACATAGGAGTAGGACGGAGAAATCTAATGTTTTCCTTGAAGACAATCAACACAACTAACCAGGTCATACAGCTTTAGGCTTGGACTCTGAGTTACAAACTCACCTGGCAAGGTTAACGACGGGCCATATACTAGATCTGCTGCCGAACATCCAAGATCTGCCTTAGCAGCAGTACTCTCTGCAAGGAGTGCACTCATGGGCAAATGTTGGCAGCACGTAGATGCATCACTGCCTGTTATTAATGCCATCTTCAATTTTCAATGGAAACACTCAACAAAGCTGTTAGCCTGCAGATAAGCCACAGTGTGAATAGGAGTGAGAGCTCAGAACAACACTGACTCAAAATGAGACATTTGATCCATTCTAATAGTGACTGGAACACCAAAAGAAGAAATCCAACTATCCTCAAAATCCCAAGTGACAGTCTCTGCAGAGATGCCAGTGATAGGAATGGCCTCCTGCCACCTGGTAGTCCAGTCTTCACACATGAGCAAATAAGTATATCCCTGAGATGGTGGAAGTGAGCCTAGCAAGTCTAGGTGCACGTGCTGGAAACGGGAATCCAGAACAACAAAATCCCCCAGCTTGGATTTTGTGTGTCTGGAGACTTTAGCGAGTTGACACGGCAATTGGTTCCTTACCCAGGTAAAACATTCTGTAACTAGTTTGATTGATACTCTTCTACCAGGATGCAATAGATTGTGAAGAGTCTCAAAAAAATCTCCTGCCTCATAGCTGCCAGCACAGTAGGTCTAGGCCTTCCTGTGGGAGAAGAAAATATCTCGCAGACTAATGTTTCCACCCCATTCATCCAAGGTCACATCTTGAAGACGGAGACCAGAGTTGATCCGGTGATACCGGATGAGATCGGGATCAGTGTGCTGTGCATGAGCCATGGTGGTGAAATCGATGGCAGGATTGTATGTAAGGCATCAATGTAGCATCTGGTCAGGATGACAGCCACAGCATTCAATTTTCCTCTGAGGTGACGCACGTCAAATGAAAATTGTAGGATGTAGTCCAAGTGTTGAATCTCTCCAGATGAGCAGCAATGTGTGCTTGTACTCACAATATGTGTAAGAGGCTGGTGTCTGTATAAATGGTGAAAGGATGACCTTCCAATAAAATGCAGAAATGTTTCATTGCGATATAGACGGCCAAGTGTTTTTGACTAATTGACAGAGCCGATGACAACTTTGCTTTAAAAAAAACACCAGAAGTTCCAATTTCCCATAGACTTGTTGTTCCAACACTGCTCCCACAGCACTGACACACACTGGGGTTTTGATGTACAAGCATCATGGCATTTGCAAGCACAGTCTTCACATCATTAAAAGCATCATCTCCTGGAGTTAATGGTCTTTTGGACATGGACTTATCAGATCCTTTTAGTAGTTCAGTAAGGGGTAATAGAGATGCTGTAGCATTCAGCAGGAATCCACAATTAAGATTAATCATTCCTAAAAAAATGTAACTGCCCCAACATAATGGGTGTGCAAAATTCTTGAATCTCTCGCACTTTTGATTCATCGGGCAAAATACCATGTTGCATAATTATGTCCCAAAGATACAAGAGCAGCAGCACCAAAAAACACATTTACTGGGATTAATCACAATGCCAAACTCATCAAGCCTCTGAAATAATGAGTTAAGGTGGCACTTGTGCTCCTCTTCATCCACACTTGCAACCAGAATATCATTGATGTAAACAAACAAAAATAGAGTCCAGCGAGTACATGGTCCATAAACCACTGGAATATCTGAGCTCCATTCCGTAGACTAAATGGCATTTGCAGGAACTCAAATGTGCTGGAAGGGGTAATTACTGTCGACATCAGAAGTCTCAATTGGAATATGATATTAAGCATAAATAGATGCATTTTCGCAAATACATGTTTACCATGGATGTTTTCTGAAAAGTCTTGTAAATTGGGCATGGTGGAATTGTTCAGGGCACAATAATCACTAGAAGGTTGCCAAACCCCAGGAGATTTTTTTTTGGAACCATATGTAACAGTGATGCCCAGCAGCTGTCAGATCTGTAGATTATGCCCAACCCTTGCTTGTGGTTGAATTCTATTTTCCTGATTTTTAGATGGAACAGGAGTAATCTACGACCCCATGCTACCAAATCTGATGTTTCTAACAAATACATCATCTGTTGCCACTACCACATCCTCAACAATTCCAAACACATCGACAGAAGGATTTCCGTTGCATGCCGAAAGCCTGGACCTGTATAGTCAGTCCTGCCATTTGCTGCTCAGACTCAATTATCTTCAATTGAGAAGGTGCTGGCGCTTCACAATGTGCAGTAAGCAATTGGCCCACTTCCATTTGTTCCTGTTGACTAGGGGAAGAAGCCAGTCCTGCCATCTTAGATGAAGAGAGTGTGGACATAATGAGGTCAGCATGATCTGCCAACTGATTGAGGGTGGACATTCTAAAGACACTCACCAAATCCTCTTGAACGTGAGGAGGTAAACATTGAAGGAACCTGGGTTTCCAAAAAAATAAGAACACCTTTGACAGGATCTGTACCAGCTGGCCTGCACCACCTCCTCAACATCTGTGATGATTGCTTATCACCTAGCCTGTCATCAGCTATTAAATGGGCAAAAAGAGTCTCCCTAGATGGCTGAGTACACTGCAGAATAGCCTCCTTAAGCATGTCATATGGGAGATTACCATTTGGATCCACTAAGCCATTCTCCATTTCACAGGATATCTGCTCTGGAAGACATTCCACAAACTGTTCTTTATCTCCTGACTTGTCTCAGCTGGAGTCATGAAGATACGCCAAGCCTGTGAAATGGCATGCAAGAAAGTTCAGTGGGAGTCCATGGGGCCATTGAAAACAAAGGCAGAGTCATAAGCACAGTGTCTGGATGCACACATAAACAGAGAATGAGACATAAGAAACAACAAAAAGATGGAGAGACATTCGATTGTAAATGATGTGGCACTCCACAGGCTCCAAAACAACGCTCAGCCTATGGAACATTCTGGAACAAGTGCATAATGATCCAAAAGAGAGCAAAACAGAAGTAAAAGTGTACACACTACAGAAGAAAATGTCCTCAGTGATTCATTCTTTGTGGGCATGGTAACGCAGGAAGGTTTCAAACCAACAGGCACTGAACAGCCAAATGGGAACAGAGATGAGCAGGACAAGTGGACTTTGTCATTGCAGACAAACATAGCAAATATTCCTTTCAAGCTGGATATGGCCAAAAGCCAATTTGATCTGTGAGCGCGACATCAGGACAAAGATAAAGCCAAATATTCATCCAAATTCTGCTCAGCTCAAGGCCTACAATGGACAGCATATTGACACAAAAGACACATGTGGATTCAAGGTGAAAGGTAAAGATTAAGAGCATCACCTCATGTTTTCAGTAGTCCCAGATGGACATGACTCTGCTTGATGACAAAGCATGTGAAAACTTAAGCCTAGTCAAGAGGGTGTACCACATTAACAGCACCAATGTATGGAACAGCATAGAGGAAATACTGGATCAATGCTGACATCAACAGAATGGTTTCAAGCTGTAAGACCTGTCTGAAACATCAGGCAAAGTAGCCAAAGGAACCTATGACCATAACAGACTTGCCAGAGGAGCCCTGGCAGAAAGTTGGGACTGATCTGTTCAACCTGGATGGAAACATTTACTTGTTATTGACTATCTATCAAACTATCCTCAGATGACACTACAAGGTCATAAGTTGATAATAAAACAAGTAATATAAAAAAAACCCCAAGTTTCTTTATCACAATAGAAGTCTCTGAGAAGAGCAGAAAAGAGAGGGGGAAAGGGAGGAAGATGTTCCTGACAATGTGATCCACTTGCATCTCTTTAAAATGGAAAACTAGATGAGGAAGAAAAAGCTGAGGACTGAAGGATTTCGCTGATGTGTTTCTTTGGACTGGATGAAAATGCAGTGGTGATCATGGAGATAACCGAGTCCCAATCTTCCCTTTACTTCAACCGGCTCCTGTGTCTGAACTTCCAAAGACATCCAGGTCATGAACATATTCCCAATTCTTATCCTTCCACATCAACATCTATGCTGCCACTCCTCTAGCCTACTCCCCACTATGCTGTCACAGACAAACACACAGACATTTAACATTTAGAATAACAGGAGACATCTTTTTAATTTGCACCACATTGCTAATGGACTTCTATTTTATTAGTGGCATCACCTCAAAGAAAAGCAATATATACACTTTGAAATTCTCTAATGGTACATTGTTAAGGTGCACTGTGGTATTCAGCATGTGACTTTGTTGTTTAGTCCAATTTAGACTCAACTTATCATTAATTGTCTCCATTTTGTAAAGATATTCTCCAATAAATATTATGGAGTGCAGTATGCATCTTGTGCTCCCAGTGTGAACAGATTTAAGTAGTCAGGGAAGGAAGATACAAGAAATCAAAAAAGCAAATGAGCATGGAGTGAGAGATAATAAATAGATTCAGAATAAGTATGGGAAAATATTCTGAAAAGATTAAAAATAAAATGGGACATACAGCCATTAGAACACAAGAAACTATCCACACCCTATCTGTAATAAAGCAGAGTAAATCATATTGAGACGGCTGAAAATTAGTATAGCAATTTAAACCTTGCAGAGAAAAATATGCTTAGAAACTATAAGAAAGAATAGTAACATTATGGAGATAACAATATGGCAGCAGGTAAAGATGATACATGTGCCAATAAGGCAGAGAGAGAGAGAGAGAGAGAGAGAGAGAGAGAGAGAGAGAGAGAGAGAGAGAAGAACGAGAACACTGTGGATACTGAGAAATAATACAAAATTATCAATGAAAACTCTCAGGATAGTCGGCAGTCTACCTAATAGTGGGAAGGAGATTGAGAAAGAACCGCACAAAATGATGAAGGAAATTGTCCAAAATATAGAATAGTAATTAACCCACAACTCCAAAATAGAGAGGATGGAATGGAGGTCCTACAACACAGGTATTTGTAGGACCTCCTTCTTGATAGTAGTTGTTAAAAATATTAATGGAAAGGGTCTTCTATAATTCATTGATCCCCATTTAGACAGCACTCCCTGTAAATGTCATAAATAAAGAAAACCTCAGTGATCCTCTAGGCCATTGGTTTTCAAACTTTTCTCCCCACACGCATACCATCTTAGGTAATCCCTATGCCATGTGTTCTGATTAGTAAGGGGTTGCTTAAGGTGGTATGTGAGTGGAAAGAAAAAAGTTTGAAAACCACTGTTTTAATTGCACCTAATTGACTTGTTATCTAAACAATTTACTTACTCCAAAGGAAATGGACCAATGAGCATTTTTCCTCAAGCAAAATGTTTCAGTAACAATTGGGTCTAGAGCAATGTTATTCCTCACCAGCAGCAATTGAGAGATGAATTGAGAAGAGTTAAGTTTAACACAAAATTTATTAACAATTATAGAATTATCTCAATAAACTTAACCCCTGAACATAAGCCTTTATGGCAACTCTACATTAACTGATATTTATAAGGTGTATGTGGGGGGGGAAAAAACCCAGTCCATTACAGTCCATGCTCAAAATTCCCCAAATGAAAACCTCAAGTCAGTCAATAAAAAGGAAAAGCTCACAGAGTCTGGTCTGCAGGTTTGGGATTCTTTCTTTGATTGCCAGCTGGTCCTTTAGTTGAGGGTGGAGACTGATGGCTGTGATCACTGTAAACTTATGACTTTCAAATGTGACAATGCCATGTTTAATACTTTTCCACATGGGAAGCTTCACCCAGTGACCTAATAACTACACGAGGTGCACACCTCCAAAGCCCACTTTAGGGTTAACAAGTGACCTACTGTCACACAAATCTTGCCCTCTCAACTCCGTCTTAGGTTGTCAAATGACTCCTGTCACATGAAGTCCTCCTTTTGGAAGAGGGCTGTGGAAGCCTAGGTCGGTCTCACACACACATACACACACACACACACACACACACACACACACACACACACAGAGTATCAGAGTGGCACAAACTAGTGTCAGTACAACAGTGCTGGCATCCATAGACAAAATAGCTCAGCCTTCTTTCTCCCACTGAAGATACTGGGTGAGCACACTGTCTGTGACTGACTGCCCTCCAACCAACTGACAAACTTGTTCAAAAACCCAGTATTGGCTCTTCAACTGTCCCATTGGTGGAGAGATGGACAGCAACGGGTGAACTCACCACGAGCCCACCAGCTTCCAGTGCATGGCTCTCACACTTTTGGCAGCTGTCAGTTTTTCCAAGCATTACTTTAGCACATGATCCTTTTTTATTCCTCTGTAGGTTTAGTCCAATCCCTGCTCCTAAAATGAAAATGTCCCGAGTCCATAACATTCTCAAACCACCCCCCCCCACCCCCGCCCACCACCTTAAGCAATTCCTTACTAATCACAGAGCACATATGCAATAGGGATTAGTTAAAGTGGTATGTGGTTGGAAAGAAAAAGGTTGAAAGCCACTTCTGTAGGCTATCCTCTTTAGATTTCTAGTCTGATGTTTTGCACTCATCATATCACACAATGATGAAGCCAGACAGGACACAAAAGGTTGTCAAGATGGGGGCTGGTAGCCTCATCTTCCTCAGCCTCCTTAGGAAGTGTTGGTGCCTTCCTGATTAATGAGGAGGTGTTACGAGTCCAGGATAGGTCGTCCTTAATATGCACACCAAGAAACTTTGTGCTTTACAATCTCTCCATGACAGCGCAATTGATGTATAATGCAGAATGGTTGTCTTCCTGAAGTCAAAAATAATTTCCTTTGTCTTGCCCACATGAAGACTCAGGTGGCCATTTTATGAGCTTTTTAACCTCCTCTCTGTAATGCAACTTATCATTGTTGCTGAGGAAGCCAACAACTGCTGCATCATCCACAAGTTTGATGATTCTGTTCGAAATTAATCTGACAGTGCAGATGTGAGACCAGCAGCATTAACAGTTAGCAAGCTGAGCACACAGCCCTGAGGTGTGTCAGTGCTCAAAGTGACTCGTCACCTCAAGAGTCCACAGAATTGCACTGGAAACATGTCCTCCTTGACCCCAAAAAACTTAAAAGAACAACATATACTTTTGGATTTACAGAAATTATGAGAGGAACCATTTCTTGGATTTATAATTTTTGATCACTGTATGCTTTAACAAACCAATTTGAATGATACCAACGATTCTTGTAGTCATTGAGTTGATTTGCCTTGAAATTGGTGGAACGATACAAGGAACCAAATTTCCATTCCACCTAGCAATAATAATACTTGCTGATTTGACTTTTTATTAATATCCTGAGCTCTCCATATATGCAAATACCATTTTCTCTTGAAAATTTGATCATTCCAGTTAAGCATGAAAGAAACAAAATTTCTCAAGAATAAGGGTCGAGATTGGAGTCAAATAGGTCCATCCTGTGCTCTGCGCCAAAAAACCAAATGTGTCTTAAATTAGCATGGTTTTCACAGTGTTAGTCTGGTTTTTTTTGTACCTAAAAATGTGTAGGCTCTTTTTTTGCTTCTGGCAAGGAGAGAGAGATGATATCTTGTTGTTGAGTACATTTAGTTTCAGTAAAGTTTGCAATAAACTGATTGTAGCTGCCATGAATTTATAATGCACACTATCTTAATTCCTGGCAGACTGAATCAGTTTCTTTCATCTTTACTGGGAAAAAAAAGCTTACTTTTATATAAGGGTCTGGGATTTGTGTGTTTTAACATCTGAGGGACCTCGAGGTACCATTTTAAAATAGCTCAAAGTGTTTTTATTCTTCTCCTTAAAGTACTCTCTCATTTTTTTTTATGTTTTGGATTTGACCTTTGAAGATTTATTGAGAACTCTGCTTGCTTCTGTACTGTGCCAAAGGTAATACAATGTAAAGTGAAGTCACCTGTTTTATAAATCATTGGTGCAGGCCAGAAGCACATCGACTAAAGTGCAAAGAAAGCCTAAAGCAGTTCTTACCCGAATTAGAATTTGCATGCTCATAAGAAAAATTCTGTCAATTAGTTTGCGTTTCTTAGCAACCTCAAAATTGCGATAATACTAATGCTATAGCTTTTCCCCCCTCAGCAAACACAGAAAGAAAATGAAAAGGAGTATAATATTTGAATACAAACCTTCTTGACAGCATATAGTGACAAATTCATTCAAACTTGCTCTTACTAACAAGGTTACTATTTTCTTTTCAAATGTCTTTCCCATTCTCAGCAATTTGAAGAAATATCCGAACATCAATCGAAGGAAATTATTGTCTTGATTGAAACTAGTCAGTTAACTAGTGATTCCATAACCCTTGAAAAATATGAGATAGTCTCCGTACTTTCACATGTTTGGCTAAAGGCATGAGATACAAAGACTCCCAAGCCACTACTGTTCAGTAGAATACTACGGCATTCATAACATTGACAGGCTTCCACTTGAGAGACAGCATATGACTAGGAATGATAATGGAGGATTCTGGGACACTGGCTTATGTGCCTTTAGTTTCAAGAACATGAAGGAAAATAAAACAACTTGCATCATTCTACTTATTCATAATGTGATGAGACTGTAGCCGACTACTACAAAGAAACACACACTCGCAGTGTAAGAGGTTAAGATCTGAGATTTATAGAGGCTGGAAAGGCTCCTTTTATACAGTTGGAGTTCCCGCCATTTGTTTGATTGGCTGACATCAGCCGACTTAATAACAATAGCAGGTCGGAACATTCTTGCATGTGAATACCCTTCTTCCTTATTGATTGGTTAGCTGGGCAGCTTGGCCAGTGCCATTTCAGTGCTGCTGGTCTTGCACTGCTCCAGCTTTCAAATGTACTGGTGTTAAGGGACGTGCTAGTGTGTTATGCTGCTGTTTGCTACCACACACCCATGCGATGTGCTGGCTCGATCTCTGCGGTGGAGGGCCGCCTCAGGAGAACATTTATTGCACATTTCAAAATGTGTAAATGCATTTACAAAATACAAATAGGAACAGAGCTGTAGGAGTTTGAAGGGGAACTTGAACATGACAGCTCTCTTTTTCCCCAGGATATCAGTTGTCTACATTCTTTGGGAGATGGCACTTATTGGTGTTGTAGTCACCATCAAAGTAGTCCTCGAAGGTTGATAAATGCCACAAAACTGCAGTAATGGCACAATAGGAGCAGAGGGAATAATTATGCTGGGTGAATGGAGTGGCAGGTGAGCAGTCTGCCCTTTCTTGAGATAATAGTAAAGCTGGAATTCATCTATGTCCTCAGATCAGTGCCTTTTATGAGGTGGAATGGCTTGAGAGAGTCAGGAGGCAAGCCCTATGCTACACAACATTCCATCATTGAACCATTCTTATAGACCTGGCTATGATCAGTTTCCAAGAAATGTTGGCACAACCATGCTCACCGCTGCAGGCAACACATTCCCAACCATAGCAAATTATTGGCCACAGAGTATTAGGGCAATGATATTGCCATTAAATGACTAATACTTGGCATATGTTATATGAATGCTATTTGGCACTAACAATAAAAATCTTGCGTTATTCGGAGGCCAGCTTCGTTTTCTGAAAAGTTGTAATGGAAATAAATAAAGAAAAACTATCAGTGAACATCCATATTTTAGATTTGTTGATTGAGGGAAGTGCTTGACTGAAGAAAGTAGAAATAGAAGGTCTTGAGAACCAATGGTAACAAGGCCCTGGGACTGAAGTGGTGGGCCAACAACTTTAACCAGTTTTCCTTTGTAACAGGTCTGAATGCAGCAAACAGAAATGTTTCCATTACTCAGCTCCATGGATAATTGATTTTTTTCCCCCCCAGACAAAGTTTATTTTAAATTTAGACATACAGCAGTCACAGGCCATATCAGCCCATGTCTATACCACCCAATTTACACCTCATTAACCTACACCCCAGCCGGCTTTGAATGGTGGGAGGAAGCCGGACCCCCCCCCCCCCCTAGAGTAAACCCAATTGGACACAAGTAGAACGTACGAACTCCTTACAGACAGTGCAGAATTCAAACCCTGGTCCGGATCCAATTGCTGGCACTGTAAAGGTGTTGCGCTAACCACTACACCAACAGTGCCACCCATAGCTCAAATTCATTCAGACATTACATCACACACAACCTTAATAATCTTTTTCCTGCAGGCCAGGCAGAATTTCTAAACTGTATTTAAGAAAAAGAAATGCAAACAATAGAAATGTAAACAAAATGACTGTGCAAGAATCAGAAAGAAAATATTCAGTATTAAATATTGTGCAAATTAAGGGTTTTTAAATGAGGCTCTGAATTAGTCTGTTGTTCAGGAGTCTGATGGTAGAGGATAGCAGCTGTTTCTGAACCTGGTGGTATGATTGTTGTGGCACTTGTACCTCTTTCCTGAGGACAGCAGTGAGAAAAGAGCATATCCTGGGTGGGGTGGACACTTGATTGCTTTTGCTCTCCAAGAGCAGCATTCCATGTAGATGGTCTTAATGGTGAGGAGAGTTTTGCCTGTGGTGTCCACTGTAGTGGTGTCCACTACCTTTGGCAGGCCTTTCCATTCAGAGCTATTGGTGCCCCCATACCAGCGCATGATGTACTGAGTTAACACACTTTCCACATCTGTAGAAGTTTGCCAAGGATTGCGATGTCAATAGTTGGATAAATTAAATTTTCTTTTAAGTGGACATTATGTATCTGAGCAAATTCCCACTTTTCAGTTAAAAGTTAATGCTATAGTTGTACTCAGAACATTTGGGACACTTGCCTTATTTACGTAAAGTATTGAGTTCAAAAGTTGGGACCTCATGATACAACTGCACAAGGTATTGGTGAGGCCACATTTGTACTGTCTGCAGTTCTGGTCTCATGGCAATCAAAAGAACGACAATAATTTGGAACGTTTGCAGGGATACAGAGCAAATTCACCAGGATGCGGCTGGAACTGGAAAACTTAAGTTAGAGCAGAGATTAGAAAACCTGGGTGTTTATTTCCTAGAATGTAGAAGACAGAGGGATGGCTTTATAGAGCTTCAAAATCTTGAGGGTTGTGTAAAAAAGTGAATGCTCAACCTTTTTTCCCCTTGACTAGATGATTGTTGAAGAAAAGGATATAGGTTTAAGGCAGTGATTCTCAACCTTCTTTCCACTCACATACCACATTAAGCAATCCCTTACTAATCACAGAGCACTGATGGCATAGGGATAAATCTTCGTCCGCGAAGCCAAACCAAAGAAAGAAGAAGAAAGAAAGATGTGAGTGGAAAGAAAAAGGTTGGGAACCACTGGTTTAAGGTGAGAGATTTAAGAGGACCTGAAGGGCAACCTTTTCACTCAAACGGCATTGTAAATCTGAAACACTGCCTAAAGGGAGATAGTTACTAAAATTGCAATGTAATGTCCATGATATACGGATAGGAAGGGCTCGGATGTATATGAATCAAAAGCAGACAAATAGGATTAGCTCAGAAGGTCATCTTGGTCGCCTTGGACGAGTTGGCCAAAGACTTATTCCGGATAGTCTGACATGACAGAATAGCACCTACTTTTTAAATAATTTCTAGCATAACAGGTCTTTCAATATAATTTTAAAAATCTGTTTCCATTGTGTGAATAATACAGGCATTGTTCATACTTACAACACCACCTTTAATTTATAACTCTCAAATTATAATGTAGCAAAACAGCCCAAGATGTTTTACTGTGTTATTATCAAAATAAGAAAGAAGCCGCAGCTTCACATAAGTAAAGAACATGCATCTACCCAGCATCACAAATATCCAGGTGGATTTATGTGTCATTTACTGCTATCATAAAAGGGCAAGGGAAGGATTTAAAATTTAAAATCTTTTAACTGCTTTAGAGTTGGTGTGAAATGTCAACAAACTCAAATCTAATTCAGGTTTTCACAATTGAATTTTCCAAAACTAAAGCCCTTATTATCAAAATCCCAAACGAAACAGTTTCGATTGTGATACGATCAAAGGTGATGGAGCCCTACATTTTCCACCTTAAATTTCTGATGTCCATTTTGACACAGCTTGATCCTCCTTATAACCACATCCTTCTTTTAAAATATTAGAGATTCTTCTTCCCTTGTAGAAGGGGATCCAATAAAATGTGATCTTACACAGTATATATAATTAAATCATCATTAGATCATGTTCCAAAGACAGCCAAATTATCCACTGACCAATAGATGTATAATTTACAACTCATGTTCAAAGGTTCCAAAGGTTACTTTTATATTTCTTTGTTTATTTATATATGATCTGGCTTCAATCAGGCTATGTCTTAATAAGTCTGTTTCATGTTTTCACCACCACACTTTGTTTTCTGGCAGAGAGCTCAAATGCTCTCAAAAGCATCCATCGAGTTCAATCATAAGTGCACAAGGGCTTATTATTCTCAGCACATTGGATAAGGAGATTTGCCCTGAAGCTGAAGACTGTCAAAGGACCCCCCCAGGAGGGACTTAGTGTGCCAGACCCCTTGAAATAGCAGACGGCCACACCACAAGGGAATGACAAAAAAAAACTTCAAAAGGTTAAAGTGCCAGTGGGCTCCATTTAAGATTAAAAAATGATGAGTTAATACTGTCAAGATCAAGCAAGCAACAGTGCAGACCGATCAGTTCAAAATGACTGAGTTAGCTGCAGGATTTTCCTGTAAGTGAAATAATACAGGCTCTGTTCACTGAAGGGATATGGCACAATCTTACTTAATCAATGTAAAAGCCCTTCATTTAACATAAAACTGCAGACATTAACCATGGACAATGTCCTTCCACTGTTCCACTGAAGGTTATTCTGCCTGAACACCAAGGGATCTATAATGGTTGTAAAATCAAGTCAATTAAAGGGTAAATAATGTACAGCATGGATAACTCGCAGAAATAGTTCAAAAGAGCACTTATCTTTTGTTACAGAGCCAAAGTATTAGAGGTTTGTCTAAAGAAGATAAATTGCTTGATGGCAAAGGTGCTTTCATGGCAGCCTGCCAATGGGCTAACATTGTTGAGGCAGTGTATCACTGCAATTATCAGACTGCACACCTCTTGCTGTATACTACAAAATTAATTCATTATGTTTCAATGAAATAAAAGGATTTAATTACATTAATTATAATAATGGCACAAGTTTATTCAAACTACTGTGAACACATTTCCAAATGAGATCTTCAAATAATGTTGGAAGTTATTTTACATAGTCAACGATGCATCCAAAAGTTGCATTTTCCTTAATGGAAATCATCACTAGGAAATCACATTGCTCCTCAAATATAAACACAAGAATAATTTTGCTCCATATCTCGTATTTGAATGGTGTCAGAATTCTTCAAAGAGATTTCTAGCAAAAAGCTAGCTTTTGAGATATGGTCGCTGTATGGATGCAGATAAATTTACATCTCAGGGCTTTCTGTCCTGTATCCTCTTTATATTAGTCAAATATTACAGGCAAATCTGTTTTCTCTGCACTTTTCACCGATTGCTGTGAGATGGTTTCTTGGGAGATGGCCACATGCTAGTGGAGATTATTTATATGCAAGTTTTGACATTTGAGTCTTGACAGGCAATTTAAAAAGGAGGGAGAGAGAAAACCAGGATCTATGAACCCAACAGCCTAATGTCAGAAGAAGGGAAATACAGGAATCCATAATGAAGAATCTAATAACAGAATACCTTGAAACGGAAAATAGGATTAAAAGAAGAGTCAGGATGGATTTATGAAAGGAACATCATGTTTGACTAATCTAGTGCAGTTCTTTTGAGGATGCGACTTGTAGAATAGATTATGGGAAAGCAGTGCATTTGGATTTTCAGATCAGTCCCAAACAGGAGATTGGTCAACATGATTAGGACCCATGAAGTTGGGAGTAATGTACCCCAGCCAATTGAAAATAGAGAAATTTATGGAGGGATTGATGTTAGGGTTACAGCTATGCATTTTAGAAATGTGCCTGGAGGGAGGAAACACTTTCCAAGTTTTCCCAATGATACAAGATTGGTTGGAGTTGTAACTATGGAGGATAGCATAAAGAGATGATAAGTTGAGTGAGCATGCAGGAATATGATGGATGCAACATAAAAGGAAGTTATTCAGTTAGCTGCAGAAACTAGAAATTAGATTCGTTTCAACTTTATTGACATTGTGCCAAGTAAAATACAAAGCTAATGAAATACAATTTGGATCCAACAAGAAGTTTTTTTTTAAGAAGTGCTATATACAATTATTACATTTAAATTAAAAAACAAGCACATACAGCAAGCAACAATTATAACAGTACTGACAGTACAATGTGAGTGAAGTATCACTCAGCGCTGTGATTCAAGGTTCAGCAGGGTCACAGCCTCGAAAAAACGAGCCAGCTGATACAAGAGCAAAGGCTACCTACTGGATAGAAGAGTAAAAAGTCCATAGTTAGAGAAAGAGGCATCCTTGATTATGCTCTTTTCCCTGCCCAGACAGTGCTCCAGGTAGATGTTCTCAATGGTGGGTAATTGGATGCCAATAATCCGCCGATAATCCATTGGGAAGTTTCCACCACCCACTGAAGTGGTTTACAGTCCAATACAAGACAAGTGCCATACCACACTGAGATGCCATAGGTAACATAAGTATGTTCTCAGTGGTACAGTGGTAAAAATCCATTAATATCCTGGGGCAGCAGTGTACTTTCTTCATGCTCGACAGGATCAGGGTGAAGGAGTTCAGGGACCAGGTGAGATCATCAGAAATATGGACACCAAGGAAATTGAAGATTGATTCATGTTCCATCACAACTCTATTGATGCAAATAGGGACACAAGTGTGGCTTCTAGCATATATAACCATATGACCACTTACAGCACAGAACAGGCCAGTTCAGCCCTACTAGTCCATGCCGTAGCAAATCCCCACCATCCTAGTCCCACTGACCAGCATCCGGTCCATACCCCTCTAGTCCCCTCCTATCCATGTAACGATCCAGTTTTTCCTTAAATGTAACCAATGATCCCGCCTCGACCACGTCTGCCGGAAGCTCATTCCACATCCCCACCACCCTCTGCGTAAAGAAATTTCCCCTCATGTTCCCCTTATAATTTTCCCCCTTCAATCTTAAACCATGTCCTCTAGATTGAATCTCCCCCTTTCTTAATTGAAAAAGCCTATCCACATTTACTCTGTCTGTCCCTTTTAAAATCTTAAACACCTCTATCAAGTCCCCTCTCAATCTTCTACGCTCCAGAGAAAAAAGCCCCAGTCTGCACAACCTTTCCCTGTAACTCAGACCCTGAAATCCTGTCAACATTCTCGTGAACCTTCTCTGCACTCTCTATTTTGTTTATATCTTTCCTATAATTTGGTGACCAAAACTGTACACAGTACTCCAAATTTGGCCTCACCAATGTCTTGTACAATTTCATCATAACCTCCCTAGTCTTGAATCCAATACTCCGATTTATGAAGGCCAACATTCCAAATGCCTTCTTCACCACACTATCTACCTGAGTATCAGCCTTGAGGGTACTATTTACCATAACTCCTAAATCCCTTTGTTGCTCTGCACTCCTCAATTGTCTACCATTCAATGTATATGACCTATTTAAATTTGCCTTTCCAAAATGCAGCACCTCACATTTATCTGTATTAAATTCCATCAGCTATTTCTCAGCCCACACCTCCAGCCTTCCTAAATCACCTTTTAATCTATGGTAATCTACCTCACTGTCCACAACATCACCAATCTTTGTGTCATCCCCAAACTTGCTTATCCAATTCTCTACCCCTACATCCAGATCGTTAATATATATAACAAATAATAGTGGACCCAGGACCGAACCCTGAGGGTCTCCACTAGTCACCGGCCTCCAATTGGACAAACAATTGTCTACCACTAATCTCTGACACCTTCCATCCAACCACTGCTGAATCCATTTCACTACCTCCTTATTTATACCTAATGCCTCCACCTTTTTTCCTAACCTCCTGTGGGGAGGTTTAAAGTCCACAATGATCTCCTTGATCTTCTGAGTGTCAAGTGCCAAGTTGTTATCAGCACACCACACAGCCAGGCGCTGGACTTTGACCCAATAGGCAGTCTCATCATCCCCTCTGATCAGTCCAACCACCATGGTGTCATCTGCAAACTTGAATATACCAATTAGAGTCCTATACAGGAATGCAGTCATAGATGCATAGGGAATACAGGAAAGGGCTCTGCACACAGCCCTGGGGCACACTAGTGCTCAAAGTGAGAATGGAAGAGAAGAAATTGTCTAATTTAACAGATTGGAGTCTGTTTTTCAGTAAGACCAAGGCCCATTTGCAGAGGGTTGAGCTGTTACCAAGCTGGCAAAGTTTGGCAATCAATTTGGAGGGAATCACAGTATTGAATGCTGAGCTAAAGTCAATGAACAGCATTCTAACAAGAGTTTGAGCTGTCCAAATGGGTCAAGGCATAGTGAAGTGCTGTGGAAATGGCATCCTCAGTTGACCTGTTGATATGATAGACAAATTGATGAGAGTCCAGGGTGATGGGCAAACAGCATTTCACATGTGATAGAACCAGCCTCTCAAAGCACTTTGTAATGATGGGGGTAAGTGCAACTGGGTGGAAATCATTCAGACTCATGGTGGTGGTACACTTCGGCACTGACATGATGGTGGCAATCTTGAAGCTTATAAGAACAACTGCCTAGGCCAGAAACAGATTGAAAATGTCCATAAACACTCCATGCAACAGACTATTCACACAGCCAGGTATACCATCCGGACCAGCTACCTTCCGTACATTCACCCTATTCAGGGTGGCCCAAACATCACATGGAGAAAAAAAAAAATCAGAGAGGCAGTTCATCAGGCAGAAGATCCATTTTGAAGGTAACCTCCCTGTTCAAAGTGAGTGCAGAAATAATTTACCTCCTCAGAGAGGAGCTTAATCTAAAGTACATTTTGAATGACAAGATTGTAAAATGCTAATGCTCAAAGCGATCAGCTTATGGAGGTTCATTCAAAACCTGGATCTCTGGATATTAAGTGACTCAAGTAAATGGAAATAGTATAGGGAGGTGGTGCTGAAGTAAAAGGTGAGCTAGGATCTTGATGAATAGTGGGGTAATTTCAAATGGTCCATATGACCAACCCCTACTTTAATTTCTTCCATGACTGGATGACAAACATTCAACTCTAAGCATCCCCTCACTGGAGATCCATGTAAATATTCTTAAAACAAGAATCACTAGTATCAGTTCAGGTAAAATAAGGAAACTTCTATATCATTGATTTTTAGGACTTCAAGATACACAGAGTACTTAGCTCCTACTGATGTGCTATTTCAAGTTGGTTGCTACAATATTGTAGATGAGATGGCAGTGAAATGATGTATAGAAAACACAATGTGATAATCACATCCAGGAACATTTTGGGCAAAAAAATTGGTTAGAACACCATGGAAAATAACATTGTTATTTGAAATAATATTATTGGTTCACTAAAAGTCTAAACAGAGCCTCATACTTCCATAGCTCTGTACTAAATTGAAAAACATTCTGAGGCTTCAGTCACTCCACGGATGATCCAATCACATTTTAACTGATGTTGGGCTACAAATGACTATTTCAATTAATTCAGTTTAGCTACAAGATTTGAGCAAAGCAGGCTCTCAGCATCTGGGTTACATACAATTTCAGATAATTTGTCAGAGCACATATATGATATCACATACAACTGAGAATTACCACTTATTGGTAGTCCAAATAAAAATTTCTCAACATACACGTAAACCGATAACATGTAAACAAACTGACTGGGCAATACAGAAAATAGAAGAGTCCTTAAACAAGTCCCTGATTGAGTTTGTTGTTGGAGTCTGATGGTGGAGGGCTAGCACCAGTTCCTGAACCTGGTGGTGTGCGTCTTGTAGCACATATACCACTCTCCTGATGGCAGCAGTGAGTACAGAACATGTGCAGGGTGGTGTGGATCCTTGATACAGGTACACAATCCTTTATCTGGATATCTAAAATCCGGAAAGCTCCAAAATCTGCAAGTAGAGACCAGCAGTTAGTGGAGATGGCCAGAGAAACAATAGAAATATTGGCTTTGGTTACTTACAATATTTTCATTATCCTATAGATTTGAAAGTTAGTATTACATATTTAAAACACTTAGAATTTGAAGGGAAATCAAAATGTTAGTTATATTTGGGAAGCTTTTCTTCCAACAATATGACTTCAATGTTTACATTTATACTCTCACCACTCCCATGCAAGGGTAGACAACCAGGAGACAAAGCATGAAAATGATGCGCAAAAGCAAAACGAATGTAAAAGCATTTTTACAGCTGGTGATTAGGATCTGGAATTCACTGACAAGATAGTGGGTAGAGGTAGATGTAATCCTGGCATTTAAAGAGGAATTGAATGAGAACTTAAAAAGCCACAGAGCTGCAGCAGAAGGGAAGACAATCAAACTGATTGGTACACTCTTGTGCAGAGTTGGGGCAGACTCAGTTGGCTGAATGGCCCATCTATTTTGTAAAGCTTCTGTATTTGTTCAATTGTTAATGAACATGCTCCATACCGCAGAGCCCATCTCACTGACAAAAGACAAAGGAGGAAAAGCCCAACCCCAACCAACCAATTTTCCCTTGCAACTGCTGCAACCGTGCCTGCCTGTCCCGCATCAGACTTGTCAGTCACCAACGAGCCTGCAGCAGACGTGGACATACCCCTCCATAAATCTTCGTCTGCGAAGCCAAGCCAAAGAATATTCATACATATTGCAACAATCAGTTTGAAATTCAAATATTTTAATTTCAGATGAAAAATGATCTTCACCATTGGAGCATTTGGGGTGCTGATCATCTTTTCTACAATTTTCTAAATCATTTCATATCAGAAAGCCACAGTTAGTGATTTATTTTTCTTATGATATATAATTAAATTTCACTATTTTCTGTTATAAACTGAGGATACCTCTGAAGAATTGACAGTAACAAGTGGATTTTTACTTTTGATTACCCATCAAAACTTTAATTGATATTCAAGGCTCCATCATACATTAGTTCCCAGATCTTATTTCAGATACACCAGTAACATTTCTCTTGAGCAGTTATGGCCAAAATGTCAGTGTTTACAACATAATTATTTTGCCTGCTCAAATCCCAGCACTAAACCAAGTGTGGGAGAACCTAATGAGAAAATCTCCTAGAGCTTCACAAGCTATCCTTGTGTTGAAGCTCATGGTTCTGCTTGTTTAACTTTTACTTGTAACAGTGTAAACATATTTGTCTGTTAATCTAGTTTGAAACCCAATTTGCCAACACAGCCAGTTTAAGTGGCAGGAAACCATTGCCTCACGATTAGTTAATACTTCAAAATATCACCAAAACCTTATCGTGACATGCAAGAAAAATGTCCTCAGCATTGATATTTTATCATGTTATTGCAAAACAAAAAGCATCAATAAATAAATAAGCAAAATAACAACAAAATATCAACACATCCTGTTTCTGATCTTGAAGCTGAGAATCCCCAAAGTGAAAGGAATTTCTAATTCCAGATCTGGTTGAAGTCAGATTAGAGGAACAGATTCCCTGCTGAAGGATCCTTGCACATCCCAACTCTGCCACGGAGCAAGCAATGGCAAAGAGAGTGATGAGCAGCTGTCGCTCAGCACACACTAGTATTATAGCAGGTCTGTGTCAGCCCATGACTTATAAATGAGAGGATGACATCATGTTAGGAACAACCAGCATGACCCATTGTTTAATTCAGGATCTGACAGAAATAGCCCAGTTAAAAAAAATGGATAATCTTGTTTAACTGTGAGAATAGCTGAAGGCTTGCAATTAGAGTTAGATTAAGTGTGTGAACTGAATTTCTGACATTCTGGTACACTTAATCCCACCTCAGTCAAAATGGTGGAATTAAAATAAGGTTCAAAGATCAAAGGAGAAGATTCCAACAAGAATAAAAATACAGATGCAAGAAATCAGAAATAAAAAGTGCTCAAATTTCCTCATTTTAAGTTTCCAGTAAACTGCAAAAATACAGAAAACCTGTGACCTTTGTGTTGAAAAAAATTGGTGGATGATTTTACAGAGCTTGAAAGCTGGGTTTTATCTGCCTTTTGAGTGCTGTGTGAAAGAATCACAAGATGGATTGAGGGGTCTAGATTTCCCCACCTTCAATCCACCCAGGTAGTCTCAGCGGTGGAATGAATTTGACTCACTGAGCCCTTTTGATGGTTCTGTGTGAACACTCAAGCCAGCTTCTCAAGATGGGTCATGTCTATGGGAATATCATAGCTTTGCAGCATAAAAGGGGTAAGTGAGAGATTGAAAGGCATTTGTGTTCACAGAAACCTGTAACTCAATTGCCAAAAGTTAACACAAGTTTGTCATTGACACAAACTACAATGTACAGATACACCAAAATTCTTACTTGCTGCATCCCAACAGGTATGCCAGATACACCAACTACAATTTTCTTTTCTTCTTTGGCTTGGCTTCGCGGACGAAGATTTATGGAGGGGTAATGTCCACGTAAGCTGCAGGCTCGTTTGTGGCTGACAAGTCCGATGCGGGACAGGCAGACACGGTTGCAGCGGTTGCAAGGGAAAATTGGTTGGTTGGGGTTGGGTGTTGGATTTTTCCTCCTTTGTCTTTTGTCAGTGAGGTTGGCCCTATGGTCTTCTTCAAAGGAGGTTGCTGCCCGCCGAACTGTGATGCGCCAAGATGCACGGTTTGAGGCGATATCAACCCACTGGCAGTGGTCAATGTGGCAGGCACCAAGAGATTTCTTTAGGCAGTCCTTGTACCTCTTCTTTGGTGCACCTCTGTCTCGGTGGCCAGTGGAGAGCTCGCCATATAACACGATCTTGGGAAGGCGATGGTCCTCCATTCTGGAGACGTGACCTACCCAGCGCAGTTTGTTCTTCAGCAGCATGGATTCGATGCTGTCGGCCTCTGCCATCTCAAGTACTTCGATGTTGGAGATGAAGTCGCTCCAATGAATGTTGAGGATGGAGTGGAGACAACGCTGGTGGAAGCATTCTAGGAGCCGTAGGTGATGCCAGTAGAGGACCCATGATTCGGAGCTAAACAAGAGTGTGGGTATGACAACGGCTCTGTATACTGCCAAAATGTTTGGCCTGGAAGTCAGCCTGAAGAAAACTGAGGTCCTCCATCAGCCAGCTCCCCACCATGACTATCAGCCCACCCCTCCCCCCCCCGCCCCAACATCTCCATCGGGCACACAAAACTCAAAACGGTCAACTAGTTTACATATCTCGGCTGCACCATTTCATCGGATGCAAGGATCGACAACGAGATAGACAACAGACTCGCCAAGGCAAATAGTGCCTTTGGAAGACGACACAAAAGAGTCTGGAAAAACAACCACCTGAAAAACCAACTACAATAGTTCACATCAAATTACCACAGTGGCAAAAGAAAAAATACAGAAAGACACAAGTATTTACAATTAATGGAAGATTAAAACATTTCAATAGTGCAAACAAATCTTTGTTGTCCCAGATTAGTTTATGGTTGGGGTTCAGGTAGTAGGGGAAGATGCATACAGCTTTAGGATTACAAAGGTTCTGGAACCTGAACTTCAGATGTCCGTACCCTCTGCCTTAAGGTAGCACCAAGGTTAAACCAAGGAGTTTTTTTTGGGGGGGGGGCGGGTCCTTCTTGAGGCAGGGTCTCAGAGTTTTTCCATGGTAGGTTTGGCCACTACCTCCAACCGGACTCTTTCTGCAGCCTTTTGCACTCTGGGCAATTGCATTAGCAAACCATGATGCAACCAGTCAGTATACTTGCCACAGTACACCTGTCAAAGTTTTATAGCGTATTCAATGACATGAAAAATCCCCTCAGACTTCTTAGTTGTGTCATTGGTGTGCCTTCTTTACAGTCATTTTGATATGCTGCCTTGAGAAGAGAAAGATTTCCATCAACTAGAACACTTTGTTCACAGAATAATGAATATTTTTAATTCTTTAAACAAGACCTCTGTGGTCTGGAGAAACCAGTTTCACTTGGTTGCATGTGTACAGTTAAATGATAATGAACTTGATCTTAATTCTATGTTCATGTCAGATACCAAATCAGATAATATGCAGATTGGGAAATCTAAACCTTTGGAACAAACCCTGAAATTTAGAGGCAGGCCTTTTGAATCTTTTGCATACAAACTTAAAAGTATACAAATTTTGATACACTTGTACAGATGGTAACCACTTAAAAGTCAAACAATGATTCTAAAATCTGGCATTAATTGTTTTTGGGATCTATGATAGCAGGATTCAGTCACACATCAATTCCAGACTCTGAACACCAGAACAACAATGGAATTAGTTAATGATGAAGGAAGAGTGTTCAACATCCATCTACCCACGTTTCCATTTGCATTGTGAATCTTTCTAAAGTCACTGAGCATGAAATAAAGAACTTGAAGATCAAAAAACCCTGGGTTTGGATCAGGTGGGCAACCAGAAAATTTAAGAAAAAATAAAATCACATCTCTCTAACCAACCTGCCAAATTCAAATTTTAATAAATGCAGTACTTTGATTGAATGACAATGCACAAATAGGAGAAATTATGATTTAAATATTATAAAGGATCATGCCTACCCAAGATTCTCAAGCAGAATTTCCCGGACAGGTTTATTGTTTCTACCTGTTCTGACCCCATCAAATTCATCTCTTTATACCTTGATGTCATCTTGTTCCCCCCCTCACTTGTCCAGTCCTTTCCCACCTATATCCTCGCAATCATTTTGAAAAGTTCCAATTCTCCACCCCCTACTGCCTCAACTTTAACATCTACTCTTCCATTCCTTATCAGGAAGGCTTCAGAGCTTTGTTACTTTCATGAACAATCAGTTCCCTTGTACCAACATTCCCTTCCACAAGGAAGAATTGTGCTCACCCTTCACTATTCCTCCTATTTGCTCTCTACCAGAGTCTCACCATAAGCACATGCACAGGTCTTCGCAAGGCCTGCCTTTTTGTCAGCTGTGGAGTAAATCACGTTTCCAGTACCAGTTCCAAACACTTTCTTCATTATATCAACTGCATTGGTTCTGCCTTTAGAACATGTGAAAAAAAAATCAACAATTTTATCGATTTTGCTGTCAGCTTCCATGTCACCCTCAAATGCATTTGAGCCATGTCCAACTCACTTTTCTAGATCTCACAAAAAAAGTACCCAACCAGCCATTGACTGTCCCTTTCTCTCTATTTTTTTTTATTTATTTTTCACACTATGAACCATACTGACCAAAAAACAAACATTTCCCTCTTGAATATACACTGTCATTTTCTCCCCTTTTCTCCCCTCCCTTCCCTCCCTCCTTCACCCCGCACCCCCTCCCCACCCACTCAATGTTCAACATATATGATACATTAAACCCATTAAACAATGAAAATAAACAAGAAAATTGTGTCATCTACTTTTACATACTGGGTCGGTTCATTTCGCCTTCTTCTCCTTCTGACATTTTAGGTGGTGGAGGTCCATGGTAGGACTTCTCTGTGTTCCATGTACGGTTCCCAAATTTGTTCGAATAATTTAAGAAATAACATCACAGTATATGTCATTTTTTCCAATGGAATCAAATGTATTCATTTCTATGTACCATGCTGTACTCTCAGGCTCTCTTCTGATTTCCAGGTTGACATAATACATTTTTTTGCTACAGCTAAGGCCATCATAATAAATCTTTTGTGTGCTCCATCCAAATCAAATCCAAGTTCTTTACTTCTTATATTACTATTGATGCTGTTTGTCTTACTGAGCAAGTCCAGTTTCCGCTTGCTCATATCCTCAAACGTTCTCAGCTTCTGATCTCTTCTATGTTCCAGGTAAGAAGAAAGTAATCTCCACAATCTCCAAACCCATCTTTGGCTATTTGTCCCTTCTGTCCATCCTCAGCAATTAGAACAAAAGGAAAAACTACATGAAAGGCAACCTTCTGCTCAATCAAGATGGATGCAGATGGGAAATTAATACAAAGTAGAATGATAATTAAACCCTACTGTTTAAGTTGGCAGGACCAGTACAAAACCCAGTTCTCCAGAGCCATTTGCAGGCTCACTGCATTTTTTCCACAGAGTCTAATTCAAAGTATTCAGGATGAAATATAAATGAGATTTAAACTGGACTCAGAAAACAAGACCAAGATTGAGAAAGACAGCTGGAATTATGAGAGACAGGAACCGATAAAGTAGAATAAATACATTTTAAATTTCTAGCACTAATTAATATCAGAATATTGAGACATCGCTCTGGAAAATTAAAATGGTCAAGGCCAGAGAGACTATTTGACATTAAAAACTAAATGTTCACTTACTACTGAATGCAGCAATCTTAAACTGTTTTTGCCATTGTTCATGGGGAACAAGCAGATTGATTTTATTATCAAGTTTATCATTGCTGACAGTACAGAAGCAAGTATAACTGAAAAATAATTTTTGCATATCCATGTTTGATTCAGGCACTGGAATGTGCATTATTCACTCCATTGCAATCACAAACACTGTCAACTTCAGTATTATTACCTTCACAATGTTGGAGCCATGAAGACAGAAAAGAAAATCATCTGCCCAAGCCTGCCAAATTGAAAAGGGCCTTCATAACAAATATAAAAGGCAAGATGCTCAAATCTGGAACAAAAACTGAAAGCATTTAATGCTCAAGTAGTACCTGCAGAGGCAAAAAAAATGCAGGTCGACATTTTGTGTTGGAATAGACATCTTGCTCACTCAATAACTATCTCAAGCTTCTTTTGTATGTCATTTTCACTCTCCTTCCACTCCACTCTAACTTGACTTTTCCCAGAGAACATTGCTTTGGAAAGGCCAAATGAAAACTATCACATTTCACCTAGGTAGCCTACAACCCAAATGGTATGACCATTGAATTTTCCAATTTCAGATAACCTGGTTGCTCTCTCAAACTCACCCATTCCCCTAGTTTTGTTCTCTCATTGTTTACCCCTTTCCTCTTCCCCACCTACCCATGACCCCATCCACATCTGGTTCCCCATCACATACCAGCCTCAGGCCCACACTTCCCTCATACTGCTATACACTGGCAATCTTTCATCTTCCACCTCTGTCCAGGCACAGGCTCTCAACTCAAAGCATTGAGATAGACATTTTTTCACCACAGATATTGCCTGTCCCATTGAGTTATTACAACAATCTGTTTTTTTTTTTGGCTAGGCAGCAAATTTTGAACAATAATTTTAATTAAGCTTGAAGGTTGGCTATCTCCATACATTATCCTGGTTTGCTGGATCTGAACAAGGAATCAGAATTTATGGTCATAAAATTTGTTGTTTTGCAACAGCATCATTATGCAAACATACATATTATAACCATCTTACAACATTACTATAAAAAAATTAACAGTGCACAAAACATAAGGCAGTGTCTATGGTTCATGATTATTCAGGAATCTGATGGCAGCAGGGAAGAAGCTGTCCTTGTGCTGCTAAGTGCTCATCTTTAGGCTCCTGTACCTTTTCCCTCATGGGAGCAGAATGAAGAGTGCATGGCCTGGATAGTGAGGGTCTTGGAGGATAGAGGTTGTATTTAAGACTCCACTTCATTTAGGTGTCCTCAGTGGAGTGGTCTGGTGCCTGTGATATTGCAGGTCAAGTTAACAACCCTCTGGAGTTTATTCTTGATGTGAGAGTTGGCACCTCAAAACCAGGCAGTGATGCTACCAGCCAAAATGCTCTCCACAGTAAACCTGTCGAAGTTTGAGTCTTCGGTGACATACTGAATCTCCTCAGACATTTCACAAAGTGTAGCCTTCTTTGTGATTGCATCAACATAGAGGCTCCAGGACAGATCCTCTGAAATGTTGACACGCAGGAATTTGAAATTCTTTACCCTCTCCATTACAGAGCCCTCGATGAGGACTATCATGTTCCACTGACTTTCTCCTGAAGTCCACAATCATCTCCTTGGTTTTGCTGATATTGAGTGCAAGGCTGATAGGTGACAGTGGCAGTTGCCAGCAATAGCATGGATTTCCCTTCAAAATAATTATGAAATGCATGAATAAAATTTTCATATTAACATTTTGTACAGGTGTCTATTTAATATAGTCCTTCAAAAGGAAGAAATTTAAATCCCTGCATCTAACGCACCAATGCAACAGGAGATGGACTTCTACCACTAGGCCACCTATCACATTAAGCTAACTTGTTCATAGAAACTACCAACTTCTTAACAAGCCTTTCTGCATTTAATACTAATTAATACAAATGGGAAAGCTTTAGTTCAAACTAAAAATCTACCTGACTATTAATACAGAACACAAGAAATAGGAGCAGGAATCAGCCACCTGGCCCATTAAACTTGATTCACTATTTAATGATGACAGCTGGATCTGGTCATGGACAGATCAGGGAGAGAAACTCTGAGAAGATGCTCCTCCTCATCTCAGTCTTTTCTCTACTCCCCAAAACCTTGCAGCTAAACCCCCGCCCCGCCCCCATTTTCATTTTCATCTCAGCTGCCAATGGAAACAACCTCCCTGTTTCTATCTTATCTATTACTTTCATTATTTTATACATTTTCATAAGTTCATCTTTCCAAACTCCAATGAATATCGATCGAGGTTACTCATCCATCAACTCACCTCCTAATTTCCACAATCAACTCAGAGACCTCTTCTGCACTGGCTCCAAAGCCAGGTTCAATTCAGGCACTGTAAGGAATTTGTATGTTCTCCCTGTGACCTGCATTGATTTTCTCCAGGAGCTCTGGTTTCTTCCCACCCTACAAAAATGTACAGGGTTGGTAGGTTAATTGGGTATTTTTACTGTGCTGTATCAGTAAAATTAAATTAAAAATATTTTCTCAAGTAAGGAGACTAGAATTAGTCATAATATACCAGGTGTAGCCTCACCAGTAGATTACATTTGAAATGGAACCTCTGCTCTTAAATTCAATCCCTCCAGCAATGAAATGCATGATGCATCTCAGTTGAGCACAGAACTATTGATTTGTAGCCCAAGAAATGTTCAAACTTCAAAAGTGTATTGAAAAAGGTATTTAAACTTCATGATGATGAATGATATTTGTTGCTCACTTCTGAAAATTGCTTTCTACAGTAAAATACAGAGTAGCAATTATAATAAATTGGCAGAGATAAACATTAGGCAACCCTGGTAAGTGTACAGATATCTTGTGTTTCTATAACACTCGGAAGAACTGCAGAAGAATTTCTTCTTTCAAGCCCTTATAGAGTTATGGTCAACCTGACATCTGGGTGCCAAGCTTTCCTAATCCAATGCTCAGTACATTTTTAACAATGGTACCACTTGGTTGCCCCATGGATGATGGGCTTTATTTTCTAAAAGTCTGGCTAACATTTGCAGAACTTTATTAGATTGGCAGGACTACTGTGTTGTCCATTTTATTGGACAGCAAAGCTTGACTCATAGGGAGCAATTCTTTTTTGTTACAGCTGCTGTGGGAAGAATCAGCAAATTCATTTTTAAAGGCTTGTTGCTCTCAATTACAAGAATCATTGCTCTGGAAACCTAAATTTTGAAACAAAGTATTGGGTGCTAGAGGAAAAAAAATGATTTTCTCAGTTTACTTCAAATGGAATATATACAAATGAATTAAGGTTAGAGAAAAATTATGAAAGGCAGTAAGTTATTTCATCTTGTTGGGCCCAAATCTCCATTTAATCCATGGTACAAATACCACTAGAAAACAGATGTCTGTTTAACTCAATCCCTTCCAGAGACTGAGCCAATGGCCTGTAATACACCCTCACATCTCAGGGAAAAAAAAATCAAAATGGCTTAATGCTTTTGGTTGATGATAGCTGCCAGATTAAAGTGCAAATGTGGCTTTCAGAATCTATTATAAAAATCAAACTGTTGATAAATATACACAAATCTGTTGTTTTGTGCTTTTGTAATTTATTATACTTTTATTGAAGCAGTAATGTTCAAATAATGTTACTGAGAAAAGTTATGAAAATCCTTCAATTGCTAATATTAAATCCCATTACTGACAATTTAATCTGCATTCAAAGTATTTCAGCGATCATCTCATTTCAACTCTGTTAATCTGAGCTGAGTACTTGCAAAGTCAGTAGTAATGTTAGTGTTCTCCTATTTGGTCAAAACATCCAAAAAATTATAAAGGGGCCAAATGTTCAACTGAATGAGGAGAAAGATGTTTTTGATCAGTTCCAAAGAAAACAATAATTTGACCAACCTTATAAAAGGGCATTACAAAGTAGAAACGTGAATGGTGGATAGTGCGGGAAAATGATAGAAGATATGCCTGATCTTGACAAGTGGCAAAGCAGGATTCGAGGGTGTAATGGACTAACCCTGCTCTTATTTCTTAAACATGGAAGTCTGCAGATGCTGTATCAAGTGAAATACACAAACTTGTTGGAGAAACTCAGTAGGTCACACAGTACCCATAACGAAGTATAGGGTAAATAATGTTTCAAGTCTGGCCTTTGTCAGGTACCTGAATAGAATGTTTGGGAAGAGGAGAACCTCGTCAGGGTAGGCATCCCTCAAAGAGACTTTGCAGTGGAGCAGCTAAATGGAGGTAAACTAGAAAGTCTGCAGATGCTGGGGTCAAGTGCAATGTTGGAGAAACTATTTCTCCTGCTCTTGTATTCTTA